>NC_053024.1:581386308-581734973 GCF_003073215.2 Triticum urartu
GATGCAGTCCAGGGTGAGACCTTCCTCCCCGGACAGATCTTCGTCTTTGGCGGCTTCGCACTGCGGGCCGATTCACTTGGCCATCTAGAGCAGATCGAAAGCCACGCCCCTGGCCGACAGGTCAGATTCGGAAGTTTAAACTACACGGCCGACATCCGCGGGGACTTGATCTTCGACGGATTCGAACCACTGCCGAGCGCGCCGCACTGTCACGACAAGCATGATCTAGCTTTGCCGCCGAACAGTGCCCTGGAGGCCGCACCCGCATTGGCTCTGACCCCTAGTTCGGAGCCGACCGCGCCGATCGAGGATGGGCGGTTGGACGCCACCTCGGGGGCTGTGATCCCAACGGCGGTTGAGCCGAACACCAGCCTCGTACTCTGCAAGACTCGTGACTCCATGGAGCCGGATTCTTCTCCGGACTCCGAACCCTCCGCGCCCCTGCCGAGCGAATCCGATTGGGCGCCGATCATGGAGTTCACGGACGCGGACGTCTTTCAGCACTCGCCTTTCGGCGATATCCTGAAATCACTGAAGTCTCTCTCTTTGTCAGGAGAGCCCTGGCCGGACTACGGTCAGCAAGGTTGGGGTACGGACGATGAAGAAATTCAAAACCCACCCACCACCCACTTTGTAGCCACTGTCGACGACTTAACCAACATGCTCGACTTCGACTCCGAAGACATCGATGGTATGGACACCGATGAAGGAGATGATGAAGAACCAGCGCCTACTAGGCCCTGGAAAGCCACCTCGTCATATGACATATACATGGTGGACACCCCAAAAGAGGGAGAGGGCGATGGAACAGCGGAGGATGACCCCTCCAAGAAACAGCAAAAGCGCCGGCGTCAGTGGCGCCGCTCAAAATCCCGCCAACACAAAAACGGCGATTCCAGCACGGGAGATAATAATACCCCAGAAAGCGCCGAAGAACATCCCCCCAAGCAAGATTTAGCACAGGGGGATGGAGAAACCAGCCCCCATGGGAGAGCGGCTGACAAAGAGGTCGAGGACGATAATTATATGCCTCCCTCCGAAGACGAGGCAAGCCTCGACGACGATGAATTCGTCATGCCAGAGGATCCCGTCGAACAAGAGCGTTTTCAATGCAGGCTTATGGCCACGGCAAGAAGCCTCAAGAAAAAACGGCAATAGCTTAAAGCTGATCAAGATCGGCTAGTCGATAAATGGACTGAAGTCCTTGCGGCCGAAGAGCATAAACCCAAACGCCCCTCCAAGTGCTACCCAAAGCGCAGGTTGCTACCCCGATTAGAGGAGGAAGCACTCGACGCGGCCGACGGGCCACCTGGTGGCCGCGACAGAGAGGCCTCATGGCCCTCCACCCAAGCCGCACCCCATACCAAGGCACGGGAATATGCGCCGGACTTATGTAATATGTTGGAGGAAAAGGCAAGGTAAACAAGATCGATCTACGGATCGCGTGGGCACCCCACGGCTCGAGATGGTAACCATCACGCCGGTCACAAATTCGGTAGGGCCGAACACAGTAGACAAAGCTCATTGGAGCTACGTCATGATATAGCCCAGTACAGAGGCGCCGCACACCCATCGTGCTTCACAGACGAAATAATGGATCATCAAATCCCCGAGGGTTTCAAACCCGTAAACATCGAATCATATGATGGCTCAACAGATCCCGCGGTATGGATCGAGGATTATCTCCTTCATATCCACATGGCCCGCAGCGATGATTTCCACGCCATCAAATACCTCCCACTCAAGCTTAAAGGACCAGCCCAGCAGTGGCTTAACAGCCTGCCAACAGGGTCAATCAGCTGTTGGGAGGACCTAGAAGCCGCAGTCCTCGACAATTTCCAGGGCACTTATGTGCGACCCCCAGACGCTGACGACCTAAGCCACGTAATTCAGCAGCCAGACGAATCGGCCAGGCAATTCTGGACACGGTTCCTAACAAAGAAAAATCAAATACTCGACTGTCCGGACGCAGAGGCCTTAGCAGCCTTCAAGCATAATATCCATGACGAGTGGCTAGCCCGGCACCTAGGACAGGAGAAGCCGAAATCTATGGCAGCACTCATGGCACTCATGACCCGCTTTTGCGCGGGAGAAGACAGCTAGCTTGCTCGTAGCAACAATATGACCAAGAACCCTGGTCGTTCGGACACCAGGGACATTAGTGGCAGGTCGCGTCGCAACCAGCAGAAGCGCCGCATCAACGGCGACAATGCTAAGGATACGGCAGTTAATGCCGGATTCAGAGGCTCTAAATCCGGTCAGCGGAAAAAGTCATTCAAAAGGAATCCTAGGGGCCCGTCCAGCTTGGACCGAATACTCGACCGCTTGTGCCAAATACATGGCACCCCCGAAAAGCCGGCCAATCACACCAACAGGGACTGTTGGGTGTTCAAGCAGGCAGGCAGATTAAGCGCCGACAATGAAGACAAGGGGTTGCATAGCGATGACGACGAGGAGCCCCGGCCGCTGAACAACAATGGACAGAAGGGTTTTCCCCCACAAGTGCGGACGGTGAACATGATATATGCCACCCACGTCCCCAGAAGGGAGCGGAAGCGCGCGTTAAGGGACGTATACGCGGTAGAGCCAGTCGCCCCAAAGTTCAACCCATGGCCCTCCTGCCCGATCACCTTTGATCGAAGAGACCATCCCACTAGCATCCGTCATGGCGGATTCGCCGCATTGGTTCTCGACCCAATTATTGACGGATTTCATCTCACTAGAGTCCTTATGGATGGCGGCAGTAGCCTGAACCTGCTTTACCAGGATACAGTGCAGAAAATGGGCATAGATCCCTCGAGGATTAAGCCCACCAAAACAACCTTTAAAGGCATAATACCAGGTGTAGAGGCCAGCTGCACAGGCTCAGTCACACTTGAAGTGGTCTTCGGATCTCCGGATAATTTCCGAAGCGAGGAGTTAATCTTCGACATAGTCCCGTTCCGCAGTGGTTATCATGCACTGCTGGGGCGAACCGCATTCGCCAAGTTCAATGCGGTCCCGCACTACGCACACCTTAAGCTAAAGATGCCAGGCCCTCGAGGAGTAATTACGGTCAATGGAAACACCGAACGCTCCCTCCGAATGGAGGAGCACACGGCGGCCCTTGCAGCGGAAGTACAAAGCAGCCTCTCCAGGCAGTTCTCCAGTCCGGCCATTAAACGTCCGTACACCGTCAAGCGCGCCCGGAGTAACCTACAACAAGACCGCCTGGCACGTTCCGAGCAGGCGTAGCAATGCGGCCCCAACCCCAACCCCCGCAAAAAGGCGATGCCAGTACTTCGCGTACATAACTACGCTCTAGAAATACCATGGGCATAGGGGGAGGGGCACTATCACGGCACGTCCAAAACACGGCTTAAACCGCACCAGGGGCTGCCGATTTCTTTTTTTACTTTTCTCTTACTTCCAGGACTCTACTCTTCGGAAGGCCGGTTCGGCAGTTCAATTGCCGCACAAACGATGCAAGAACCAGGGAAGCAGACAAGCCATGCCGCATCACGGAAATCCCAGGTGGTCTCTATCATGAGCAGCATACCTGTTTCGCATACTATTCCACAGCTTGCCCCTGGAGCAGACATGTTCAATAGTCCAACTTTTCGTTTCTCGCATTACTTGTATCGTTCTGCTTTGATCGCAGCTATTTTTAATAAACAACGCATAGCTATTGTCTATTTTTGCATTACCTTATTATAAATAATTGTTCCTTAACGACATGTTGCACCCGTACAATCTGGTACGGCCAAAATACGCCAGGGGCTTCAGTACCCCTCAATATGGTGTGAGAAGTACGAACACTTTCACAAGTGCGGCACCCCGAACTTATAGCATTATATGCATCGGCTCCGAATCATGTCTTGGGTCAATTGTTGGGTTTGCCCGACTCCTATGTTTTGGTGCCTTACATTCCGCTATATCGGCTAAGGTAGCACTAGGAGAACCACTACGATTGTGCCCCAGTTGAGCTGGCCGAGCACCTCAGTGGAGAAAGCTAAAACTGACTGTCATGATGAAGCGAGAGCTGGTCGCTGTTCGAGAGGTTTTTTCGAGTCCCTAAAGACTTATGCCGCTTCGGGCGAGGAGTCGGCTCTGTCCGGCCAAGGCGTGGATAGCGCCCCGAAATCGGTCTTCCAAATACTAGGGGCTTTGCCGAAATTTAAAATTATAGAATTCTATGGCTAAGTGAGAGTGTTCACGCGTTATAGTCCGATTGCCTCGTTCGCTGGGCTGAGCGCCTCCCTCGGAGGACCCAAACATGGGAAAAAAAGAGTGCTCAGGTTTATCCCCGAACACCCCAGCACTAGCGGCATGGGGGCAGAAGCCGTCGACTCGCCATCTCTCAGAATTGATAAACAGCCGCACAGAAGGTAATATTTTAAATCCAAACAGCATTGCTAAGCGCATACGAACAAGTTTCCAGCGCACAGGACAAAAACGAGCGAGTTTTACTCAAAAATTACATCCCTAGTACATTCATCCGCCACAAGGCGGGCACCCTTCAGAACATCCTTATAGTAATTTTCGGGCTTGCGATGCTCTTTCCCTGGCGGTGGCCCGTCCTTCACAAGCTTCTCAGCATCCAGCTTGCCCCAGTGCACCTTAGCACGGGCAAGGGCCCTATGGGAACCTTCGATGCAGACGGAGCGCTTGATAACCTCGAACCTTGGACAGGCCTCCACCAGCCACCGCACCAGCCCGAAATAGCTCCCAGGCAGGGCCTCTCTAGGCCACAGCCGAACTAGGAGGCCCTTCATGGCCTGTTCGGCCGCCTTGTGGAGCTCGACCAGTTGCTTCAGCTGGTCGCTCAGGGGCACGGGGTGTCTGGCCTTAGCATACTGAGACCAGAACACCTTCTCCGTCGAGCTGCCCTCTCGGCTCGATAGAATGCGGCGGCATCGGATACACTCCGGGGAAGATGTGCAAATGCCCTTGGAGAGCTCCGGATTCGGGTAAGTATCAAGTAACTCATGTTTATATGTTTAATTTGCATAAAAAATGCCTTACCCGCCGCTATCTTCTTCACCTCATCCAACTCCTGGAGGGTCTTCTGGGACTCGGTCTTGGCAAACTTGGCATTTTCTATAGCTGCCGCGAGCTCGGACGCTCGCGTCTTCGAGTCAAGCTCCAAACTCTCATGTTTCTTCATGAGAACCTGGAGCTCTTGCCGCACCTTGCCAATCTCAGCCTCATACCTCTCCCGCTCGGTGTGCTCCACGGCCGCACTCTTCTCGGCCTCGAGCAGCGCTTGCTTAAGGGTCACCACCTCAGACGTGGCCCATACAATAGCCATGTTAATCCTGTCATTTCTTGCAATTGCACCTTTTTTATATACACATTCAACCAAGGTATTTCTTACCTTCCTTCTCCTCGAGCTGCTTCTTGGCACGCCCGAGCTCTTGCTCGGACTTCTCGAGGCTCTGCTTCAGTGTGTCCACTTCCGCAGTCAGTGCGGCGGACGCCAGCAGAGAAGCCTGCATACGCATATTGACTCCTTTATTAGACTCCTACGAATTTTTGATCCTCTATTCGGCTTTTCTTCACGAACGCCCAACAGAGCATCAGGGGCTACTGTCTATGCGATAATATTATTTACACATTATTTACTTACCTCAAAGCCTGTCAAAAGGCTAGTACAAGCTTCAGTCAGTCCGCTCTTGGCGGACTGAACCTTCTGGACCACCGCACTCATAATAGTGCGGTGCTCCTCTTCGATGGAGGCACCTTCGAGCACCTCCAACAGATTGTCTAGCGCCCCCGGTTGGACGGGGGTCACCGGCACGGTAGGCTTGCTCCTCTTGGAAGGAGGTCGCCCGCCGGACTCTGGAACCTTTGAAGATTCCGGAGCGGTGTCCGGCCTTAAGCCGGACTTGGAGCCCTGGGGGGTTTCCTCCCCTTTACTCCTAGAGTCTGGGAGGTCGCCTTGCGGCGCCTCCAGGACCACCTCCTCCCTGCTTGGAACCTGTTGGGACAACACTTCGGTGTCGCCCGTAGGGCGGGGGGAGGAAGCCGTCGGAAGTGAGTTCACCTCCGACGAGTCCAGTGAGCCGCTCGACGACGCGTCGAGCCGGTCTTTGGGTGGGTTGCATAAACACATTCGATATAAGGGAAAGCTGTGCAATAAACAAATACTATGAGTCACTCCGGTATCCGGATACTTATGATTTCGCCAGGGGCTTGGCCCTGGGCTGCCACTCCTCTTCGTCATCGTCGGCGTCGGTGGAGCAGTCCGGAGGAAGGGTTTTCCCTTTCTTGGACCCTCCGGCCTCCTCAGAGAGGGCGGCCTTCCTTTTCTTCTCTCCTCCCGCTGGAGGGGGAGAGGTCTCTTCTTCTTCCTCCTCGTCTTCACGAGAGGAAGGCGCTTCGGGACCGTTGGATGACGAATCCGACACTTCCTGGCGCCGGGCACTCTTTCGAGTCCCCGTGGCCCTTTTCGTGGCCTTCTTCTCCGGCACCACATAGGGCGCTGGGACCAGCAGCTTCGCCAAGCGAGCGTCCGCTGGGCCTTCGGGCAGAGGAGCCGGATAGTTGAACTGTCCGGACGTCACCATCCAATCCTATCAAAGATAAGGGAACTCAGATCCCGCATAGAGTCAAACTATGAAAAACTGATACCCTGTAAAAGGACAAAAACAGCTTACTGCATGAGCGTGATGCTGAGTACTGAATCCGCGATCCTCGGCAGCGGATTCGGGAGCCTCGGCGCCCTTGAAAAGCATCCTCCAGGCATCTTCGTACGTCGTGTCAAAGAGCCTGTTTAGAGTTTGATGCTGCGCCGGGTCAAACTCCCACAGGTTGAAGGCCCGTCGTTGACACAGGAGGATCAGGCGGATGAGCATAACCTGGACTACGTTGACAAGCCTGAGCTTCTTGTCCACCAGGGTTTGGATGCATGTTTGGAGTCCGGTCAGCTCCCCTTTTTTACCCCAAGACAGGCCTGTCTCCTTCCAGGAGGTGAGCCGCATAGGGGGGCCGGATCGAAACTCAGGGGGTGCGACCCATTCGGTGTCGCGCGGCTCGGTGACATAAAACCACCCTGATTGCCACCCCTTCGGGGTCTCCACAAAGGAGCCCTCGAGCCACAGGACGTGGCCATCTTGCCAACCATGGCACTGCCGCACTCTGCCTGGTTGCCGCGCACCACCTTTGGCTTGACGTTGAAAGTCTTAATCCATAGGCCGAAATGGGGGCGGATGCGGACGAAAGCCTCGCACACGACGATAAACGCCGAGATGTTGAGGACGAAGTTCGGGGCCAGATCGTGGAAATCCAGGCCGTAGTAGAACATGAGCCCCCGGACAAATGGATGCAGAGGGAAGCCCAGTCCGCGAAGGAAATGGGGGAGAAATACCACCCTCTCATGGGGCCTAGGAGTGGGGATGAGCTGCCCCTTTTCGGGGAGCCGGTGCGCGATGTCGCTGGCTAGATATCCGGCCTTCCTCAGCTTTTTTATGTGTCCCTCCGTGATGGAGGAGACCATCCACTTGCCTCCCGCTCCGGACATGACTGGAGAAGGTCGAGGTGGTAGTGCGGAGTTGGGCGCTGGAGCTCGAGTGCGCAAGAATGGATAGGCAGAGGAGGAAGAAGGCGTGGGTGAAAAGGTGGATCCTTATCCCCTTATATGGGGGGACGCGATTATGTGTCCTCACCAGCCTGGTAAAACTTGCTTATCTCCAAGCACCGTAATCAAAGGCGCGGTTGGGTTACCCACACCCGTATTGATGAGAATCCCGGAATAAAGGGACACGATCTCTGCTTTGACAAGACGTGCCAAGGAAACCGCCTCGCATAACGCGCTGAGGTGGGATAATGAAACGATTCAGATAAAGGCTTGGCTGTGGTGTGTCGCGCTACGGAATACGTCAGTAGATTATATTTGTGTAAATATTATTCTCTCTATGGCAATATGTGGAAACTTATTTTGCAGAGCCGGACACTATCTTTGTGTTCAAAATCTTCTATGAAGTACTTGGAGGAGGAACCCGCCTTGCAATGCCGAAGACAATTTGCGCGCCGGACCCGTCGTCATTGAAGCCTGGTTCAGGGGCTACTAAGGGAGTTCTGGATTAGGGGGTGTTCGGATAGCCGAACTATACCTTCAGCCGGACTCCTGGACTATGAAGATACAAGATTGAAGACTCCGTCCCGTGTCCGGAAGGGACTTTCCTTGGCGTGGAAGGCAAGCTTGGCGATACGGATGTTCAGATCTCCTACCATTGTAACCGACTTTATGTAACCCTAACCCTCTTGGTGTCTATATAAATCGGAGGGTTTTAGTCCGTAGGACAACATACACATCAACAATCATACCATAGGCTAGCTTCTAGGGTTTAGCCTCTCTGATCTCGTGGTAGATCAACTCTTGTACTACTCATATCATCAATATTAATCAAGCAGGACGTAGGGTTTTACCTCCATCGAGAGGGCCCGAACCTGGGTAAAACTTCGTGTCCCCTGCCTCCTGTTACCATCCGGCCTAGATGCACAGTTCGGGACCCCCTACCCGAGATCCGCCGGTTTTGACACCGACAGAGACTTTCAGACCTTGTTACAACTTTTTTATTTATAATAAGTTGGCCGTATGCATCGTTCTGATGCAGAGGCCGGGGTGCCCCCCCTTTTCGAAAAAAAAAATATATATGATCATAGCTGAAAAGAATTAGTTAGCATTTATCGTCCGCACTCGTCAACAGTGCCTACCAAATACACCTCCTACAATAAGTTAACCCCCTGATCTTCAAACACACAACAACAACAACGCCCACTTCATGTACAGAGGAAGAAACCGACGGGCAGGCCCGACCAGCGTTAATTCTACAAAGCTATTACTTACACGCCTACTGCCCACACCCATTTACAAAAGCGAAGAACATCAGTGCATCGACGCTAGCGAGGATTCATCGCCATCTTGGAAGGGACGCCGCTGCTGGAGGCATGGGATATATCGAAATGCTCCCCGGTGGTCGTCATCAAGGAGTTCGACGTAGATTGGGTCAGCGTGCCTGAGGAGCTTATCTCCATGGAGGTTACAGACATGAAATCTTCTCCCTCGGGCAAATCGCTCCGGATGGCATCGAGTTCCCTGGCGATCTCGGCCATGTAAGGCCTTGCGTCGGTGTCGTCTTGGCAGCATTTCAGGCCCAGCGAGAGGAACCTCGTGGCAAACTCCGGAGGGCACCAGGACATTCGGCTGTCGATGATTCCAGAAATGTCTCCGGATCGGTAAGCTGTGTTCACCTACATTGAGGATCAGGTTAAATAGGTCACTAGTAAAACTACTGAACGGTCAAACAAGATTCTCAAAAGCTAAAATGTAAGGCTATGTACCCTGTTTGCAGATGGCAAACAGTTAAATTGAACTGTACATTAGATACGGATCAGGGCGGGAACCTCCGTACCTCTCTAACGATGTTTTTACCAAACTGGATTGGCTTCATCCCGGTCAATAGTTCAAGCAGCACAACACCAAGGCTATACACATCGCTTTTTTCTGTCAATTTGTGAGTTAAGAAGTATTCTGGATCAAGATAGCCCTGGCAAAAGGAAACAGGATAGATACGATGAGCCAAACTTGCACACTACAAGTTGAATAAGTATCGATGCGAAAAAAAAGTTGAATAAGTATGCGCAGCTGTTTCCTATTGTGTGGCAACTGGCATGGAACAGCAGTAAGTAGATTACTGTAGGTGCAGATCTTGGTACTTTTTTTTTTGTTTTTGCAAATAAGATCTTGGTACATTGATAATGAGACTTACTGGGGTGCCCTTAACAACAGTGGATATATGAGCTGGCAATTTTCCTTCAATATCCGGGACCGGAGCAAGCCTTGAAAGACCAAAGTCAGCCACCTTTGCTACGAACTTGGAGTCCAATAGAATGTTGGTGGCCTTAACATCACGGTGAAATATAGGAGGATCTGCCTCGGTGTGTAGATAGAGGATTCCCTTTGCAGCACCCAGTGCAATATGCAACCTCTGAGCAAAGTTAAGAGGTCTTTTACACGTTGCTGCAGGAGGTGTTAAATTATATTAGGACTTTAATTTATCAACGATCAAACAAAAGAACACGATATACCAACATGCATCACTGATAAACACAATAACTATAAATTCCGGGAGACGGGCTGGGATAATGACCGACTTCAACTATGCAAAGATGGTTATATGGGGTGAAAAGAAGCTAAGAAAACTTGAATGTGCAACTTCCCGCCTACTCACCAGAAAGATGATCACGTAGAGTGCCATTTGGCATGAATTCATACACCAGCATCTGCAAAACACAATCATTTATGAGCAACAATTACTGCAATCTGCAGATACTCTTCCATATATTATAAGCTCGCCAAATCTTTAGCACAGCATAACCAATATATTGTTCTAACAAAATGTGCGGGATTGTGAGAGAATTTCAACACTATATTTTATCCTATGTAAATGATACGAAAATTGAGACACACCTGCTCATCTTCTTCATCACAATAGCCAATCAGAGATACCAAATTACGATGATGCAATCTTGACAGCAATTCTATTTCTGTGACAAATTCCTTTGAACCTTGCAGAGAATCCTCATGTGCTCGTTTGATTGCAACGGCTGTTCCATCAGCTAGTTTTCCTTTATAGACTTTTCCATAACCTCCCTGACCAATTTCAGCTGAATCATCAAAATCATTTGTTGCTGTAGCCATTTCTTCAAATGTGAAGGATCTCACACCGTCAATCTTGACGGAATACCTCGACAGTACTGCAAAATTATCAACTTCTTCAGATGCTGTGAATTGAATTTTAATGTCCACTGCAATTTCAAAGTTTACTTGCCATGGAATACATTTTGATGAGGTCAAGTCAGAAATGATGTGATAAATTCACAGCTTAAATACAATTTCCAGTATTACAAAAAGACTGTAAAAGGGTAACTTCCTACTAAAATAAAGATGCTCCTAAGCACCAGTGACCAGATAAAGCAGCAAGGAATTTCTAATTTGTCAGACAACAAGGTTTTAATACACAGCACATGAAAAGCTATGTTTGTTGAACAAATATACCGACTTACATGACCGCCTCGAAACTGTTCGACGTTTTGAGCGTCTTCTCACTATAAAAAGTGTAGAAACCACTGAAACTGCGATAGCAGCAATTATTGTTCCTGCCAAAATCCCAGCTAGTGCGCCCTTGTTTAAACCTGATGACACCACAGTTGGAAAATCTGCAAAGAAAAAAACAGAGGCAAAACAGTAAACAAGTGGATCATAGAACTGGATGGAGTATTTCAGTGCAAGTATGAAGCATCGAGTGGTGAATTTTAAAATAAGAAAATATACTCTAATTCCTCATTAAGTTAGTATGCCTTTTGACAAAATCTCAGCATTTTTCATTTCCATGGAGGGTCCTACCATCTGTTAGGAAACATATTAGGGTATGGATCCTAAATTCCTCAATCTCCCTTACCTTCCGAAGCGCCTCGTGAAGGACCGTTCTTTGAGAAATTCTAGAGATATTAACAAGGGTACGCCCACTTTCAAACATTCATGTTATGAAAAATACCTTAATAAAAACACCATAAAATTCATGGCACATAGGCCAGATGAAGGCAAAAATAATAATATTATTATGTTGCATGCAATACTTATCAATATTTAACATAATAGCGCTAAACACTTGTAATAACATAATAACGCATATTATTCCATATGCTAGGAGAATCAGTTAATAGTTCATGGATTTCTAATTCTACTAACATATAAACAGCAACAGAAGTTCTGCTAATATCCCATTGCCTGCCTTAGCAAAATAAATACAGACAAGGAACACACTAGTATGTTAGAATTACAAATGGCATCCCTTGGTGCAAAGTGAAGTTTACATACCATCTCCATAGGAACCAAGCGTGAAATTGAGAAGCTCGTACGGACCAAAAGTGTCTGATAGAGTAATTTGCCATCCAGCAAGTAATTGCCTGAGCCGCATAACTTCCGATATCGTGAATAAATTAGTGTTATTTGGGAATAACTTCAAATTCATATTCAGCCTTGGACCAGCCTCCCATGTGTACTGCTCAATGTATAGCTGGTAAACACTCAGGCCCAATACAGAGGTCGAGTCGATCTCAAAGGCTTCTTTGTAGGAGCGGAAGTCTGCGATCCCTGGACTCTTCAGCCGAAATCCAACTCCCAGAGGCACAGCACAGAAACAAGGTATAGGGGATGATGGACTGTATTCATAATTTCTATCCGTCGGGCAAGGAGCGCAGTTCAAACTAACTTGTGGCCCATGTCCAGATGGTGCGTCGTTTATATATGTGGGTTGACAAAGTCCGGCTGCTCGAGCTGGATTAGAAGTGTCACATACGCGGTTTCCAAAAAGCCTGCAGCACAATGATGGTAACAGTTATTTGTCACACCAGAAAGAGAAATGGTTTGATTTATAAAGCTCCTCTGATCATGTTCACAATACCCCTTCCTTCTCAACAGACCGGTTTCAGACTATTCAGCAGATTTTTCAATGTCTTCTCTGCCACATCATATCTTTTCTCTCTCCTCTCTGCTACATCATCTATTTTCTCCCTCCTCGCACTTGAAACAAAAACACTAGGTTCCTCTCAAAATATATGAAAATTTGAGATGAAATTTCACAAATTTGTAACTGAATTATTATTGATTACTGCTTCATTTTTCAATTTTTTGTGTGCAGTTTGAATTTTGGACCCAAAATTGAACTTCGAACTAAAACATAAGGTTTCTCTCAAGCCATTCTTTTTTTTGCGTGGACTCAAGCCATATGTTAGGTTTAGATTAAATCTTAACACATTGGTCACTGAATATTCCTGATTTACTGGAACTCACAAATTTCTCTCGAACCTTAAGTCAATTTATGCTGAAATTTTACCAGATTCGTCACTGAATTATTTCTGATTTACTGGAATGTTTACAATTTTCCTGCACAACTCGATTTTTTCAAAAGAATTCTAGCTACGAGAGAAAAGAGATGACGTAGATAGTGGAGAGGGGGGGGGGGGATCTGACGTGGCATTGTTGACTAACATGAGACCAGAGTGAAACAGATAAAACTCTCAATTGAGAAGGAAGGGGTATTGTGAACGGTTTTCTGAGTTCAGGGGAGTAAACTGAACCAAATCAAAGTTCCGGCTTGTAATGTGAACCCATTGGCAAGGTCACGGGTTAGAAGGGGTATTGTGAACGGATTGTCCGTATTATTTGATATTTACTAACCTTAATGTTTCTTTTATGAGGGATCTTTTTTTAGGAATCCGTTTCTTTTATAGGTTTGCACTAGCTAGTAGCAATCAAATTTCCATACTCCCAACAAATTATACAGCTGAACCTGGGCTATGTGTATGCATGTGCAGGAAGTGCAAACTGTCAACGAAACTTTCCATGGCAAAGAACATACAGTAGAGTGACAGCTTTTGGAGGCTCAAATGCATCTGGAATAGTGTCAAGGATGTTGTTTTGGAAGTCCCTGCATTATTGGAGAAAATACATTACACATGCATACCACAAACAGATTAGTAGAAAGTACATACACAAAGAGTATCATACAGAAGAAGGCTTCTGTTTCCCGTAAAAGTGATACCACTCCAGATTGTCGATGGAACAGCGCCGCTGAGATTGTTCGCTTCAAATGACCTGTAAAATGACTTCTTCATATATCTCTAACAAAATAAATAGCAAAGTAGTGCTGGCAGACATACTTGTAATTGTAAAGTAGGACCGATCTTTTTAGAGGTTGTGCAAAAGCTTTACTCATCTTTTCACTAAGCAGAAAAGCAAGTTACTTACAAGAACTGAAGATTAGGCAGCCCGGAGAAGTTTGCCGGAATAGTTCCATTAAGAAAGTTATGCGACAAATCACTGTCAGAAAATATAAGTTAATTTGGTTATTTTAAAAGGTATAAAAAGTTACTAAGAGCATCATACATCTTGGTGACATTTGAAGCGAGTTTATTAGTTGGTATAGATCCTGTCAGTTGGTTCCAGCTAAGATCCCTGCAGGTGGATGCCAGAATTAGCAAAGAGATGTGAATAATCTCCTAGATATCATAAGCTGAATGACTAATCTTCTTATTAAAAGATAATTACTTAGAAAACATATTCTGGACAAAGCAATTGTTCCAAAATTGGTGCTATGAACTAACAATAAAAAGGATAATCTCTGATAGTAGGGTCAGAAACAGTAAGAATGAAAAATGAAGTGCAGCATTTATTTGATCTGGACTTACAAATAGCCAAGGTCAGGTATGCCACTTAGATCAGGAATAACTCCTTGCAAACTGCAATTCCTAAGACTCCTGGGGAGATGAAAAAGGATTATGAACTTCAATATGTCTCCATTTTTGAATTTAAGTATGATAGAGAATGCACGTTATTGAGATTCAGTTCATACAAAATGAAAATATTAGGTATTTGGGAAAAAGTCCCCTATCCAATAGGGCCTAATTGGATAGGCACTTCTCCACAAATATTTGAGATATACTCCCTCCGTTCATAAATATAAGATGTTTTGAATATTTCAATATGGACTACATACAGAATTAAATGAGTGGACAAACACACTAAAATGCGTCTATATACGTCCGAAACAGAAAAAAGTTAGAACATCCTACTATAATAGTGAATGGAGGGAGTACTTTTTATTGAACTCAACAAACCCAAAAGAAACTACGTCCATCCAAACGCTTGCCCCTCGAGAGAAACAAAATAACCTATGTAACTACAATCATAGAGATCTCTAGAGATGTGGCCGAGTGCATCCTGATCTGGCTGCTATATGAGGATCTTCCAGGGGAAGAACTGCGATATGAGGCAGTGGCTTCAGACATCATGGTGGGGACCGAGCATTGGCGGAGTGCATTACACCACCGGTTTCATGAACCGCCATGAGAGTAGCCTTTACTATGCTTGCCATGAGAGCAATGCTTTATTCCCTTTTATCAGACCCTGGCATATCTTTGCACAGCTCTTGTAAAAAAAATTCGAGGAGGATAGCCCCCGGCCTCTGCATCATGTAATCCACACAGCCAAACAACTTGTAACTAGAAAACTTCTCTTCTTAATTAAATGATGCCCAAAATATTAGCATGTCTAAAAGTCAAGAAAAAATTGAAAAGTTTTCCACAACAGACACAGAAGACATCATCTACCATGCCTCAGTTTTTCATATCTGAATTATCCACATCGAGAAACGAAAACTACAAATCCTGCTAAGAATAGTACATACCCAGAAGAACTTTTAGTTTAGTACTATCCAGCATCCATAGCATGATTTCCCTTTTTGTTTCTCCGTGATTATATAAGATCTTGAGTACAAGCTTAGATGCAGGTTGTGTTAGTGTTACCGACTTCTCCATTGGAGTTTTTCAATACTTCCGGAGGTGCTAATTTGGATTCTAGTACACTAGTACACCTGAAGACTCAGTGCACAGATATGGTTCTGGCTTACTCATATCTCAAGTCTCGACACATACATTTCAAACAAAGTTTGTCTTCACTCAACTTATGATTACCTATGTAAGCATATTTCTTAATATGATTATGTATGATATGCAGTCCCCTGCATCTTACTCAAATACGAAAATAAAGGATAGGACGGTACGAAGAAAGGTGTTGTACTCACAGCTTTAAAAGTGTCCGTATGTTGTTGTATACAGCAGGGATGGAACTTCCACTGAAGTTATTATTATCAGCCTGACTAGAAGTAGAAAAATGCAGATAAGAAATGCATGTTATTAGCTTGATAGCAGTATCAAGTTAATCTTAATGGAGAGAAGCATTCTGAGTGAGAAAAATATTTGTTATTGTTTAGTAGGCAGAATAAATTAGATTTAAATGACATTTAATACACCAGTAAAGTTATATCAAATATAATCCTGAAATTTGCAGCATTATTTAATCACCTCAGATGAGCAAAACTAAAGTAACCATCAGGCAACCAGCATACATATATTCTCTGAGAGAAACCAGAACACATTCTCTATGTCAAAGAAATCTCATTGGGTATATAAGATGGGCTTACAGTATTTTCAAACTACGTGTATCCGCTAATTCTGGAGGAAGAGGCCCAGATAAATTATTGGTATCCACAAGCCTGCACAGTTAATAGTATGAGACAATTTAAAACACAAACTCATGCTGAATAATGCATAACAGGGAGAAAAAAAAAGCTCAGAACTCAAAATAAAAACAGAGGCCCACTTACAGATGAAGGAGCACAGGCAATCTGAACAACTCAGGTGGAATTCGCCCACTCAATGAATTATTGTTCATGTGACTAGAGATAAAAGAAGAGTCAAAATTATAACAATGCTTAAATAAGAGGCAGCGTAGGAATGAAAGTGAGAAGATTATGATCCTGAAACTTACAAATGCTTCATGCTTGTTAAATTACCAAATGATTTAGGTATGGGTCCAGATATTTGGTTTTGGTCAATCTGTAATCTGTTTAACTTCTGGAGATAGCCAATCTCATCTGGTAGGGAACCAGATAGTTGATTACCATTCAAAGTTCTGCATAAAAATGAGGTAGCAACAGTGAATATTTTTACGAAGGGTTATGAATGTTTACTTGTGTCCCGAATTTTTTTACTCATCTTCCATGCTAGAATTGAAGAAAAATACTAGACAGTAGCACATATTTATGTTTGGATAAAAGTGAATATAGAAGAGTAAGGACATTAACCCACACAACAAATATTGCCACAAGACGAGGGAAGATTCAAAGATGTGCTACACTGTGTTCTTACTCGCATGCGGGACCAACACTCATGTAAATTGCACAATTAAACAAATGCAGGATGAGACACCAGCTAAAAATACTTCTCTGGGTTCGAGCCCTCCACCCAACCAACTCTCCATGGGGTATACTGTAGCATACGGGAGCGAACAATTTTACTTAATTGTAACGCAACGAAAGACCTCATACGTCCTGCTACCTTCTTTCTTACCCAACCACTCCTCGTGCCGTATCTCTTCCCCTATCCCCCCCCCCCCCCCCCCCCCCTGTTTCAAAATTGGAAATTCATCTCTCTTCAAATATTGCAATGGCTCTCACATGGCCATTTCAGTTGCTCCGGGGCATCGCTGTCTGCAACTCCCCCCACATCCTTTTGCTTTATTTTCCCTCACTGGAACCATGCAGTGATCTGATGACACAAATGCTTCCCCAACGATCATCCATGCCACTCACTATCTTCTGGTTTTGTAGCAACGCATGGGCTCAGTGCTAGTGTACACGTATATTTGAGAGAAAATATGAATATGACAATTTTGTAGTCCAAAGCCACGTTGTTTTAGCCCATCTACTGGGGTTTTTTAATAAATATAGAAGATTGAACCACTGTGCCTGTGTAAACAATAAAAAAGGATGAGACCAAAACACAAATGCTAACCCCAAATGCTGAATCAGATACATGGGCCTATATTTTTGTTTTGATGGAGAAAAGGACGGTAAATGTTGTGCCATTTTTAACATGCAGGGTTCAGTGCTTAAACTTCTGTAACCTTGCAAGATAAACAGTACCGTGGTCATATCCATACTAAAAAAAGAGTACAAAAGTTAGTTTAGATAAGAGGAACTTACATAAGAGTGAGTGTTGTGATATTGCCTATCTCTTTCGGGATGTTACCAGTCAAATTGTTCCACATAAAATCCCTTCCAAAACAGAAAAATATAGAAGTTAGCTCAATATATGTTGGGTACCTAATGGCACAGCCTGAAAAGCATAGATGCAGAATAAAGAAAGAAACAGTTCAAATGGGACAAGATCTATCAATTCTTTTGTCTTGTTATGTCACTCTAGTAAGCTTATTTTGCCAGAGAATTTGAGCCTTGCTCAAAAGCCACTTTACATTAAAAAAAACATGAAGTGGTCCCTTCCAACAAGAAAACATTAAGTGGAGGCCATGAGGTGCAATATTGGGGGAAAACATGTTTTGTTTTTCAGGTAATATTAAAGAACCACTTGAATGCACTAAATTCAGTTAGCAGCTTTTTATACTTACAACTTGTTCAGCTGAGACAGAAGACCAACCTCTGGTGCCAAAGTTCCAGAAAGATTCATGTTAAACAACTCCCTACGTGGGCAAAAGGTATGCATTATTAAGCAGAAGGGAATATGACACATGATCATTATATTGTGCATTATACAGAAATGATAGATAAATGAATAACAAGCAGATTTTAAGACCCGGAATAGGTTAAAGCAATAAAAGCATCAGCAAATGACCACTATTTTGACCAGGAATTGCAAACTTAGTCTGAAACAGTAAACAAGAGGAGTACAGTACTGATAATGCTAGAAACAATGTTAAATATTGGGGGAACCTGGTGACTTGTAAGGTTTGGTATAAAGTTTGAGTGTAATATTCTTTGGAGTAAGAAAATATCCTTGCAAGCAAATTGGAGATGTGGAAGATCTCTAGCTAACGGTGATTGCTATTTCAGTTACAGTTTAACTTGGGAGCTCTTTTTATGCATGTTGCTATTATTTGTGAGCAGCACTTTGTTACGACTTGCAAGATTAATTGCTTCAGCAGAGGGCTCACTGTACAAGTACACAGAATACTTTTTTTTTTGGGTAGCTAACCATTACCATGGCGGAGAAAAAACGAAAGTGCGATATAAATAAGGATGGTGTGTCAATCATACAGCTCTGTTACATGAAGATATGCATCATTGGGTATCTTGTGGCAGATGACTCCTGTCCAATTTGATGTGCATGGATCTCCTCTATTCCATTTCTTCAGCTTGTTCATAGGATCAATTAAACTGCCTTTGATAGCATTGAGAGCACTTACTGCATGTAAGAGAGACAATTATTTAATCTTCAGCAGGATAATATTAATATGTGATCTCAACAAAAACCACCATGTATAGTTAAACTTATGTCCACTAGGCTACTAGGTAACTACTGGAATGACATGTGTATCACTGAGAGCTATATGTATGGCTAGGTGCAGTCTGTGAACTAGTTTGATTAGTTCATCAGCATAACTGAATACTAGTGGAGTATACATCGCATAAGTGGAATCTTCACAGGATGAGAAGAATGAGCCCTTCAAAGATACTTTCAATATGTCCAAACATACAAACAAATAAATCTAACTAAATCTGCACAGGCAAGGCATGTAGATCCGATGCTCCAATAAGCTGATAGTGACCAATCAGGAGCCAATTCAAATTCTTTTCTGGGATGAGCAATTTCCAAGTAACAACTAGAGAGGTTACCTTCAGTAGGGTGAGTGATTTGTCCCCTTACGACGTCCACATGGAGAATGCACAAAACAAGCAGGATCGCCGCATACCGGAACCCTCCAGAGCTGGCCATGCCTGTACAAAAGAATTAGGAGCAACTTGGTATCAGTGGCAAAAGATTGATGCCTCCAAAGAAACAAGTTGCGAAAGCATTTCGACAGAATCGGATTCTAAGAAGAAATACTAACAACGTGCCTGACCCAACTCTGCTATATGGCCCGGAGGGAGGGTTGATCAAAATGAAGCAACTCTCTTTCATTGACCGGAGAATAATAAGGCAACTGGCATATTATTAACACTTTGTTAAACACCGCGGGTGAAGATAATTTAAGCATTGACAGTGACAGCAAGACCATCCTAATCAGCAATCCAGACTTGGAGCCGACGTGCTAATAAGGTCGATGACGCGTATGCGCACAAGGTAAACAGAGTGGGTGGTAAATAAAGGACTAATAAAAGCAGGTGGATTTTGTCACGGCAAGAGCATGCACGTTTCCGCAAAGTATTGGCCCTGGTATCACCGGCATCTCCCAAAGTTACTTTGTCAGTTTTCAGTTTACACACACGGGTAGATTACCTTTGGGAAACGGAAGGTGGAAATGGAAAAGTACGAGAATCCAAAAAGGAGAAGGAACCAAGAAAACCATGATGAATGAATTGAACAGAAGAAGAGAGGGGAAGCAAAACTGTAACCTTAACCTCAGACTGAAACTTTACTCTGAAGGAGAAAAAACTTAAGCGAACTGGCGACCGGAAAATCAGTGGGTTCCTTTCCCCAGCAGAAAAATCGCGAAGAAAGGATCGCAGAGGGGAAGAGAGACAGTAACAAACCAACCGGTCTCTACCATCAGTGGGTTCCTTCCCCCATCCATGGATCTCCTCAAACCCCGCTCCCAACAAACAGCAAATGAACTGAATTGATTCAGCGCAGCTCGGCCGACACAGCACAGAGGAGGAGGAGGAGGAGGAGCGGCGGGCGTGCGGGCGGGCGGATGGATACCTGACCGAGGACGGCGACGGCGACCGGAGAGGTCGGGCGCGGGCGAGCAAATGCGGACGCGGACGGACGGCGACTGCTACCAGGCCGCTAGGGAAAGGGGGGGCCTCCGCCTTTTGTAAGCCACTGTTGCTGCCGCCCAGCGGCGCTTTCCACCCGCCCCTTGGCGATTGCGGCGCCCGCGGCACGGCCAGCGGCTGGTGAGCTAGCGAGCGAGTGGGTTGGTGGAGGCGTGGAGCTCGGACGAACAGGTGGGAGGAGGAGCGAAGGGCCTTGACCGGTGCCACTGCTGGTGCTACTAGTAAGCAGCGGCAGCGCCAGTAGTTTATTCGCGCGGCTTTATTCTATTGACTACGGTAGCGTCGGGGTGGCGCGCGAGGAGGGAGGAAGGAGGGAGGGAGGAGGCGTCCGCCGCGGTTCAACGGGTAGGCGACCGCTGCGGCTCGTGCCGATATGGCTTGGACTTTCAACCCTCCCGGAAGCCTGGATTGCCTCGCCCTTGCCGGGACCGCGTGCGCCCGGACAAATCCGTCATTTCCTCGAGGGGGAAAGTGGCGGGGTGGATTGTTGCGGTTGCGGTTGCTTCTCCCGTTCGCACCCGTGCCATCATCCGACATGGACGAGTTGGGCCATGGTTTTGGTTGGTGGTGCTCCGCTCGCGGTGATTTTTCCTGCGATGCTGACCCTGGTCGGTCTGACTAGTAGTAGCGCTGCTGCGCTCCACACGGTTGTTCCTGGGATGGGACGGACGGGTTTGATTTGGTGGTGTGGTGGGTGAGGCCAACGGTGCAACAAAAGTTACACTGCGGACTGCGGGGAAATTGTGCCTCTGCAGTACAAAAAAGTAAACTAAAGAAGGGGTCTGTGTCGCTTCACGTTTTAGACCGCTCAAAAAAAAAGGCGCGGGAAAGCGGTCCTTTGATTGCAATCTTTTATCGTTTTGCTATTTCTCATGTTTAAAAGATAATAAGGACTAAAGTGTTCTTGATAAAGTAAATTAAAGACGGGGTCTATGTCAATCCTCATGCCTCGTTGATGTCGGTGCTCTCCCTTTGCCCAACGAAGGCCCCGACGACTCCCTTAGCCTATGCTCCGGTCGACACCAAACTCGGGATTCATGGTGTACCGACCGTCAGACAGCGCTTCGCCGCCGGCACTGGGAGTCTCCTTTTAATTTGTTGTTGCGCCTCCATCTCGGGGTAAAATATCTACCACTCCATGTGTCGTGGGTTTGTCACGGCAGATGTCCTTGTGAAAGGACTTAGTCGTGGAGCCATCGCAACGGGTTAGCTTAAAGGGGTTAAACCGGACAAGGGGACACAGGGAGTTTTATACTAGTTCGGCCCCTTCGATGAAGGTAAAAGCCTACGTCTAGTTGTGATTGGTATTGCTTGGGTTTCGAAGGCCAGGGAGCGAATCCGCTTTGTCTGACTCTCGAGTTGTTGTCTGTCCCTTGAACCGCTGTCGGGTCATCCCCTTATATACATGGGTGGCGCCCGTCGGTTTACAGAGTCCCGAAGCCGGATCATAAACGTTTTCGGTTCGGTCTCTACACTTCCTATCTTACAAAGCAAGTTACATGATTAAGCCGGTTTACATCTACATGCCTTAACTCACTTCTGGGCCTTGGGCCTTCATAAAGCGCCATCATCTTCACATCTTCATGGGCTTCTAATCTTCATAAAGTTAATCCGGCTACTCCTGGCCGATTTACGTCCGGCAGTAATATCCCCAACATTAGGCCCTAGATTGATTTGAACAGGTTTCATGTCAATCCTTAGTAAAAACTTCGTCTTCCACATCTTCTCATATTTTGGTAAACCGCCGTGACGTCATCTTCTCAGATCGGGGTAAACTGTCGTGACGTCATCTTCATTAATGCTGAAGATTACCTTCATTAACGTATATCTAGTCATCGAAGCGACACCATTATTATTATCCATTTTTGAGCTCCTCGATTCCCGCACTTGCCGTTGCATCGTTGCGCCTTATAAATAGGGGCAGGGGACCCTTTTTCTTTTCTTCCCTGCTACCCCTTCGTCCCTTCTTCTTCCTCGCGAGGTCTCTGCTCCTGAGCGCCGCCGCCGTCGACAAGCCTCGCCTCTGCCTCGCCGTCGGCCGCTGCATCACCCTGATCGAACCAGAAAACCGCAGTGTATCTCTGCCGTTCTTGTGACACTGGTAACCCCTTTTTTTACTTCCACCCCAGATCTTATCTTTTAGGGTTTCACTGTTTGTCGGAGTTCATCGAAAACTTCAGTGATATTCCTCTCTTTTCTTATCTGTAGCATTCGAGGCTAGGCTGGATCTGTTATTCTTGCGCGACTGTAGCCATAATCGTATTCTCCTCATTAAACTCCCTCTTTATATCAAGAACAACTTATCTGGATCTACTGAACTGTTTAAGTACCTGAATCTTGAACCTGAATATTTTCCAATTTCTATCATACCTTAGATCTAAAAAATTTATATAAACATGTGAGACTGTTTCCCCTCACACCAATATAGGCGGTTTAACTTTGTATAAGCAATCTATACCATTAGCCCTCTGATAAACCGGAGGAGCCTTTCACCTCCATAGTTGTACTCCGGTTTAACAGTGTCTGGGTACCCCTGTTCTGGTATTGCCTTGTTATCCATTTTTTCATTGGTCTCTGATTTATGCAATTTCATAACTCAGTATATCTTTTACTCCATTGCATCTTATACGTCATCATGAGTGATTTATAAACTAGCCTTTCGTTTCCAGCTTTTTTATTCCACAATGGCCAAGCAATTTACCCCTTGCAACTGGGCTCGTTCCCGGGTCACCGAGGAACAATTGAACGATATGGTCAGCATCGGCATCTTGCCTAAGAAAACTGAAATTAAATGGCGAGTCCCAGGGGCAGAAAATCCTCCAACCGCGAGGCAGGGTGAGGTGGTTGTCTTTGTTGATCACATGTGCCGTGGCTTCAAACCACCAGGGTCAAAGTTTTACCAGGATGTGCTTGCCAGTTTCCAACTTCATCCTCAAGATATCGGACCCAACTCGGTCTCCAATTTATGCAACTTCCAGGTCTTCTGTGAAGTGTACTTACAAGAAGAACCAACTGCCGAGCTGTTCTGGGACTTCTTTCACCTAAACCGGCACACAGAATTTGTAAATGGCCCCAACACTGAACTTGGTGATGTCTCAATTCAGAAGCATAAAGAAGTTGAATTTCCTCATGCCAAACTGCACAGCCATCCTAAGGAATGGAACCAGACTTGGTTTTACTGCAGAGATATGTCTCCTGAAGATGAGAATCCCCTCCCAGGCTTTCGTGATCACCGGCTTTCCAACACCCATCCAATGTCGCAACGCTTAAGCTCTACAGAAAGGGCCAAATATGCTCCTCAACTCGCGAAACTCCGGGCTTTCATGGCCAACGGTTTAACAGGCGTTGATTTCGTGCGCTGTTGGATATCTTGGAGCATCTTGCCGCTAAGCCGGCGCCCCGGTTTAATGTGTGAGTACACCGGTGATGTTGAAGACCCACAACGTCATTGCAACATTCAGGTGACCGATGAAGAGGTCACGGAAAGTGTAAAGAAAATTTTGAATGAAACGGAAGTAGTCTGTAGTCAAACCGGACTGAACCCCTTCTATACTAAGAACAGACCGCCTGATGTAAGTACTATACTTCCTTTTCATCCTTGATGTCTTTAATTTGTTCAACTTTTAATCCTTCTTCTGCATATGTATGTACAGGGTGATGATCCTGTCTGGAATGGAAATTCATAGAAAAAGCAGTAAAGCCAACTGGGGATAAAGCGGTCAAACCTTCTCGCCCCAAAACCAAAGCCGTCAAACGGACGTCAAAACAAAAAACGGTTGACCGGATTAACATGGAACTTGATGATGATGCTGATGATCCGGAAGTTGAGGTAGAACTTGACTCACTTGACTCCCTTTTCATGCATCTCATTAACAATGATCTTTCTCAGGAGGATGCAGAAGGCAGTCAAGCTGATGATGTAGAGGTAATTACCCTTTCCTCCGGTTCAGACTCTAAGACAACACAAAAAACCCGTCAAGCAGTCCAGAAAGTAAGCTTTTCTCATCCTCTTGCTCATTTGGATCCAACATTTATTTTGAAGACTCAGCAGCATGAAGCTCGTCGGACAACCCGACACAGTGGCCAACAGGTTACTTCAACCGGTTTACCTGACACCCCGGTTCGGAAGCGCCGGTCTGAGGTCTCTCCTACTCCTGACAATTCTTATCCCAAGGTAGGTTATTTCAGACAACCTCTTAATCCATCTGATTCCAATTATCAGGTGACACCTCCCTCATCCTCTGGTGAATCGACAGCAACTCAACTCCCCCTCTGAAAACTGTGGCTGGGTAAGCTTTGCAATCTTGCATCTCAATGTGTTGTAAATCTGGAATAAAATGTTAACCCTCCTTTTAATTTTGTCTGCAGAGCCAAAGCCAGACCCAGCAAGAAATCTCGGGTCAACAATCCACCCGAAGACCCAGCCACTGTTGAAGAGGAACCAAGAGGTGATCCAGACCAGACTTGTGAACCGGAGGGCCTTCATCCTGAAGCCGCCTCTAACGACCCGTCCCTTCAAGGCCAAAACACGGATGAACCAACGGACGCTGAACCTGCCGCGCCTGACACTGAACCGGCCGAGCCAAACCGTGCTAGTCCGGTGAGAGATGCTGAGACTCCATTATCACCAGCCAAAAACACTGAAGGTCAAGGAGACGATGTTATCATTACAGGAATGGGCCACAGCTCTCCTGGCCATCCCGTAATATTGGCTCAACATAGTGCCAAGGAAGAACAGGTTGCTAGAGAAAAAGGCAAATGGAGTAGTGATTTATCGAATTATGCTCATCTCAACGCTGAAGAATTTCATTCTGGCTTCTTGAACCGTCTTCACTCAAACCGGGACTATGAAGCCGGTTTGGTGAGTTTGATGAAGGAGTGATATGAGGTATTTTCATCTCCCTTTGTTCGTTGATTCAAAGTTGAAATACTAGCCCAAGTAGCCCCCAAGGGCCGTTTTATGATGTTAATCATAAACCGGGTCTTTGTAGCACTTTAAGTTTCTCATCATTGACCCTCAAAATGTCAGGTCTCTAATAAGAACCAAGACTCCTCTTTTAACAATTAGATAGCTTTCCGCAGTGTAGCCCCCAAAGGCCGGTTTAACTTGGCAAGTTAATCGGGGTTTTAATCCATGCATCCGTTTTAGAACAGACATACATTAGCCCCCAAGTGTCAAGGATAATGCTTGCATTGTTCTGGAGACTTGTATAAAATGTAATAATTGAGAGCAAGTAGGCATTAGCCCCCAAGTATGAAGTGTATAACTTGTTATACGCTTTGTATTTAGTACATATATACATCCTGTTGTTTAATATACCTTCAGTGTTGCAGGCTGAATTGAGGAATAGAGATGCCCGAAACTCTGACTTGCAAGAGAATGTGAAGTCACAACAAGCAGAAGCTGCAAAGGCCAAAGAGGAGCTGACCCAAGCCCTGGCCGTAATGGAAAAGCTGAAAGAATCTTTCAACAAAGATCGTGCTGACTGGGAAACCGAAAAATCCGGTTTAACCAAAAGAGCTGAAGACGCCGAGGCAGCCCTGAAACCAATTGTAGATGAACTAGCTGGCTTGAGGCAGCAGATCAACGCTATGACTTCTGCTATCTTTGGTAAATATCTCCTTATGTGTTTTGCGCAATTCAATGAACCTTATCATTGGCCAGAATTTTGACATAAACCCTTGGCAGGCACTCGGATTGCTCATCTTGGTACAGACATGCGGATGAAGCTCAAAGCGGCGTATACTTTGATTGAATAGTTATATTCTGGGTCTCAGCGGGCTATTTGCACGGCGGCTTACAACAAACCGGCACCAACCCTGATAAAAGAAACACTTGAGAAACTGGCCATGTTACCAGCCCGGATTGTCGAATTGAAGAAGGCGGCTGCAAGAGCAGGAGCTTTAACCGCACTTATTCGAGCCAAAGCCTGGATTCCAGACCTTGAAGCAGAGGATGTCATAAAAGGATACCCAGGCGTGAAGGAGGACAGTGCAAACTTCGACAATGATGACCTCCGGCGGCTGACCAAAGAGATGCGGCCAATAGCCAGCAAGCTGGCCGAAGATACAGACTTGTCCCATTTTCAACCGGCTTATGACGCTGAAGGGAAAAGATAGCCTGCCATAATCCATGAAGTTGAAGAACTTGTGCCTCCGATTCATAAGCACACTTATGCTCCTGATATTAATCCATCCAATCTTATCCATGAAGAGGCAGTGTTTCAAGCTTTAACTGGAATCGATTGGTCGACGGTTGATTTCCAGCGTCTGGGGAGGGATGAAGAAGTGCCCACACCAACTGACCCTCAACCATCAAACCGTCCAGACGAAGCGTCTTAAACTGGTTGCCGGTTTACTGGCTACTGTGTGCCAATACTTTGAAAACAATTATGCAATTGGAGCCGCTTTGAAAACTTCTTGTAATAGGATAGCCAAAACTCCGTTATCTGCCATGCCATCGAGCATGTTTTGTAATACCTCGTGACAACTTGTTCCACCTTTTGGGATATATTTATGAATAGCTCAGGAATAGTTTTGTTCCTGAATACAAAAACTTGCAAAGTGTCCTAGTGGTTTACCACTGGACGGGTTATGATGCTCAACATATATACAATACTTAGATGAATGATCAAAGTTGTTGTATAAAAAGTAATATGTGCAACATACCTCGTTGGTTGACCAACTGTTTTGGTAAAGGTGCTAACAGCTAATCCGAAGTGATAATAATTCCATCCTTATAATGCCGGATTATGATAATAAACCGTACCGGGATATAACAATCACCGGGTTTTCTTTATAGCACTGGTGATTTAGTAAAACCAGACCGGGACAATGAACACCGGTTTATAACTGATCATGCACTGACAACTTGTAGTTGAAAGGCAAGACGGGTCAAGGACACCAGTTTATCAGAAGACATTTATGAACTTTTAGAAAGTAAAAAATCTTCAACAAATAAGACTCAAAAAGGACATATGCAAGGCTTTTTATGAGCTGCCAGGCTCCAAATCGAGGCTTTTCATGGGCTGCCAGGCCTCTGAGTTAAACCATTTAACAAAGCCTTTTAAGATGGGCCTCCAATTAACCAATCGTCGTTTTAACTTTGACAAGTTTAGGGTCTGCAGAAGATTGACTTGTCAAACGTTCGGCGGGTCATACCAGGATTACCTGGATAGGAGTGGCTTACTTGATGAAGGCAGGTTAACCCGGGGTTTTAGGTGAATACACCAGGCTTCCAAGCCGTGGCTTGATAGCCAATTACAAGGGTGCTTTCAAACTCTTTGTTGCTTTGCAAAAAGAGCCCCCAAGTAACTTTGTGAGCTGTGCTCAGTGTGTGCCCATGTTTGAGTTTGTGCTTTGTGCAACACTCTCTTTGGCTCCACATTTTTCTTTTGTGGCTTAAACGCCTATCAAGAGGTGTAGCTATGGTGTGACAACAACCAAGCCCGCTAGTGATATCCCTTCGTGGTTTTAAACCGGTCAAGAGGTGTAGCTATGGTTTAGATATGACCAAGCCCCCTAGTGATTTTCTTTATATCCGTGCGGCTGCTGAGACCGGATTAACAAAAAACTCCGCTTTGTCAGTAAACTCTTGTAAGCACACACAAGATGTAAAAATAACATATACCCTGCTGTAACAGAGGCTCCGGTTTATTATATAATATATACATCGTCATAAATATGTACATATGAAGAGCCGATGGCTTCAAGTATAGTAAGGCCGAAGAAGAGCTATATTCCATGGCCGCTTGGTCTCCTCCGATTTACGTGAGTCTTTGTGCTCTCGAACATCAATGAGGTAGTAAGACCCGTTGTGCAGATTCTTGCTAACCACAAAGGGTCCTTCCCAAGGTGGGGATAACTTGTGCATATCAGTCTGATCCTGGATGAGCCGGAGCACCAAATCACCTTCTTGAAAGGTTCTGGTCTTAACCCGGCGGCTGTGATAACGTCGGAGATCTTGTTGATAAATCGCCGAACGTGCTGCTGCAAGATCACACTCTTCATCCAACAGGTCCAGGGAATCTTTCCGTGCCTTCTCATTATCAGCTTCAACGTAGGCTGTCACACGGGGTGAGTCGTGACGGATGTCACTAGGAAGAACTGCCTCCGCTCCATAAACCATGAAGAAAGGTGTGTAACACGTAGACCTATTGGGTGTGGTGTTGATGCTCCATAACACAGAAGGTAGCTCCTCAACCCAACAACCCGGTGTCCGCTTTAAAGGAACCATAAGCCTGGGTTTGATACCTCATAGAATTTCTTGATTTTCCCTCTCTGCTTGACCATTAGACTAGGGGTGAGCCACTGATGCTAGATCGAGCCGGATGTGCTCACGTTGGCAAAATTCCTCCATCTCCCCTTTTGACAGGTTAGTACCATTATCAGTTATAATACTGTGTGGAAAGCCAAACCGAAGTATCACCTTTTTGATGAACTTAACCGCCGTGGCCGCATCACACTTACTGACTGGTTCTGCCTCCACCCATTTGGTAAATTTATCAACTGCTACTAACAGGTGGGTCTTTTTGTCCTTGGATCGCTTGAAGGGTCCAACCATATCAAGGCCCCAAGTCGCAAATGGCCAAGTTATTGGAATCATCCTCAACTCTTGGGCCAGAATGTGCGCACGGCGGGCAAATTTTTGACAACCGTCACATCTCTTGACTAAATCCTCCGCATCAGCATGCGCTATCAACTAGTAAAAACCGTGGCGAAAAGCTTTAGCAACCAAAGTTTTGAACCGGCGTGGTGACCGCAATCTCCTTCATGGATTTCTCGCAAAATCTCACAATCCTCTTGAGGAGAAACACAACGTTGAATTGCTCCTGAAACGCTGTAATGATGTAACTCCCCGTTGAGTATGGTCATGGACTTGGAACGCCGGATTATCTGTTGAGCCAACTTTTCATCATCTGGTAACTCGCCCCGGTTCATGTAAGCCAGATATGGGATTGTCCAATCTGGTATGACGTGCAGAGCTGCCACCAATTGAGCCTACGGATCTGGAATAGCCAACTCTTCTTCGGTTGGTACCTTGACTGACGGATTATGCAATACGTCAAGAAAGACATTCGGCGGAACCGGTTTACGCTGAGAACCAAGACGACTTAAAGCGTCCGCCGCTTCATTCTTTCGCCGGTCTATATGGTCCACCTGATAACCCTTGAAGTGACCAGCCACTGTGTCCACCTCTCGTCGATATGCAGCCATGAGTGGGTCTTTAGAATCCCAAGTGCCAGACACCTATTGAGCCACCAGATCTGAATCCCCGAAGCACTTAACCCAGCTTAAGTTCATTTCCTTAGCCATACGAAGACCGTGGAGCAAGGCCTCATATTCAGCTGCATTGTTAGTACAAGGGAACATTAAACGGAGGACATAACAAAACTTGTCACCTCGTGGGGAAGTTAGTATGACTCCAGCCCCCGAGCCCTCTGACTGTCTGGACCCATCAAAATGAATAGTCCAATATGTATTCTCTGGTTTCTCTTCAGGTGCCTGTAACTCCGTCCAATCATTGATGAAGTCCACGAGTGCCTGGGATTTGATCGTTGTGCGGGGTATATATTTGAGTCCATGAGGTCCAAGCTCGATAGCCCACTTAGCAATCCAGCCAGTTGCTTCTCTGTTTTGAATGATATCTCCCAGAGGGGCTGAACTGACCACTGTGATGGGATGGCCATGAAAATAGTGTTTAAGCTTCCGGCTTTCCATAAACACTCCATACACCAGCTTCTGCCAATGTGGATACCTCTGCTTTGACTCAATGAGCACTTCACTGATATAATAAACCGACCGTTGAACCGGATATTCCTTGCCAACTTCCTTGCGCTCCACCATGATAGCCACGCTAACAGCTCGGGCATTAGCAGCCACATATAGGAATAACGGCTCCTTATCAATCGGTGCTGCAAGCACGGGCGGTTCAGCTAACTGCTTTTTCAGATCCTCGAACACTTTATCAGCTGCCTCGCTCCAGACAAAGTTATCTGTTTTCTTGAGCATCTGATATAAAGGGATGGCCTTCTCCCCGAGACGACTGATAAAACGGCTCAAAGCTGTAATCCGGCCGGCCAGACGTTGAACGTCATTGATACACGCCGGTTTAGCCAAAGACGTGATTGCTGAAATTTTTTCCGGATTAGCCTCGATGCCTCTGTTTGACACAAGAAAACCCAAGTGTTTGCCTGCCGGGACACCAAAAACACACTTCTCTGGATTGAGCATCATCTTGTAAACCCGGAGGTTGTCAAAGGTTTCTCTCAATTCATCTATCAATGTTTCATCCTTTCTAGACTTTATCACAATATCATCCACATATGTATGAACATTGCGCCCAATCTGCTTATGAAGGCAATTCTGAACACAGCGCTGATAAGTTTCCTGGGCACTCTTAAGTCCAAAGGGCATGGAGACATAGCAGAAGGCTCCAAAGGGAGTTATGAAAGTTGTCTTCTCCTGGTCTTTAACCGCCATTTTGATCTGATGATAACTAGAATAAGCATCCAGAAAACACAAACGGTCACAACCTGCCGTAGCATCAATTATGGATCAATGCGAGGGAGGGCAAAGGGGTCTGCAGGGCAAGCTTTGTTTAAATCTGTGTAATCCACACACATACGCCAAGTGCCGTTTTTCTTAAGAACCAGCACCGGATTAGCCAACCACTCTGGATGAAAGACCTCCACGATAAACCCTACGGCCAACAACCGAGCTACCTCTTCACCGATAGCCTTACGCCTTTCTTCATTGAAGCGGCGGAGAAACTGCCGGACCGGTTTAAACTTAGGATCAATGTTAAGTGTGTGCTCAGCGAGTTCCCTCGGTACACCTGGCATGTCAGACGGTTTCCATGCAAAGATGTCCCGGTTCTCACGGATGAACTCGATGAGCATGCTTTCCTATTTGGGATCCAGGTTAGCGCTGATGCTGAATTGTTTGGATGAGTCGCCAGGAACAAAATCAATCATCTTAGTGTCTATAGCCGATTTGAACTTCAACGCCGGATCATGTTCCGTAGTCGGCTTTTTCAAAGAGGTCATATCTGCCGGATCAACTTGCTCCTTATAGAATTTCAACTCCTCCATGGCACAAACCGACTCAGCATAAGCCGCATCACCTTCCTCACACTCCAAAGCGATCTTTCTGCTTCCATGTACTGTGATAGTCCCCTTATGACCTGGCATTTTAAGCTGTAGATAAACATAACACGGCCTTGCCATGAACTTAGCATAAGCCGGCCGCCCAAACAGGGCGTGATACGAGCTTTTGATTTTTACCACCTCAAAAGTCAATGTTTCTGACCTCGAATCATAATCATCTCCAAAAGCCACCTCTAAGGCTATCTTGCCCACCGGATATGCAGATTTACCAGGCACCACACCATGAAAAACGGTATTTGACGGTTTAAGATTCTTATCTGCCAACCCCATACGGCGGAATGTATCATAATATAGGATATTGATACTACTTCCCCCATCCATGAGGACTTTGGTGAACTTATACCCCCCCAACTTGAGGGGCCACCACCAAGGCCAAGTGACCCGGATTGTCAACCCGGGGGGGTGATCCTCTCTACTCCACAAAATGGGTTGCTCAGACCAGCGCAAATACTGAGGCACTGCCGGTTCAACAGAGTTTACTGCCCTCTTGTGAAGCTTCTGATCACGTTTACACAAACTAGTAGTGAAGACATGATATTGCCCGCTATTTAGCTGCTTGGGATTGCTCTGGTAACCCGACTGCTGCTGTTGGTGGTGGTTCCCCTGATGGTTGTAACCTCCCTGGTTGCCTCGGTGCCCTTGATTGTTGTGTCCGGTTTGGTTGCCTTGAAACCCTAAATCGGAACTGCCACCTCCGTAACCCGGCCCGTGGTAACCACCTCCTGAATCGCCGGGCGGGCCATTATCATACTGGAACATATTGGAGTTCTTGAAATCCCGCATGATATAACAGTCCTTCCAAAGATGCAATGTTGGCTTCTCCTTTGATCCATGCTTTGGACAGGGTTGATTTAATAGGCGTTCCAAATTGGGGCCTGAACCTCCGCCCCTCTGGGGCTGCTTGCCCTTGCGGCGCTGGCCATTCTCCTGAGCATTGGTGTTAGCTACAAATTCCAAGTTGTTGTCGGCCTTGCGCTTACCACTGTTCCCATGGCCTGCCGGATTATGCTGCTGACCCTTGGCGTTGCCGTTCTTCTTCCCTTTCCCCGGTTTGTCCTCCTCTGAATCCGGGTCCTTGGTATTATCTGAATCGGCGTACTTAACCAAAGCGGCCATGAGCGTTGACATATCATTGCAGTGACGCTTGAGCCTTCCTAACTTCTGTTTGAGCGGCAGAAAACGGCAATTTCCCTCCAACGTTAGTACTGCGGTATCTGCATTGATACGATCCGATGAGTGCAAAATTGCTGAGACCCGCTTGACCCAATGGGTCATGGACTCCCCTTCCTCTTGGACACAAGCGGCCAGATCCACAATTGACATCGGTTGCTTACAAGTATCCTTGAAGTTCTGGATAAACCGGTGCTTCAAATCGGCCCATGATCCAACAGAATTAACTGGTAAGCTCTTTAACCAAGTACGAGCTGTTCCCTCCAACATCATGGTGAAGTATTTGGCACATACCGCTTCGTCCACGTCCAGCATCTCCATTGCCATCTCGTAACTTTCAACCCATGCCTCAGGATGCAAATTGGCGTTGTAATTGGGCACTTTACGAGGTCCTTTGAAATCCTTGGGCAGTCTCACATTATGCAAAGCGGGGGTGAGACACGGCACCCCTAAGGAACTGAATACCACCCCGGGTTCTATTGAAGCGGTAGGGTGAACCGGAGTATGTTGACGCGCTCCGTGTCGAGCTGCTAACTCGGCCTCCCGACGCGCGCGGCCATGATCCACCACATCTTGTGCATTAGCACCTCCCCCTGCCGGGTTGTGCCCTCGCGGCGAGTTACGGCGACGTGCGCTGCTTGACACAGCCGGTTCATCCTCCACGTGTTTGCTGTAGCTCCGGCTTGGACGGGGAGTAGAATGAATCCTCTCCCAACTGTGTGAGTATGCCTGCTGCTGGTTTAGCGCCGTTTGAAGGAGGTCTCTAGCTCGACGTGCCTCAATCGCAACTAGGGATTTGCCATCGGTTGGGAGGGCTGCCAGGCGTGAAGCGGCGGCCACAATATTGTCCAACGGGTTGGAATAATGCCCGGGAGGTGTTGGTACATGCTGTGGCACAATGTTATTCTGGCGAGGTGGGTCCATCGTGCGCGGTTGAACTGGCCCCAGTTCAGTACCGGCTGGTGACTAGCTCCTGCTCCTGGTGTGTTGAAGAGATTTCGCGGCTCATAACCCGACGGGAGATGCGATCGGTACCTTCTTCTCAGGACTTCTTCGGAAGCGTTCTGATCCAACCTAATCCGGTAGGCCTGTGCTTCCAATTCAGCCTGTTCTGTAGCCATCCTAGCGTTCTCCGCCGCTAGGTCCGCTTTAGCCTGGGCTATCTGATCCTTTACCTTTGCAATCTCCGTGTTGTGCTGATCCCTGGCTGCTGCATCCACCTCTGCGGCCATCAATGCTGCCAAAGCGTCAAACAAGTCAGACAGGACTTGAGCCGGAGGCGGCACAGAGCTTCCTGCCCCCGCCGGTGTGGCCGTTGTTGAACCGGAGAGCATTGCTGCAGCAGTTGATGAGTGAGGCACTGACTGTGTACCGGCCATGAAGATAGCGGCCCGGTTTGGCAGATCAGGGAGGTCCGGAATACTGTTGCCCTCGGATCCCCCACCAATCCGGCCATCTTGTAACTGATAAAGCGATTCGGTTTCTCCAGAAGACTCGTCGTCGGAACAGACAATAGTTTCTCCATCGGACGCTGGTCCGTCCTCGCATTCTGCTCCATGGATAGCACCTACGAAGACGTGCTTCATCACGGGCTGAACCGGCGAAGAACTTGTACGCTGAGCCGTTTCGATGATGTCGGTGCAGCTGTCCGGCTCAGGGGCCGGTTCGCCAATCTTGCCGATGAAGACGTGAATCCCACCAAAGGGGACCCGGTACCCATATTCAATTGAATCGGCCTCGGGACCCCATCATGCGTTGTCGATGTAGAGCTTGCCACGATGACTCTTTGTCATCCGGCCCACAGCATATCCCTTGAGTCCATCAAAGATGCCCTTCAAGAACTCGAAACCATCGTGCGATAGCCCCACGGTGGGCGCCAACTATCGTGGGTTTGTCACGGAAGATGTCCTTCTGAAAGGACTTAGTTGTGGAGCCATCGCAACAGGTTAGCTTAAAGGGGTTAAACCGGACAAGGGGAAACGGGGAGTTTTATACTAGTTTGTCCCCTTTGATGAAGGTAAAAGCCTACGTCTAGTTGTGATTGGTATCGCTTGGGTTTCGAAGGCCAGGGAGTGAATCCGCTTTGTCTGGCTCTCGAGTTGTTGTCTGTCCCTTGAACCGCTGCCGGGTCGTCCCCTTATATACATGGGTGGCGCCCGTCGGTTTACAGAGTCCCGAAGCCGGATCATAAACGTTTCCAGTTCGGTCTCTACACTTCCTATCTTACAAAGAAAGTTACATGATTAAGCCGGTTTACATCTACAGGCCTTAACTCACTTCTGGGACTTGGGCCTTCGTAAAGCGCCATCATCTTCACATCTTCATGGGCTTCTAATCTTCATAAAGTTAATCCGGCTACTCCTGGCCGGTTTACGTCCGGTAGTAATATCCCCAACACCATGTTCAGTTGATGTTGTTGTGACTTCCAATTTTGGTTGTGTGTAGCAATTTTCAACACTCACACATACAATAGAGGCTAGTGGAACAAATATTATAAAATACTTAGAGCCAGATTATACGATATTAATACAAGTATAAGATTGCATGTATGCACATTTTAAGTACACATGGATTCACTATTTATTCCTAGGTAATTTATAAACTATATCTCTCCTCATTTGTAACAAACACATTTATAAGATATTTGTTGTAGCTGTTGGGGATCGTTGCAGAAATTAAAAAAATTCTACGCATCACCAAGATTAATCTATGGAGAAACTAGCAACGAGAGAGAGGGGAGTGCATCTTCTTACCCTTGAAGATCGCGATGCGGAAGCATTGCAAGAACACGGTCGGTGGAGTTTTACACGAAGCAATTCAGATCACGGCCGAATCCGATCTAAGCACCGAACAACGGCGCCTCCGCGTTCAACACACGTGCAGCCCGGTGACGTCTCCCGCGCCTTGATCCAGCAAGGAGAGAGGGGAAGGTTGGGGAAGACTCCATCCAGCAGCACGACGGTGTGGTGGTGGTGGAGGAGCGTGGCACTCCAGCAAGGCTTTGCCAAGCACTGCAAGAGACGAGGAGGGAGAGGGGTAGGGTTGTGCCAAGAGAGAGGGAGACTCGTGTCTCTAGCAGCCCCAATACCCCCACTATATATAGGGGAAGGGGAGGGGGCTGCGCCCCCATCTAGGGTTCCCCCTTAGGGGTGGCGGCCAGCCCTAGATGCATCTAGGGGGCGACCAGAGGGGGAGAGAGGGGGGAGCACCCTAGGTGGGCCTTAGGCCCATCTGAGCCTAGAGTTTCCCCTTTCTGCCCTTCCCTGCACCTTGGGCCTCTTGTGGGAGGCGCACCAGCCCACCTAGGGGATGGTCCCTTCCCACACTTGACCCACGCAGGCCTCCGGGGCTGGTGGCTCCTCCCGGTGGACCCCCGAACCCTTCCGGTGATCCCGGTACGTTACCGATAACGCCCAGAACACTTTCGGTGTCCAAAACGGGACTTCCCATATATAAATCTTTACCTCCGAACCATTCCGGAACTCCTCGTGACGTCTGGGATCTCATCCGGGACTCCGAACAACATTCGGTAACCACGTACATCTATTCCCTATAACCCTAGCGTCATCGAACCTTAAGCGTGTAGACCCTACGGGTTCGGGAGGCATGCAGACATGACCGTGACATCTCTCCGGCCAATAACCAACAGCGGGATCTGGATACCCATGTTGGCTCCCACATGCTCCACGATGATCTCATCGGATGAACCACGATGTCAGGGATTCAATCAATCCCGTACACAATTCCCTTTGTCTACCGGTATGATACTTGCCCGAGATTCGATCGTTGGTACCCCTATACCTTGTTCAATCTTTTTACTGGAAAGTCTCTTTACTCGTTCGTAACACATCATCCCGTGATCAACTCCTTGGTCACATTAAGCTCATTATGATGATGTCCTACTGAGTGGGCGCGGAGATACCCCCCTGTCACACGGAGTGACAAATCCCAGTCTCGATTCGTGCCAACCCAATCGTTGGTATCCCTATACCTTGTTCAATCTCGTTACCGGCAAGTCTCTTTACTCGTTCGTAACACATCATCCCATGATCAACTCCTTGGTCACATTGAGCTCATTATGATGATGTCCTACCGAGTGGGCCCAGAGATACCCCTCCGTCACACGAAGTGACAAATCCCTGTCTCAATTCGTGCCAACCCAACAAACACTTTCGGAGATACCCATAGTGCACCTTTATAGCCACCCAGTTACGTTGTGACGTTTGGCACACCCAAAGCATTCCTACGGTATCCGGGAGTTGCACAATCTCATGGTCTAAGGAAATGATACTTGACATTAGAAAAGCTTTAGCAGACGAACTACACCATCTTGTGCTATGCTTAGGATTGGGTCTTGTCCATCACATCATTCTCCTAATGATGTGATCCTGTTATCAATGACATCCAACGTCCATGGTCAGGAAACAGTAACCATCTATTGATAAACGAGCTAGTCAACTAGAGGCTCACTAGGGACATGTTGTGGTCTATGTGTTCACACATGTATTACGATTTCCGGATAACACAATTATAGCATGAACAATAGAAAATTATCATGAACAAGGAAATATAATAATAACCATTTTATTATTGCCTCTAGGGCATATTTCCAGCAGTCTCCCACTTGCACTAGAGTCAATAATCTAGTTACATTGTGATGAATCGAACACCCATAGAGTTCTGGTGTTGATCATGTTTTGCTCGTGGAAGAGGTTTAGTCAACGGATCTGCGACATTCTGGTCTGTATGCACTTTACAAATATCTATGTCTCCATCTTGAACATTTTCACGAATGGATTTGAAGCGACGCTTGATATGCCTGGTCTTCTTGTGAAACCTGGGCTCCTTGGCAAGGGCAATAGCTCCAGTGTTGTCACAAAAGAGAGTCATCGGGCCCGACGCATTGGGAATAACTCCTAGGTCGGTAATGAACTCCTTCATCCAGATTGCTTCATGTGCTGCCTCCGAGGCTGCCATGTACTCCGCTTCACATGTAGATCCTGCCACGACGCTTTGCTTGCAACTGCACCAGCTGACTGCCCCACCATTCAAAATATACACGTATCCAGTTTGTGACTTGGAGTCATCCAGATCTGTGTCAAAGCTAGCATCGACGTAACCCTTTACGACGAGCTCTTCATCACCTCCTTTAACGAGAAACATATCCTTAGTCCTTTTAAGGTACTTCGGGATATTCTTGACCGCTTTCCAGTGTTCCATGCCGGGATTACTTTGGTACCTTCCTACCAAACTTACGGCAAGGTATACATCAGGTCTGGTACACAGCATGGCATACATAATAGACCCTATGTCCGAGGCATAGGGGATGACACTCATCTTTTCTCTATCTCCTGACGTGGTCGGGCATTGAGCCGTGCTCAATCTCACACCTTGCAATATAGGCAAGAACCCCTTCTTGGACTGATCCATATTGAACTTCTTCAATATCTTGCCAAGGTATGTGCTTTGTGAAAGACCAGTGAGGCGTCTCGATCTATCTCTATAGATCTTGATGCCTAATATATAAGCAGCTTCTCCAAGGTCCTTCATTGAAAAACACTTATTCAAGTAGGCCTTTATGCTTTCCAAGAATTATATATCATTTCCCATGAATAGTATGTCATCCACATATAATATGAGAAATGCTACAGAGCTCCCAGTCACTTTCTTGTAAACACAGACTTCTCCATAAGTCTGCGTAAACCCAAACGCTTTGATCATCTCACCAAATCAAATGTTCCAACTCCGAGATGCTTGCACCAGCCCATAGATTGAGCGTTGGAGTTTGCACACCTTGTCAGCATTCTTAGGATCGACAAAACCTTCTGGCTGCATCATATACAGTTCTTCCTTAAGGAAACCATTAAGGAATGTCGTCTTGACGTCCATTTGCCATATCTCATAATCATAGAATGCGGCAATTGCTAACATGATTCGGAAGACTTCAGCTTCGCTACGGGTGAGAAAGTCTCATCGTAGTCAACCCCTTGAACTTGTCGATAACCCTTAGCGACAAGCCGAGCCTTATAGAATGTCACATTACCATCCGCGTCTGTCTTCTTCTTAAAGATCCATTTATTTTCTATTGCTCGCCGATCATCGGGAAGTCAGTCAAAATTCATACTTCGTTTTCATACATGGATCCTATCTCGGATTTCATGGCTTCAAGCCATTTGTCGGATCCGGGCCCGCCATCGCTTCTTCATAGTTCGAAGGTTCACCATTGTCTAACAACATGATTTCTAGTACAGGGTTACCGTACCACTCTGGTGCGGAACGTGTCCTTGTGGACCTACGAAGTTCAGTAGTAACTTGATCCGAAGTTCCTTGATCAACATCATTAACTTCCTCTCTAGTTGGTGCAGGCACCGCAGAAAAAAATTATTGCGCTGCACTACTCTCCAGTTCGAGAGGCGGTACTTCATCAAGTTCCACTTTCCTCCCACTTACTTCTTTCGAGAGAAACTCTTTCTCTAGAAAGGATCATTCTTGGCAACCAAGACCTTGCCTTCGGATCTGTGGTAGAAGGTATACCCAATAGTTTTCTTAGGGTATTGATACGTCCATTTTGCATCATGCTTTTATATCGATATTTATTGCATTATGGGCCGATATTACACATTATGTCACAATACTTATGCATATTCTCTCTTATTTTACAAGGTTTACATAAAGAGGGAGAATGTTGATACGTCTCCAACGTATCTATAATTTTTGATTGCTCCATGCTATATTATCTACTGTTTTGGACATTATTGGGCTTTATTATCCACTTTTATATTATTTTTGGGACTAACCTATTAACCGGAGGCCCAGCCCAGAATTGTCATTTTTTTGCATGTTTTAGGGTTTCAAACAAAAGGAATATCAAACGGAGTCCAAACGGAATGAAACCTTCGGGAACGTGATTTTCTCAACGAATAAGACCAGGGAGACTTGGACCCTACGTCAAGAAACGAAACAGGAAGGCACGAGGTAGGGGGCGTGCCCACCCCCACCAGGCGCGCCCTCCACCCTCGTGGGCCCCCTGTTGCTCCACCGACGTACTCCTTCCTCCTACATATATCCACGTACCCCCAAACGATCAGATACGGAGCCAAAACCCTAATTCCACCACCGTAACTTTCTGTGTCCATGAGATCCCATCTTGGGGCCTGTTTCGGAGCTCCGCCGGAGGGGGCATCGATCACGGAGGGCTTCTACATCAACACCATAGCCTCTCCGATGAAGTGTGAGTAGTTTACCTCAGACCTACGGGTCCATAGTTAGTAGCTAGACGGCTTCTTCGCTCTTTTTGGATCTCAATACAATGTTCTCCCCCTCTCTTGTGGAGATCTATTCGATGTAATCTTCTTTTTGCGGTGTGTTTGTTGAGACCGATGAATTGTGGGTTTATGATCAAGTCTATCTATGAATAATATTTGAATCTTCTCTGAATTCTTTTATGTATGATTGGTTATCTTTGCAAGTCTCTTCGAATTATCAGTTTGGTTTGGCCTACTAGATTGATCTTTCTTGCAATGGGAGAAGTGCTTAGCTTTGGGTTCAATCTTGTGGTGTCCTTTCCCGGTGACAGTAAGGGTAGCAAGGCCCGTATTGTATTGTTGCCATCGAGGGTAACAAGATGGGGTTTTCTTCATATTGCATGAGTCTATCCCTCTACACCATGTTATCTTGCTTAAGGCATTACTCTGTTTTTAACTTAATACTCTAGATGCATGTTGGATAGCGGTCGATGAGTGGAGTAATAATAGTAGATGCAGGCAGGAGTCGGTCTACTTGTCTCGGACGTGATGCCTATATACATGATCATACCTAGATATTCTCATAACTATGCTCAATTCTGTCAATTGCTCAACAGTAATTTGTTCACCCACCATAGAATACTTATGCTCTCGAGAGAAGCCACTAGTGAAATCTATGCCCCCCGGGTCTATCTTTATCATATTAATCTCGTACTACTTAGTTATTTCCTTTGCTATTTACTTTTCCTTTATTTTACTTTGCATCTTTATCATAAAAATACCAAAAATATTATCTTATCAAATCTATCAGATCTCACTCTCGTAAGTGGCCCTATAGGGATTGACAACCCCTATTTGCGTTGGTTGCGAGGATTTATTTGTTTTGTGCAGGTGCGAGGGACTCACGCGTAGCCTCCTACTAGATTGATACCTTGGTTCTCAAAAACTGAGGGAAATACTTATGCTACTTTGCTGCATCATCCCTTCCTCTTTAGAGAAAACCAACGCGGTGCTCAAGAGGTAGCAAGAAGGATTTCTAGCGCCGTTGCTGGGGAGGTCTACGCAAAAGTCAACATACCAAGTACCCATCACATACCCTTATCTCCTGCATTACATTATTTGCCATTTGCCTCTCGTTTTCCTCTCCCCCACTTCACCCTTGCCATTTTATTCGCCCTCTCTCTCTCTCTATCCTCCCTCTCTATTTGCCTCTTTTTGTTTGCTTGCTTTTTGTTTGCTTGTGTGTTAGTTTGCTTGCTTGTCACGATGGCTCAAGATAATACTAAATTGTGTGACTTCACCAATACCAACAACAATAATTTTATAAGCACTCCGATTGCTCCTCTTACCAATGCTGAATCTTGTGAAATTAATACTGCTTTGCTGAATCTTGTCATGAAAGATCCGTTCTCCGGCCTTCCTGGTGAAGATGCCGCTACTCATCTAAATAGCTTCGTTGATTTGTGTGACATGCAAAATAAGAAAGATGTGGATAATGATATTGTTAAATTTAAGCTATTTCCTTTTTCGCTTAGAGATCGTGCTAAAGCTTGGTTTTCGTCTTTGCCTAAAAATAGTATTGGTTCATGGAATAAGTGCAAAGATGCTTTTATCTCTAAGTATTTTCCTCCCGCTAAGATCATCTCTCTTAGAAACGATATTATGAATTTTAAGCAACTTGATCATGAACATGTTGCACAAGCTTGGGAGAGAATGAAATTAATGATACGTAATTGCCCTACTCATGGTTTAAATTTGTGGATGATTGTTCAAAAAATTTATGCCAGATTGAATTTTTCTTCTAGAAATCTTTTAGATTCGGCCGCGGGAGGCACTTTTATGGAAATCACTTTAGGAGAAGCTACTAAACTCCTAGATAATATTATGGTTAATTATTCTCAATGGCACACTGAAAGATCTACTAATAAAAAGGTGCATGCGATAGAAGAAATTAATGTTTTGAGTGGAAAGATGGATGAAATTATTTGCTAATAAGAGTGTTTCTTCTGATCCTAATGATATGCCCTTGTCTACTTTAATTGAGAATAATAATGAATCTATGGATGTGAATTTTGTTGGTAGGAACAATTTCGGTAATAACGCGTATAGAGGAAATTTCAATCCTAGGCCTTATCCTAGTAATCCCTCTAATAATTATGGTAATTCCTACAACAATTCTTATGGAAATTATAATAAGATGCCCTCTGATTTTGAATCTAATATTAAAGAATTTATTACTTCACAAAAGAATTTTAACGCTATGATTGAAGAAAAATTGCTTAAGATTGATGATTTGGCTAGGAACGTTGATAGAGTTGCTCTTGATGTTGATTCTTTGAAACTTAGATCTATTCCACCTAAGCATGATATCAATGAGTCTCTCAAAGCCATGAGAATTTCCATTGATGAGTGCAAAGAAAGAACCGCTAGGGTACGTGCTAAGAAAGATGCCTTTATAAGAGCGTGTTCTTCTAGTTGCTATGAAAATAAAGATGAAGTTCTAAAAGTTATTGATGTGTCCCCTATTAAATCTTTGTTTTGCAATATGAATCTTGATAATGATGGGACTGAATATGATCCACCTTTACCTAGAAGGCGTTCCAAGAATTCGGAATTTGTTGATCTTGATGCTAAATTTGATAAAAGTGGGATTGAAGAAATCAAAACCCTAGATGTTGCTAAACCCACTATTATGGATTTCAAGGAATTTAACTATGAAAATTTCTCTTTGTTTGATTGTATTTCCTTGTTGCAATCCGTGCTAAATTCTCCTCATGCTTATAGTCAAAATAAAGCGTTTACTAAACATATCTTTGTTGCCTTGATTCAATCTTTTGAAGAAAAACTTGAATTGGAAGTTTCTATCCATAGAAAACTTTATGATGAGTGGGAACCAACTATTAAAATTAAAAATAAAGATCATGAATGCTATGCTTTATGTGATTTGGGTGCTAGTGTTTCCACGATTCCAAAGACTTTGTGTGATTTGTTAGGTTTCCGTGATTTTGATGATTGCTCTCTAAATTTGCACCTTGCGGATTCCACTATTAAGAAATCTATGGGAAGAATTAATGATGTTCTTATTCTTGCAAATAGGAATTGTGCCCGTAGATTTTATTGTTCTTGACATAGATTGCAATCCTTCATGTCCTATTATTCTTGGTAGACCTTTCCTTAGAACGATTGGTGCAATTATTGATATGAAGGAAGGAAATATTAGATTCCAATTTCCATTAAGGAAAGGCATGGAAAACTTTACTAGAAAGAAAATTAAATTACCTTATTAATCTATTATGAGAGACACTTATGGATTGCCTACCAAAGATGGCAATACCTAGATCTATTCTTGCTTGTTATGCCTAGCTAGGGGCGTTAAACAATAGCGCTTGTTGGGAGGCAACCCAATTTTATTTTTATTCCTTGCTTTTTTCTCCTGTTTAGTAATAAATAATTTATCTAGCCTCTGTTTTGGTTGTGTTTTTTGTGTTTAATTAGTGTTTGTGCCAAGTAGAACCGTTGGGAAGACTTGGGGAAAGTCTTGTTGAACTTGCTGTAAAAAACAGAAACTTTAGCGCTCACGAGAACTTCTGTCATGTTTATTTGGAGAGTGCTATTTAGTTAATTATTTTTGCATATGATTAATAAATAAATTACTCACGTCCAGCAATTTATTTTAGAATTTTTGGGGTTCCAGATGTTGCGCTAGCTACAGATTACTACAGACTGTTCTGTTTTTGACAGATTCTGTTTTTCGTGTGTGTTTGCTTATTTTGATGAATCTATGGCTAGTAAAATAGTTTATAAACCATAGAGAAGTTGTAATACAGTAGGTATAACACCAATATAAATAAATAATGAGTTCATTACAGTAACTTGAAGTGATCTTTTGTTTTCTTTCGCTGACGGAGCTCACGAGATTTTCTACTTTAAGTTTTGTGTTGTGAAGTTTTCAAGTTTTGGGTAAAGATTTGATGGATTATGGAACAAGGAGTGGCAAGAGCCTAAGCTTGGGGATTCCCATGTCACCCCCCAAGATAATCTAAGGACACCTAAAAGCCAAAGCTTGGGGATGCCCCGGAAGGCATCCCCTCTTTCGTCTACTTCTATCGGTAACTTTACTTGGAGCTATAATTTTATTTACCACATGATATGTGTTTTGCTTGGAACGTCTTGTATGATTTGAGTCCTTATTTCTTAGTTTACCACAATCATCCTTGTTGTACACACCTTTTGAGAGAGCCATACATTATTTAGAATTTGTTAGAATACTCTATGTGCTTCACTTATATCTTTTGAGTTATATAATTTTGCTCTAGTACTTCACTTATATCCTTTTAGAGCACGGTGGTGGATTTGTTTTATAGAAACTATTGATCTCTCATGCTTCACTTAGATTATTTTGAGAGTCTTAAATAGCATGGTAATTTGCTTAAAATCTTAATATGCTTGGTATACAAGATTAGTAATAAAACTTTCTTATGAGTGTGTTGAATACTATGATAAGTTTGATACTTGATAATTGTTTTGAGATATAGAGATGGTGATATTGAAGTCATGCTAGTTGAGTAGTTGTGAATTTGAGAAATACTTGTGTTGAAGGTTGTGATTCCGTAGCATGCACGTATGGTGAACCGTTATGTGATGAAGTCGGAGCATGATTTATTTATTGATTGTCTTCCTTATGAGTGGCGGTCGGGGACGAGTGATGGTCTTTTCCTACCAATCTATCCCCCTAGGAGCATGCGCGTAATACTTTGCTTTGATGACTTGTAGATTTTTGCAATAAGTATATGAGTTCTTTATGACTAATGTTGAGTCCATGGATTATACGCACTCTCACCCTTCCACCTTTGCTAGCCTCTCTAATACCGCACACCTTTCACCGGTATCATACACCCACCATATACCTTCCTCAAAACAGCCACCATACCTACCTATTATGGAATTTCCATAGCCATTCCAAGATATATTGCCATGCAACTTTCCACCGTTCCGTTTATTATGACACACTCCATCATTGTCATATTGCTTAGCATGATCATGTAGTCGACATCGTATTTGTGGCAAAGCCACTATTCATAATTCTTTCATACATGTCACTCATGAGTCATTGCATATCCCGGTACACCGCCGGAGGCATTAACATAGAGTCATATTTTGTTCTAAGTATCGAGTTGTAATTGTTGAGTTGCAAGAAAAATAAAAGTGTGATGATCATCATTATTAGAGCATTGTCCTAGTGAGGAAAGGATGATGGAGACTATGATTCCCCCACAAGTCGGGATGAGACTCCGGACGAAAAAAAGAGGCCAAAAAAAGAGAAAATGCCCAAATAAAAAATGAGAGAAAAAGAGAGAAGGGACAATGTTACTATCCTTTCATATACTAGTGGGAATCTTTCATTATAGAACTTGTGCTTCAAAGTAGCACCATGATCTTCATAGTAGAGAGTCTCTCATGTTATCACTTTCATATACTAGTGGGAATCTTTCATTATAGAACTTGGCTTGTATATTCCAATGATGGGCTTCCTCAAATTGCCCTAGGTCTTCATGAGCAAGAAGTTGGATGCACACCCACTTAGTTTCTTTTTGAGCTTTCATATACTTATAGCTCTAGTGCATCCGTTGCATGGCAATCCCTACTCACTCACGTTGATATCTATTTATGGGCATCTCCATAGCCCGTTTATACGCCTAGTTGATGTGAGACTATCTTCCCCTTTTTGTCTTCTCCACAACCACCACTCTATTCCACCTATAGTGCTATATCCATGGCTCACGCTCATGTATTGCGTGAAGATTGAAAAAGTTTTGAGAATGTCAAAAGTATGAAACAATTGCTTGGCTTGTCATCGGGGTTGTGCATGATTTAAATATTTTGTGTGGTGAAGATAGAGCATAGCCAGACTATATGATTTTGTAGGGATAACTTTCTTTAGCCATGTTATTTCGAGAAGACATAATTGCTTTGTTAGTATGCTTGAAGTATTCTTATTTTTATGTCAATATGAACTTTTGTCTTGAATCTTTCGGATCTGAATATTCATACCACAATTAAGAAGAATTACATTAAAATTATGCCAAGTAGCACTCCGCATCAAAAATTCTGTTTTTATCATTTACCTACTCGAGGACGAGCAGGAATTAAGCTTGGGATGCTTCATAAGTCTCCAACGTATCTATAATTTTTGATTGCTCCATGCTATATTATCTACTGTTTTGGACATTATTGGGCTTTATTATCCACTTTTATATTATTTTTGGGACTAACCTATTAACCGGAGGCCCAGCCCAGAATTGTTGTTTTTGCATGTTTTAGGGTTTCGAAGAAAAGGAATATCAAACGGAGTCCAAACGGAATGAAACCTTCGGGAATGTGATTTTCTCAATGAATAAGACCAGGGAGACTTGGACCCTACATCAAGAAACGAAACAGGAGGGCACGAGGTAGGGGGGCGCGCCCACCCCCACCAGGCGCGCCCTCCACCCTCGTGGGCCCCCTATTGCTCCGCCGACGTACTCCTTCCTCCTATATATATCCACGTACCCCCAAATGATCAGATACGGAGCCAAAAACCTAATTCCAATGCCGTAACTTTCTGTATCCACGAGATCCCATCTTGGGGCCTGTTCCGGAGCTCCGCCGGAGGGGGCATTGATCACGGAGGGCTTCTACATCAACACCATAGCCTCTCCAATGAAGTGTGAGTAGTTTACCTCAGACCTACGGGTCCATAGTTAGTAGCTAGATGACTTCTTCTCTCTTTTTGGATCTCAATACAATGTTCTCCCCCTCTCTTGTGGAGATCTATTCGATGTAATCTTCTTTTTGCGGTGTGTTTGTTGAGACCGACGAATTGTGGGTTTATGATCAAGTCTATCTATGAATATATTTGAATCTTCTCTGAATTCTTTTATGTATGATTAGTTATCTTTGCAAGTCTCTTCGAATTATCAGTTTGGTTTGGCCTACTAGATTGATCTTTCTTGCAATGGGAGAAGTGCTTAGCTTTGGGTTCAATCTTGCGGTGTCCTTTCCCGATGACAGTAAGGGCAGCAAGGCACGTATTGTATTGTTGCCATCGAGGATAACAAGATGGGGTTTTCTTCATATTGTATGAGTCTATCCCTCTACATCATGTCATCTTGCTTAAGGTGTTACTCTGTTTTTAACTTAATACTCTAGATGCATGCTGGATAGCGGTCGATGAGGGGAGTAATAGTAGTAGATGCAGGCAGGAGTCGGTCTACTTGTCTCGGACGTGATGCCTATATACATGATCATACCTAGATATTCTCATAACTATGCTCAATTTTGTCAATTGCTCAACAGTAATTTGTTCACCCACCGTAGAATACTTATGCTCTCGAGAGAAGCCACTAGTGAATCCTATGGCCCCCGGGTCTATCTTTATCATATTAATCTCCTACTACTTAGTTATTTCCTTTGCTATTTACTTTGCCTTTATTTTACTTTGCATCTTTATCATAAAAATACCAAAAATATTATCTGATCATATCTATCAGATCTCACTCTCGTAAGTGGACCTATAGGGATTGACAACCCCTATTTGCGTTGGTTGCGAGGATTTATTTGTTTTGTGCAGGTGCGAGGTGATACGTCTCCAACGTATCTATAATTTTTGATTGCTCCATGCTATATTATCTACTATTTTGGACTATATTGGGCTTTATTTTCCACTTTTATATTATTTTTGGGACTAACCTATTAACGGAAGGCCCAGCCCGGAATTGCTGTTTTTTTTGCATATTTCAGTATTTCGGAGAATCAGAATATCAAACGGAGTCCAAACGGAATAAAACCTTCGGGAACGTGATTTTCTCACCGAACATGATCCAGGAGACTTGGACCCTACTCCAAGGAGTCAAAGAGGCGGTCACGAGGGTGGGGGGCGCGCCCACCCCCGAGGGCGCGCCCCCTGCCTCGTGGGCCCCTCGGTGCTCCACTGACGTACTCCTTCCTCCTCTACGTATATCCAAACGATCAGACAGGAGCCAAAAACCTAATTCCACCGCCGCAACTTTCTGTATCCACGAGATCCCATCTTGGGGCCTGTTCCGGAGCTCCGCCGGAGAGGGCCGTCATCACGGAGGGCTTCTACATCATCATAACCCCTCCGATGAAGTGTGACTAGTTTACCTCAGACCTTCGGGTCCATAGTTAGTAGCTAGATGGCTTCTTGTCTCTTTTTGGATCTCAATAGAAAGTTCTCCCCCTCTCTTGTGGAGATCTAGTCGATGTAATCTTCTTTTTGCGGCGTGTTTGTTGAGACCGATGAATTGTGGGTTTATGATCGAGTCTATCTATGAATAATATTTGAATCTTCTCTGAATTCTTTTATGTATGATTGGTTATCTTTGCAAGTTTCTTCGAATTATCTGTTTGGTTTGGCCAACTAGATTGGTAGTTCTTGCCATGGGAGAAGTGCTTAGCTTTGGGTTCGATCTTGCGGTGTCCTTTCCCATTGACAGAAGGGGCAGCAACGTACGTATTGCATCGTTGCCATCGAGGATAACAAGATGGTGTTTATTTCATATTGCATGAATTTATCTCTCTACATCATGTCATCTTGCTTAAAGCATTACTCTGTTTTTAACTTAATACTCTAGATGCATGCTGGATAGCGGTCGATGAGTGGAGTAATAGTAGTAGATGCAGAATCGTTTCGGTCTACTTGTCACGGACGTGATGCCTATATACATGATCATGCCTAGATATTCTCATAACTATGCTCAATTCTGTCAATTGCTCAACAGTAATTTGTTCACCCACCGTAGAATACTTATGCTCTTGAGAGAAGCCACTAGTGAAACCTATGGCCCCCGGGTCTATTCTCATCATATCAATCTCCATCACTTTAATATTGCTTTGCTTTTTTACTTTGCCTTTTACTTTTCACTTTGCATCTCTATACCAAAAATACCAAAAATATTATATCTATCAGATCTCACTCTCGTAAGTGACCGTGAAGGGATTGACAACCCCTAATCGTGTTGGTTGCGAGTAGCTATCATTTTGTGCAGGTACGAGGGACTTGAGCGTGGCCTCCTACTGGATTGATACCTTGGTTCTCAAAAACTGAGAGAAATACTTACGCTACTCTGCTGCATCATCCCTTCCTCTTCGGGGAAACCCAATGCAAGCTCAAGAGGTAGCACGAGGGACTCGCGCGTAGCCTCCTACTGGATTGATACCTTGGTTCTCAAAAACTGAGGGAAATACTTACGCTAATTTGCTACATCATCCCTTCCTCTTCAGGGAAGACCAACGCAGTGCTCAAGAGGTAGCAAATGCCGGTGGTTGGGATTCTGGGCTGGAAAAGGAGCAAATATTAGAGTCATATTCTGCACAGCTCCAAAAGTCTTGAAACTTCACGGAAGTCATTTTCAGAATATATAAAAAATACTGAGCGCAAGAAGTTCCAGAGGGGGGCCACACCCTGGCCACGAGGGTGGGGACGTGCCCTACCCCCCTGGGCGCGCCCCCTGCCTCGTGGGCCCCTTGATGGCGCTCCGATGCCCATATTCTACTATATGGAGTCCTTCATTGAGGAAAAAATCATAAGAAAGCTTTCGGGACGAGACTCCGCCGCCACGAGGTGGAACCTTGGCGGAACCAATCTAGGGCTCTGGCGGAGCTGTTCTGCCGGGGAAACTTCTCTCCGGGAGGGGGAAATCATCGCCATCATAATCACCAACGATCCTCTCATCGGGAGGGGGTCAATCTCCATCAACATCTTCACCAGCAACATCTCCTCTCAAACCCTAGTTCATCTCTTGTATCTGATTCTTGTCTATAAGTTTGGGATTGGTACCTGTGGGTTGCTAGTAGTGTTAATTACTCCTTGTAGTTGATGCTAGTTGGTTTATTTGGTGGAATATCATACATTCAGATCCTATATGCATATTAATACCCCTCTGATTATGAACATGAATATGCTTTGTGGGTAGTTACGTTTGTTCCTGAGGACATGGGAGAAGTCTTGCTATTAGTAGTCATGTGAATTTGGTATTCGTTCGATATTTTGATGAGATGTATGTTGTCTCTTCTCTAGTGGTGTTATGTGAACGTCGACTACATGACACTTCACCATTATTTAGGCCTAGAGGAAGGCATTGGGAAGTAATAAGTAGATGATGGGTTGCTAGAGTGACAGAAGCTTAAACCCTAGTTTATGCGTTGCTTCGTAAGGGGCTGATTTGGATCCATATGTTTCATGCTATGGTTAGGTTTACCTTAATACTTTTGTTGTAGTTGCGGATGCTTGCAATAGAGGTTAATCATAAGTGGGATGCTTGTCCAGGTAAGGACAGCACCCAAGCACCGGTCCACCCACATACCAAATTATCAAAGTACCGAACGCGAATCATATGATCATGATGAAACCTAGCTTGATGATAATTCCCATGTGTCCTCGGCAGCGCTTTTCTCTATATAAGAATTTTTCCAGGCTTGTCCTTTGATACAAAAAGGATTGGGCCACCTTGCTGCACTTTATTTACTTTTGTTACTTGTTGCTCGTTACAAATTATCTTATCACAAAACTATCTATTACCTATAATTTCAGTGCTTGCAGAGAATACCTTGCTGAAAACCGCTTATCATTTCCTTCTGCTCCTCGTTGGGTTCGACAGTCTTACTTATTGAAAGGACTACGATAGATCCCCTATACTTGTGGGTCATCAGGTATCCTATGAAGACGCATTTTTACGACTTGGGTTCGAGCTTTTCAGGTTGAAGTTTCTTGACATAAGCATCACATCCCCAAACTTTCAGAAACGACAGCTTAGGTTTCTTCCCAAACCATAATTCATATGGTGTCGTCTCAACAGATTTCGACGGAGCCCTATTTAAAGTGAATGCGGCAGTCTCTAAAGAATAACCCCAAAATGATAGCGGTAGATCGGTAAGAGACATCATAGATCACACCATATCCAATAGAGTGCGATTACGATGTTCGGACACGCCATTACGCTAAGGTGTTCCAGGCGGCATGAGTTGTGAAACAATTCCACATTTCCTTAAGTGTGTGCCAAATTCCTGACTCAAATATTCTCCCCCACGATCTGATCGTAAGAACTTTATTTTCTTGTCACGTTGATTCTCTACCTCATTCTGAAATTCCTTAAACTTTTCAAATGTCTCAGACTTGTGTTTCATTAAGTAACATACCCATATCTACTTAAGTCATCAGTGAGGGTGAGAACATAACGATAACCACCGCGAGCCTCAACGATCATTGGACCGCACACATCAGTATGTATGATTTCCATTAAGTTGGTTGCTCGCTCCATTGCTCCGGAGAACGGAGTCTTGGTCATTTTACCCATGAGGCATGATTCGCACGTGTCAAATGATTCATAATCAAGAGACTCCAAAGGTCCATCGGCATGGAGTTTCTTCATGCGTTTGACACCAATGTGACCAAGACGGTAGTGCCACAAGTATGTGGGACTATCATTACCAACCTTACATCTTTTGGCATTCACACTATGAATATGTGTACCATCACGTTCGAGATTAAATAAGAATAAACCATTGACCAGTGGGGCATGACCATAAAACATATCTCTCATATAAATAGAACAACCGTTATTCTCAGATTTAAATGAGTAGCCATCTCGCATTAAACGAGATCCAGATACAATGTTCATGCTCAAAGCTGGCACTAAATAACAATTATTGAGGTTTAAAACTAATCCTGTAGGTAAATGTAGAGGTAGCATGCCAACGGCGATCACATCGACCTTGGAAACATTCCCGACGCGCATCGTCACTTCGTCCTTCGCCAGTCTCCGCTTATTCTGCAGCTCCTGTTTTGAGTTACAAATATGAGCAACCACACCGGTATCAAATGCCCTAGAGCTACTACGAGCGCTGGTTAGGTAGACGTCAATACCATGTATATCACATATACCTTTGGTATTGCCGGCCTTCTTATCCGCTAAGTACTTGGGGCAGTTCCGCTTCCAGTGATTGTTTCCCTTGCAATAAAAGCACTTAGTCTCAGGCTTGGGTCCATTCTTTGGCTTCTTCCCGGCAGCTTGCTTCCCGGGCGCGGCAACTCCCTTGCCGTCCTTCTTGAAATTCTTTTTATCCTTGCCTTTCTTGAACTTAGTGGTTTTATTCACCATCAACACTTGATGTTCCTTTTTGATCTCCACCTCCGCTGATTTCAGCATTGAATATACCTCAGGAATGGTCTTTTCCATCCCCTGCATATTGAAGTTCATCACAAAGCTGTTGTAGCTAGGTGGAAGCGACTGAAGGATTCTGTCAACGACCGTGTCATCCAGGAGATTGACTCCCAGCTGAGACAAGCGGTTATGCAACCCAGACATTTTGAGTATGTGCTCGCTGACAGAACTATTCTCCTTCATCTTACAACTGTAGAACTTGTCAGAGACTTCATATCTCTCGACTCGGGCATGAGCTTGGAAAACCATTTTCAGCTCTTGGAACATCTCATATGCTCCGTGTTGCTCAAAACGCTTTTGGAGCCCCGGTTCTAAGCTGTAAAGCATGCCGCACTGAACCAGGGAGTAATGATCACTACGCGACTGCTAGGCGTTCATAACGACTTGAGTTGCTGGGAAAACAGGTGTGTCACCTAGCGGTGCTTCAAGGACATATGCTTTCTTGGCAGCTATGAGGATAATCCTCAGGTTACGGACCCAGTCCGTGTAGTTGCTGCCATCGTCTTTCAGCTTGGTTTTATCTCGGAACGCGTTGAAGTTGAGGGCAACATTAGCGTGGGCCATTTGATCTACAAGACATATTGCAAATTTTTAGACTATGTTCACAATAATTAAGTTCATCTAATCAAATTATTTAATGAACTCCCGCTCAGATTGACATCCCTCTAGTCATCTAAGTGATACATGATCCGAGTCAACTAGGCCGTGTCCGATCATCATGTGAGACGGACTAGTCATCATCGGTGAACATCTTCATGTTGATCGTATTTTCTATACGACTCATGTTCGACCTTTCGGTCTTCCGTGTTCCGAGGCCATGTCTGTACATGCTAGGCTCGTCAAGTCAACCTAAGTGTATTGCGTGTGTAAATCTGGCTTACACCCGTTGTATGTGAACGTTAGAACCTATCACACCCGATCATCACGTGGTGCTTCGGAACAACGGACTTTAGCAACGGTGCATAGTTAGGGGGAACACAATTCTTGGAATTTTAGTGAGAGATCAACTTATTTTAAGCTATCGTCGTTCTAAGCAAATAAGATGTAAAACATGATAAACATCACATGCAATCAAATAGTGACATGATATGGCCAATATCATTTTGCTCCTTTTGATCTCCATCTTCGGGGCACCATGATCATCATGGTCACCGGCATGACACCATGATCTCCATCATCGTGTCTTCATGAAGTTGTCTCGCCAACTATTACTTCTACTACTATGGCTAACGGTTAGCAATAAAGTAAAGTAATTACAAGGCGTTTTCAGTGACGCGCCGGTCATAAATAATTAAGACAACTCCTATGGCTCCTGTCGGTTGTCATACTCATCGACATGCAAGTCGTGATTCCTATTACAAGAACATGATCAATCTCATACATCACATATATCATTCATCACATTCTTTTGGCCATATCACATCACATAGCATACCCTGCAAAAACAAGTTAGACGTCCTCTAATTGTTGTTGCATGTTTTTACGTGGCTGCTATGGGTTTCTAGCAAGAACGTTTCTTACCTACGCAAAAACCACAACGTGATATGCCAATTTCTATTTACCCTTCATAAGGACCCTTTTCATCGAATCCGATCCGACTAAAGTGGGAGAGACAAACACCCGCTAGCCACCTTATGCAACTAGTGCATGTCAGTCGGTGGAACCTGTCTCACGTAAGCGTACGTGTAAGGTCGGTCCGGGCCGCTTCATCCCAAGATGCCGCCGAATCAAGACAAGACTAGTAACGGCAAGTAAATTGACAAAATCAATGCCCACAACAACTTGTGTTCTACTCGTGCATAGAAACTACGCATAGACCTAGCTCATGATGCCACTGTTGGGGATCGTTGTAGAAATTAAAAAATATCTACGCATCACCAAGATCAATCTATGGAGAAACTAGAAACGAGAGAGAGGGGAGTGCATATTCATACCCTTGAAGATCGCGATGCGGAAGCGTTGCAAGAACGCGGTCGGTGGAGTCGTACACGAAGCGATTCAGATCGCGGCCAAATCCGATCTAAGCACCGAACAACGGCGCCTCCACGTTCAACACACGTGCAGCCCGGTGACGTCTCCTGCGCCTTGATCCAGCAAGGAGAGGGGGGGAGGTTGGGGAAGACTCCGTCCAGCAGCAGCACGATGGTGTGGTGGTGGTGGAGGAGTGTGGCACTCCAGCAGGGCTTCGCCAAGCACTGCGAGAGACGAGGAGGGAGAGGGGTAGGGCTGCGCCAAGAGAGAGGGAGACTCGTGTCTCTGGCAGCCCCAAAACCCCCACTATATATAGGGGGAGGGGAGGGGTTGCGCCCCCATCTAGGGTTCCCCCTTTAGGGGTGGCGGCCAGCCCTAGATGCATCTAGGGGGCGGCCAGAGGGGGAGAGAGGGGGGCGCACCCTAGGTGGGCCTTAGGCCCATCTGAGCCTAGGGTTTCCCCTTTCTCCCCTTCCCTGCGCCTTGGGCCTTTTGTGGGAGGCGCACCAGCCCACCTAGGGGATGGTCCCTTCCCACACTTGGCCCACGCAGGCCTCCGGGGCTGGTGGCTCCTCCCGGTGGACCCCCGAACCCTTCCGGTGATCCCGGTACGTTACCGATAACGCCCAGAACACTTTCGGTGTCCAAAACGGGACTTCCCATATATAAATCTTTACCTCCAGACCATTCCGGAACTCCTCGTGACGTTTGGGATCTCATCCGGGACTCCGAACAACATTCGGTAACCACGTACATCTATTCCCTATAACCCTAGCATCATCGAACCTTAAGCGTGTAGACCCTACGGGTTCGGGAGGCATGCAGACATGACCGAGACATCTCTCCGGCCAATAACCAACAGCGGGATCTAGATACCCATGTTGGCTCCCACATGCTCCACAATGATCTCATCGGATGAACCACGATGTCGGGGATTCAGTCAATCCCATACACAATTCCCTTTGTCTACCGGTATGATACTTGCCCGAGATTCGATCGTTGGTATCCCTATACCTTGTTCAATCTCGTTACCGGCAAGTCTCTTTACTCGTTCGTAACACATCATCCTGTGGTCAACTCCTTGGTCACATTGAGCTCATTATGATGATGTCCTACCGAATGGGCCCAGAGATACCCCTCCGTCACACGGAGTGACAAATCCCAGTCTCGATTCGTGCCAACCCAACAGACACTTTCGGAGATACCCATAGTGCACCTTTATAGCCACCCAGTTACGTTGTGATGTTTGGCACACCCAAAGCATTCCTATGGTATCCAGGAGTTGCACAATCTCATGGTCTAAGGAAATGATACTTGACATTAGAAAAGCTTTAGCAGACGAACTACATGATCTTGTGCTATGCTTAGGATTGGGTCTTGTCCATCACATCATTCTCCTAATGATGTGATCCCGTTATCAATGACATACAATGTCCATGGTCAGGAAACCATTACCATCTATTGATCAACGAGCTAGTTAACTAGAGGCTCACTAGGGACATGTTGTGGTCTATGTATTCACACATGTATTACGATTTCCGGATAACACAATTATAGCATGAACAATAGACAATTATCATGAACAAGGAAATATAATAATAACCATTTTATTATTGCCTCTAGGACACAGTAGCTTCCTCTCCCATGCCGACAACGCAACCAGCCTCCCCTCAAATCAGCGCCTAGAGCATTGTCGACAATGCAACCAGCCTCCCCTCGAATCAGCGCCTAGAGCATGCGGCCCTTTGACCGTCGGTGAAAGGCGAGTGGCCCGTGGATGGAGATGCATCTTCAGCTCGAGCCGACGGCCTCGGCCTCCCCTCCCGACGGCCTCAGGTGTAGCTCCTCCGAGCTCCTCCCCCACCCTTCCTTCCCCGACACAGCTGCCCCCGATAAGGGCCATGGATGCAGTACCGGACAAAAGGGGGTCACTGGCGAGCTGGTGACTATTGGGGTTGACCGATGCGGCATGGACAGCTGGGTGGCGCCTCTCCTGGTGCCGACGGAGGAAGGGGGAAAGGTAGGGAAGAAGCCATGTCTCTTTATTAGCATATATGAGATAGAGATAGCTGACATGCTGGCCCTTCATGTAAGTAGATGATACGTCTCCAACGTATCTGTAATTTTTGATTGCTCCATGCTATATTATCTACTGTTTTAGACATTATTGGGCTTTATTATCCGCTTTTATATTGTTTTTGGGACTAACCTATTAACCGGAGGCCCAGCCCAGAATTGCTGTTTTTTTGCCTGTTTTAGGGTTTCGAAGAAAAGGAATATGAAACGGAGTCCAAATAGAATGAAACCTTCGGAAACGTGATTTTCTCATCAGATAAGATCCAAGAGACCTGGACCCTCCGTCAAGAAAGCCACGAGGCGGCCATGAGGGTGGAGGGCGCCCCCCCAAGGCGCGCCCCCAGCCTCATGGGCCCCTCGAAGCTCCACCGACGTACTTCTTCCTCCTATATATATCCACGTACCCCCAAACGATCGGGGACGGAGCCAAAAACCTAATTCCACCACCGCAACTTTCTGTATCCATGAGATCCCATCTTGGGGCCTGTTCCGGAGCTCCGCCGGAGGGGGCATCGATCACGAGGGCTTCTACATCATCATCCAAGCCCCTCCGATGAAGTGTGAGTAGTTTACTTCAGACCTACGGGTCCATAGTTAGTACCTAGATGGCTTCTTCTCTATTTTTGGATCTCAATACAATGTTCTCCCCCTCTCTTGTGGAGACCTATTCGATGTAATCTTCTTTTTGCGGTGTGTTTGTTGAGACCGATGAATTGTGGGTTTATGATCCGGTCTATCTATGAATAATATTTGAATCTTCTCTGAATTCTTTTATGTATGATTGGTTATCTTTGCAAGTCTCTTCGAATTATCAGTATGGTTTGGCCCACTAGATTGGTTTTTCTTGCCATGGGAGACGTGCTTAGCTTTGGGTTCGATCTTGCGGTGTCCTTTCCCAGTGACAGAAGGGGCAACAAGGCACATATTGTATTGTTGCCATCGAGGATAACAAGATGGGTTTTTATCATATTGCATGAAACTATCCCTCTACATCATGTCATCTTGCTTAAGGCGTTACTCTGTTTTTAACTTAATACTTGATACGTCTCCGTCGTATCTATAATTTTTGATTGTTCCATGCCAATATTATTCAACTTTCATATACTTTTTGGCAACTATTTATATTATTTTTGGGACTAACATATTGATCCAGTGCCCAGTGCCAGTTCCTGTCTGTTGCATGTTTTTGGTTTCGCAGAATATCCATATCAAACGGAGTCCAAACGGGATAAAAACGGACATAGCTTATTTTTGGAAAATATGGAAAATTCGGAAGGAAAATCAACGCGAACCAGTGCCCGAGGTGGTCACGAGGCAGGGCCCCCAGGGCGCGCCCCCTACCCTCGTGAGCCCACCGTAAGGCGGTTGACGCTCTTCTTTTGCCGCAAGAAAGCTAATATTCGGAAAAAAATCACGGCGAAGGTTTCAGGCCAATTGGAGTTACAGATCTCCATATATATACGAAACGGTGAAACAGAGCCAGAACAGAACACAGAACCAGAGAGAAACAGAGAGATAGATCCAATCTCGGAGGAGCTCTCGCCCCTCCCATGCCATGGAGGCCAAGGACCAGAGGGGAAACCCTTCTCCCATCTAGGGAGGAGGTCAAGGAAGAAGACGAAGGGGCCCCCTCTCCCCTTCTCTTCCGGTGGCGCCGGAACGCTGCCGTGGCCATCATCATCATCACCGCGATCTACACCAACACCTCCGCCATCTTCACCAACATCTCCATCACCTTCCCCCTCTATCTACAGCGGTCCACTCTCCTGCAACCCGTTGTACCCTCTACTTGAACATGGTGCTTTATGCTTCATATTATTATCCAATGATGTGTTGCCATCCTATGATGTCTGAGTAGATTTTCGTTGTCCTATCGGTGGTTGATGAATTGCTATGATTGATTTAATTTGCTTATGGTTATGTTGCTATCCTTTGGTGCCCATCATATGAGCGCGCGCGTGGATCACACCATAGGGTTAGTTGTATGTTGATAGGACTATGTATTGGAGGGCAAGAGTGACAGAAGCTTCAACCTAGCATAGAAATTGATGCATACGGGATTGAAGGGGGACCAATATATCTTAATGCTATGGTTGGGTTTTACCTTAATGAACATTAGTAGTTGTGGATGCTTGCTAATAGTTCCAATCATAAGTGCATAGAATTCCAAGTAAGGGATGACATGCTAGCAGTGGCCTCTCCCACATAATACTTGCTATCGGTCTAGTAAAGTAGTCAATTGCTTAAGGGACAATTTCGCAACTCCTACCACCACTTTTCCACACTCGCTATATTTACTTTATTGTTTCTTAACCTAAACAACCCCTACTTTTTATTTACGTACTCTTTATTATCTTGCAAACCTATCCAACAACACCTACAAAGTACTTCTAGTTTCATACTTATTCTAGGTAAAGCGAACGTCAAGCGTGCGTAGAGTTGTATCGGTGGTCGATAGAACTTGAGGGAATATTTGTTCTACCTTTAGCTCCTCGTTGGGTTCGACACTCTTACTTACCGGAAGAGGCTACAATTGATCCCCTATACTTGTGGGTTATCAATACTCTAGATGCATGTTGGATAGCGGTCGATGAGTGGAGTAATAGTAGTAGATGCAGAATCGTTTCGGTCTACTTGTCTCGGACGTGATGCCTATATACATGATCATACCTAGATATTCTCATAACTATGCTCAATTCTGTCAATTCCTCAACAGTAATTTGTTCACCCACCGTAGAATACTTATGCTCTTGAGAGAAGCCACTAGTGAAACCTATGGCCCCCAGGTCTCTTTCTCATCATATCAATCTCCATCACTTTATTATTGCTTTGCTTTTACTTTTTACTTTGCATCTCTATACCAAAAATACCAAAAATATTATTTATCATCTCTATCAGATCTCACTTTTGTAAGTGACCGTGAAGGGATTGACAACCCCTAAGCGTGTTGGTTGCGTTGAGCTATTGTTTTTGTGTAGGTACGATGGACTCGAGTGTAGCCTCCTACTGGATTGATACCTTGGTTCTCAAAAACTGAGGGAAATACTTACGCTACTTTGCTGTATCATCCTCTCCTCTTCGGGGAAATCCAACGCAGTGCTCAAGAGGTAGCAAGAAGAATTTCTGGCGCCGTTGCCGGGGAGTCTGCGCAAAAGTCAACATACCAAGTACCCATCACAATCCCTATCTCCCGCATTACATTATTTGTCATTTGCCTCTCGTTTTCCTCTCCCCCCACTTCACCCTTGCCGTTTTATTCGCCCTCTCTCTCTATCCTCCCTCTCTATTTGCCTCTCTTTGCCCGTTTGCTTTTTGTTTACTCGTGTCTTGGATTGCTTGTTGTCGCGATGTCTCAAGATAATACTAAATTGTGTGACTTCACCAATACCAACAATAATGATTTCCTTAGCACTCCGATTGCTCCTCTTTCCGATGCTGAATATTGTGAAATTAATACTGCTTTGCTGAATCTTGTCATGAAAGATCCGTTCTCCGACCTTCCTAGTGAAGATGTCGTTACCCATCTTAATAGCTTCGTTGATTTGTGTGACATACAAAAGAAGAAAGATGTCGATAATGATATTGTTAAATTGAAGCTATTTCCTTTTTCTCTTAGAGATCGTGCTAAAGCTTGGTTTTCATCTTTGCCTAAAAATAGTATTGATTCATGGAACAAGTGCAAAGATGCTTTTATCTCTAAGTATTTTCCTCCCGCTAAGATCATCTCTCTTAGAAACGATATTATGAATTTTAAGCAACTTGATCATGAACATGTTGCACAAGCTTGGGAGAGAATGAAATTAATGATACGTAATTGCCCTACTCATGGTTTAAATTTGTGGATGATTGTACAAAATTTTTATGCCGGATTGAATTTTGCTTCTAGAAATCTTTTAGATTCGGCCGCGGGAGGCACTTTTATGGAAATCACTTTAGGAGAAGCTACTAAACTCCTAGATAATATTATGGTTAATTATTCTCAATGGCATACTGAAAGATCTACTAATAAAAAGGTGCATGCGATAGAAGAAATTAATGTTTTGAGTGGAAAGATGGATGAACTTATGAAATTATTTGCTAATAAGAGTGTTTCTTCTGATCCTAATGATATGCCTTTGTCTACTTTGATTGAGAATAATAATGAATCTATGGATGTGAATTTTGTTGATAGGAACAATTTTGGTAACGACGCGTATAGAGGAAATTTCAACCCTAGGCCTTATCCTAGTAATCCCTCTAATAAATATGGTAATTCCTACAACAATTCTTATGGAAATTATAATAAGATGCCCTCTGATTTTGAATCTAATATTAAAGAACTTATTTCTTTGCAAAAGAATTTTAATGCTATGATTGAAGAAAAATTGCTTAAGATTGATGATTTGGCTAGGAACGTTGATAGAATTGCTCTTGATGTTGATTCTTTGAAACTTAGATCTATTCCACCTAAGCATGATATCAATGAGTCTCTCAAAACCATGAGAATTTCCATTGACGAGTGCAAAGAAAGAACCGTTAGGATGCGTGCTAAGAAAGATGCCTTTATAAAAGCGTGTTCTTCTAGTTCCTATGAAAATAATGATGAAGATCTAAAAGTTATTGATGTGTCCTCTATTAAATCTTTGTTTTGCAATATGAATCTTGATAATGATGGGACTGAATATGATCCACCTTTACCTAGAAGGCGTTCTAAGAATTCGGAATTTGTTGATCTTGATGCTAAATTTGATAAAAGTGGGATTGAAGAAATTAAAACCCTAGATGTTGCTAAACCCACTATATTGGATTTCAAGGAATTTAATTATGAAAATTGCTCTTTAATTGATTGTATTTCCTTGTTGCAATCCGTGCTAAAATCTCCTCACGCTTATAGTCAAAATAAAGCGTTTACTAAACATATCGTTGATGCCTTGATGCAATCTTATGAAGAAAAACTTGAATTGGAAGTTTCTGTCCCTAGAAAACTTTATGATGAGTGGCAACCTACTATTAAAATTAAAATTAAAAATTATGAGTTTTATGCTTTGTGTGGTTTGGGTGCTGGTGTCTCTACTATTCCCAAAACTTTATGTGATTTGCTAGATTTCCGTGATTTTGATGATTGCTCTCTAAACTTGCATCTTGCGGATTCCACTATTAAGAAACCTATGGGAAGAATTAATGATGTTCTTATTGTTGCAAATAGGAATTATGTGCCCATAGATTTTATCATTCTTGATATAGATTGCAATCCTTCTTGCCCTATTATTCTCAGTAGACCTTTCCTTAGAACGGTTGGTGCAATTATTGATATGAAGGAAGGGAATATTATATTTTAATTTCCATTAAAAAGGGCATGGAACACTTTCCTAGACAGAAAATAAAATTACCTTATGAATCTATCATGAGAGCCACTTATGGATTGCCTACCATAGATGGCAATACCTATATCTATTCTTGCTTGTTATGCCTAGCGAGGGGCGTTAAATGATATAGCTTGTTGGGAGGCAACCCAATTTTATTTTTATTCCTTACTTTTCTCTCCTGTTTAGTAATAAATAAATTATTTAGCCTCTGTTTTGGTTGTGTTTTTTGTGTCTAATTAGTGTTTGTGCCAAGTGGAACCGTTGGGAAGACTTGGGGAAAGTCTTGTTGAACTTGCTGTAAAAAACAGAAACTTTAGCGCTCACGAGAACTACTGTTATTTTTATTTGGAGAGTGCTATTTAGTTAATTCTTTTTTAAGATGATTAATAGATAAATTCCTCACGTCCGGCTATTTATTTTAGAATTTTTGGGGTTCCAGATCTTGCACTAGCTACAGATTACTACAGACTATTCTGTTTTTGACAGAATCTGTTTTTCGTGTGTTGTTTGCTTATTTTGACGAATCTATGGCAAGTAAAATAGTTTATAATCCATAGATAAGTTGGAATACATTAGGTTTAACACCAATATAAATAAAGAATGAGTTCATTACAGTACCTTGAAGTGGTCTTTTGTTTTCTTTCGCTAACGGAGCTCACGAGTTTTCTACTTTAAGTTTTGTGTTGTGAAGTTTTCAAGTTTTGGGTAAAGATTTGATGGATTATGGAATAAGGAGTGGCAAGAGCCTAAGATTGGGGATGCGCATGGAACCCCCAAGATAATCTAAGGACACCTAAAAGCCAAAGCTTGGGGATGACCCGAAAGGCATCCCCTCTTTCGTCTACTTCTATCGGTAACTTTACTTGGAGCTATATTTTTATTCACCACATAATATGTGTTTTGCTTGGAGCGTCCTTTATGATTTGAGTCTTTGCTTGTCAGTCTACCACAATCATCCTTGCTGTACACACCTTTTGAGAGAGCCATACATGATTTGGAATTTGATAAAATACTCTATGTGCTTCACTTATATCTTTTGAGATTTATAATTTTGCTCTAGTGCTTCACTTATATCTTTTAGAGTATGGTGGTGGATTTGTTTTATAGAAACTATTGATCTCTCATGCTTCACTTAGATTATTTTGAGAGTCTTAATAGCATGGTAATTTGCTGAAAATCCTAATATGTTTGGTATGCAAGATTAATAATAAAACTTCCGTATGAGTGTTGTCGTGGAATTGTCACGGCAGATGTCCTTAGTGTCAGGACTTAGTCGCGAGGCCAACGCATCTATGTGGTAGCTTGAGAGGGGTTGAGCGGGACGAGAGACGCGATGTTTTACCCAGGTTCGGCCCCTCACGGTGGAGGTAAAAGCCTACATCCTGCTTCATTGATATTGATGATGATGATCACGGTTACAAGAGTGCTCTACCTTGAGAGCTATTGTCTAAACCTAACTTGCCCAACTTGTGGAACTTGTCTATCTTCCCCCTTTTGGGGAGCCCTGTCCCTCCTTATATATGTTGGAGGGGCGGGTTACATGTAGAGTCCTATTAGGATTAGGACTAGTCTATCTCTAATACAAACCGGATACAAGTCCAGGTCTTAACTCCTTGTAAGATAATATTCCTCCTGCCTTCCTCTTAAACCGGCCCACCATTAAACGTGAATCGGCCTTCTGGGTCTTGGGCCTTGTCATCTGTCTGTCCCGCACGCTGGATTTCCAGTGAGTCATAATGACCAGGTGGGTTGCTTGTAAACCGCCAGGTCAGGGCGGGTCGCCGGTGACTCGCCAAGTGTTAGCGGGGTCTTCAGATAAACCGCCAAGTCCTGGCCGGGTTAACTTCCGGCCGGTTTACACCGCGGGTATATCCCCGACAAGTGTGTTGAATACTAAGAAAAGTTTGATGCTTGATGATTGTTTTGAGATATGTAGGTAATAATATCAAAGTCATGCTAGTTGATTAGTTTTGAAATTGAGAAATACTTGTGTTGAAGTTTGCAAGTCTCGTAGCATGCACGTATGGTGAACGTTATGCAACAAACTCGAAACATGAGGTGTTATTTGATTGTCTTCCTTATGAGTGGCGGTCGGGGACGAGCGATGGTCTTTTTCTACCAATCTATTCCCCTAGGAGCATGCGCGTAGTGCCGAGGTTTTTGATGACTTGTAGATTTTTGCAATAAGTATGTGAGTTCTTTATGACTAATGTTGAGTCCATGGATTATACGCACTCTCACCCTTCCATCCTTGCTAGCCTCTTCGGTACCGTGCATTGCCCTTTCTCACATTGAGAGTTGGCGCAAATTTCGCTGGTGCATCCAAACCCCGTGATATGATACGCTCTTTCACACATAAACCTCCTTATATCTTCCTCAAAACAGCCACCATACCTACCTATTATGGCATTTCCATAGCCATTCCGAGATATATTGCCATGCAACTTTCCATCATTTTGTTCATCATGACACATTCATCATTGTCATATTGCTTAGCATGATCATGTAGTTGACATAGTATTTGTGGCAAAGCCACCGTTCATAATTCTTTCATACATGTCACTCTTGGTTCATTGCATATCCCGGTACACCGCCGGAGGCATTCATATAGAGTCATCTTTGTTCTAGTATCGAGTTGTAATCATTGAGTTGTAAATAAATAGAAGTGTGATGATCATCATTATTAGAGCATTGTCCCAAGTGAGGAATAAATAAAAAAAGGCCATAAAAAGAGAAGGCCCAAAAAAAGAGAAAAGCCATAAAAAAAGAAAAGGCCCAAAAAATGAGAGAAAAAGAGAGAAGGGACAATGTTACTATCCTTTTACCACACTTGTGCTTCAAAGTAGCACCATGATCTTCATAGTAGAGAGTCTCTCATGTTATCACTTTCATATACTAGTGGGATTTTTCATTATAGAACTTGGCTTGTGTACCAACAATGGGACTCCTCAAGTGCCCTAGGTCTTCGTGAGCAAGCAAGTTGGATGCACACCCACTAGTTTCTTTTGTTGAGCTTTCGTACATTTATAGCTCTAGTGCATCCGTTGCATGGCAATCCCTACTCCTTGCATTAACATCAATCGGTGGGCATCTCCATAGCCCATTGATTAGCCTTGTTGATGTGAGACTTTCTCATTTTTTGTCTTCTCCACATAACCCCCTCATTATATTATATTCTACCCGTAGTGCTATGTCCATGGCTCGTGCTCACATATTGCGTGAAAGTTTATAGGTTTGAGATTACTAAAGTATGAAACAATTGCTTGGCTTGTCATAGGGGTTGTGCATGATGAGAGCATTCTTGTGTGACGAAAATGAAACATGACTAAACTATATGATTTTGTAGGGATGAACTTTCTTTGGCCATGTTATTTTGAAAAGACATAATTGCTTAGTTCGTATGCTTGAAGTATTATCATTTTTATGTCAATATGAACTTTTGCCTTGAATCTTTCAGAATTGAATATTCATACCACAATTAAGAAGAATTACATTAAAATTATGCCAAGTAGCACTCTGCATCAAAAATTCTGTTTTTATCATTTACCTACTCGAGGACGAGCAGGAATTAAGCTTGGGGATGCTTGATACGTCTCCAATGTATCTATAATTTTTGATTGCTCCATGCTATATTATCTACTGTTTTAGACATTATTGGGCTTTATTATCCACTTTTATATTATTTTTGGGACTAACCTATTAACCGGAGGCCCAGCCCAGAATTGTTGTTTTTTGCCTGTTTTAGGGTTTCGAAGAAAAGGAATATCAAACGGAGTCCAAACAGAATGAAACCTTCGGAAACATAATTTTCTCATCAGATAAGATCCAAGGGACTTGGACCCTCCATCAAGAAAGCCACGATGCGGCCATGAGGGTGGAGGGCGCCCCCCTAGGGCGCGCCCCCCTGCCTCATGGGCCCCTCGAAGCTCCACCGACGTACTTCTTCCTCCTATATATATCCACGTACCCCCAAACGATTGGGGACGGAGCCAAAAACCTAATTCCACCGCCGCAACTTTCTGTATCCACGAGATCCCATCTTGGGGCCTGTTCCGGAGCTCCGCCGGAGGGGGCATCGATCACGGAGGGCTTCTACATCATCATCCAAGCCCCTCCGATGAAGTGTGAGTAGTTTACTTCAAACCTACGGGTCCATAGTTAGTAGCTAGATGGCTTCTTCTCTCTTTTTGGATCTCAATACAATGTTCTCCCCCTCTCTTGTGGAGATCTATTCGATGTAATCTTCTTTTTGCGGTGTGTTTGTTGAGATCGATGAATTGTGGGTTTATGATCCGGTCTATCTATGAATAATATTTGAATCTTCTCTGAATTCTTTTATGTATGATTGGTTATCTTTGCAAGTCTCTTCGAATTATCAGTTTGGTTTGGCCTACTAGATTGGTTTTTCTTGCCATGAGAGAAGTGCTTAGTTTTGGGTTCGATCTTGCGGTGTCCTTTCCCAGTGACAGAAGGGGCAGCAAGGCACGTATTGTATTGTTGTCATCGAGGATAACAAGATGGGATTTTTATCATATTGCATGAAACTATCCATCTACATCATGTCATCTTGCTTAAGGCGTTACTCTGTTTTTAGCTTAATACTCTAGATGCATGCTGGATAGCGGTCGATGAGTGGAGTAATAGTAGTAGATGCAGAATCGTTTCGGTCTACTTGTCTCGGACGTGATGCCTATATACATGATCATACCTAGATATTCTCATAACTATGCTCAATTCTGTCAATTGCTCAACAGTAATTTGTTCACCCACCGTAGAATACTTATGCTCTTGAGAAAAGCCACTAGTGAAACCTATGGCCCCCGGGTTTCTTTCTCATCATATCAATCTCCATCACTTTATTATTGCTTTGATTTTACTTTGCTTTTACTTTTTACTTTGTATCTCTATATCAAAAATATTATTTATTATCTCTATCGGATCTCACTTTCGTAAGTGACCGTGAAGGGATTGACAACCCCTAAGCGCGTTGGTTGCGTTGAGCTATTGTTTTTGTGTAGGTACGAGAGACTCGAGCGTAGCCTCCTACTGGATTGATACCTTGGTTCTAAAAAACTGAGAGAAATACTTACGCTACTTTGCTGCATCATACTTTCCTCTTCAGGGAAATCCAACGCAGTGCTCAAGAGGTAGCAGTAAACGGTCAAACAAACGGTTCGCTTAGGCATGAGATCGACTTGCCATAATCCGGTTTAAAATGTTCGCAATGGGCGGTTTGGGTTTTTTCAAACAACCGACCACACTTTTGGTGGGTATCAACGACAAACAAATTTTGGTTAGTTTTTTGAAACCCTAACTCAAAAAGTGGTAGTGTTTTAGGCTATTCACTCCACTCAGCTCACCTACCATCGATGGCATGCTCCCTTATCGCACGCCCTAAGTCATTCTCTCGGCCTTCAGTTTTTTTCGCCACGCCAACATGGATTCTGACTTCAAGGTCATACCTCTGATTAGTATGCCATTTGGCAAATTCATTTGTCAAATGTTTTTACCATATTATGTCGGTGTATATGATTCCACCAACATGCAAGATTCGGATTCTCGAAAGCCAAGCCTGATTCCTCATCATTCTAGGAAAGTAATTATGAGTGTGCTCCCAGGGTTTGGATCAATTCCGCCCAACCCCTAAAGGAATTGTTTAGTTTTCCTCCATCTACAAAAAGAAAACCTCACGTTCATCTACAAAACTTTCCTCACCACTATCTCTAAAAAAACCTCACCTGCATCTCCAAAAGAAAAACAAAACCACGGAATATTAGCTGCCTCACGAAGCCACCTCGGATCAAAAAAAACTTAGGGTTGCACTACCTCCCACAGGCGCCACCGGTGGTCTTAGGGCCATGGGGCCACGGTGGATCCCGACACTTGCCGGCGGGAGAGCTCCGTTTTTAGATACTTCTTCGGATTTTGTTAGGTTTTGTGTCCTGCTCAGGAAGATACAAGACGGCGGCTCCCTGAAGATGGAATGAAGTTCTTCCTGCCTAGCATTATCGGTGGGCTTGTATAGGTGTGTCTCCGGCGGATCTATCTTTGGTGGATTTTCTCGAATATGTTCATCGTTCATCTACGCTCGTGTATCTTCAGGTTGGATCCTTCCGATCTACACTAGTTTTCATCAGCGTCGGTTGTTGTTCTGATGCGCTGATCCTATGGGGCCTTGGCATAACGAATTTCCAACTGTCTACTACAACAAGTTTTCTACGGCTTCGGCAAGGGAGGGGGGATGACGGCGGCACACATTCGACTCACTTTAGTGCTTGTAGTCGTCGATAAGTGATCTACGGATCAGGATGTAATTTTTAATTTTTCTGATGTTCGTTGTACTGCCATGATTAAATATGAACAGATCAAAAGTTAAAAAAAAACTTTTTTAAAGAAAAATCTCACTTCATCTAAAAAACATTTTCTAACCTAGCCAACCAGGGGCCGCCACATTGACATAGCTCTCGCGGCAACCCCCCTTAATAATAGCTTTAATGTATGCGCTGTTGCGCATCTTACAGTTTGTTTCATTCGAATTTCCAATCGACATTCACACATATAACAGAGAGATTGTACAAAAGGCCATGTTAAGAAAAGAAAAAAGGGTTTGACCTTCACCTGAGTGCCGCCGTGTGAATTGAAGTTGAAGAAGGACGCCTCCAGATAGGGTGCATCAAGATTCATAGTATCTTCGAGGAACACAAAATTCAGATAAATATTAGATGGAACTGTATCGTGCTTGGTTGGTCGAATAAAGTACGCGCGTTAAATAAATTTGGGTAGTATGCATGTCTACCCAATAGACGCAAAGAGCCAAGGATGTCGATTCAGACTCGTATATGTACGCTCCTTGCCCGGTCTCCGGTACAGCGTCGCGGTTTTAGGTTTTATTCCTTGAACTAGAACCGGCCCAGAAATCAATCAAGACTTCAAATGTGCCGTGGGTCGTACATTTGACCTTTTCCTCAACCAGTTGTTGATGGCGCAAAGGGTTGGCAGTTAAGCCGGAGGGGTTTGACAGTACGGAAACTCCCAAAACTGCCAACCGGCGAACAAAGTCAGCGAGACAATGTGCATAAGTCGAGTGCGACGAGCGAAGAAACAATCGTTGGCAACACCAACACCGTCGACATGTGCGACTTTCAGTTTAGTGCCGCGGCGTTGATCAGTCCAAGATAATGACACTTGGGTACATAGCGCGAGCCATGTAGTGTGTACGTATTACTATTCCGTATTTGCGTTCCTTGTCAACTCGGAGGATTGAATTCAATAAGCTTGACGATCGGTAACACTGTTTCGTTAGGACCAGAGAAAAGCGGAGGACATTTCCATCGCCGGGGACACCGACCGTACTTACTGTGACGTACCGGTGAGCCGGCGATGATGGTGGGTATGTCACCGTGTTCTAAAGAACGAGCTATTCTATTCGAACGTTGGGATCACACGATTGTTAACTCCTCTCGTGTCTAAGCCCGGAATAACGTAGACGTTAAATTCATGGTGACTTGGCTTGCACTCCAATCACTCGATCAGTGCAGGGTTTTTTTAGATCGTCAGTGCAGCTAGCTATGAAGGGTAGATTCATGGTTGCGTCCTCTTCATCGGCTTCTGGATGGTCTAGGTTTGGTTGGCTAGCTTAATCATCTCAAGTGCTGATCATATAGCTTGTGGGGAACAAGAGCAAGTAGAGGACGCAATGTCGTTTCCAGGTCGTGCGGGCAGTGTCGTCCGTAAAGCAATTTCGCAGAAGAAGCTGGGGATTCCGTTTTCACCTGCTGAGTTGGGAGGTCACGGTTGCTTCTCCCATTGGCAAGTGGCACGGTAAGTACAACCAACACCAGCACGTACGTCCTTGTCAGTCTTATCATCAGCAACATAAAACCCGTGGATGATATTCTATTGGTTTGCGGCGGTAAAGATATGTTGCATGAGACCAAGAGATTTCTGTCCTCGAATTTTGACATGAAGGATCTCGGTGAAGCCTCGTATGTCCTTGGCAATGAGATCCATCGAGATAGGTCCAAAGAAACATTAGGACAACCGCAGAAGGCATACTTTGAGAGAGTACTAAAGAAATACGTTATGCATAAGTGATCCTCCTCACCTGCCCCCATGGTCGAGGGTGATAAGTTTGGGACATTCCAATGTCCAAGGAACCGAAATGAAGTTGATCAGACGAAGTCGGTTCCTTATGCTTTAGCTGTCCGAAGCATCATGTACGTTCAAGTATGTACATGCCCCGACATAGCTTTCGTTTTTTTCCCGAAAAGGAGGTTATCCCCGGTCTCTTCATCAGAACGATGCATACGGCCCTATTATTAAAAAGCAAAAATGGTTCCACAATATCTACAGGTCTCAAACGGCAAAAAGGTGCTCACAAAGAGCAAAAACATAAAATCACAGGAAAGCCACAACTGGCAGGCAAAAAGAAGATAGGCAAATAAACACATATCCTATTACATGACCGTCATCCAAACCGGTTGAAGATAACCCATGTTGCCGTCTCCCACCGGATAAACCCAGTAACCAAACGCTCCCTGGCCTTCGTCGGAGTGAGTATCGACCACATGCGGATCACTGCAGTGGCTTGAAAAATAACCAGTAAGAAATGAATATATGTTGTTCTGTTAAAAACCAAATCATTCCTGCAGTTCCAAACTGACCATAATAAAGCACATACTCTTACACGGATATGTCTCGCCATTTCTGAATCTATTCCATCTAACCACATCCCACGACTTATCTTTCGTAACCGGGATGCTTGGCAGATTTCAATCTAATCCAGGACCGGACCACTCGAAGGACGCAAAAAAAGTCTGTGTTATATGCAAGGACTAAAAATTTCATGCTTACGTATAGAAAGTCCCGTAACTTGGAAGTTATTGGTTACTCAGAATCTGATCTTGCCGGGTGTATGGATAATATGAAATCCACGTCAAGTTATATATTCACACTCGTTGGAGGAGCCATATCGTGGAAAAGCTTCAAGCAGATGATAATTGCCTCATCTACGATGCAGGCAGAATTTCTAGCATGTTTTGAGGCCAGTGGGCAAGTTGTATGGCCAAAGAATTTCCTTCCCGGACTTAAAGTGGTAGGCCTACAAACCACGCTCCATTTTGTCAGTCTGTATTTTTCCTTTTCATTGTCTCCTTGCCAAAAGAATCTAGATCTGAAATAATTCAATCTTTGCAAGACCATTTTTGGGAGTTGAAAAAAAGAAAGCATATAGAGAACCATGTTTGTACTGTCGGGCATTTCTAATAAACTAGAACAAAGCTATCCTTGCGCACATAAAATGGTTTTCACTTTTGGTGTAATTTCAGATTAATCTCGATATATACTAAAATTATTGACTTTTGGTCTAAATATTTCAGCAACCGGTGTTACCCACATGTTCAAATAATAGTTTTTTGAAATTTTAAAGTATCTGGTTGGATTTCAGTAAAAATAAATTGAAAATTTCGGTCCTTTGGCTGAAATGAAAAAGGAAATGACTGAATTTCAGTGATTTTGACAAACGTTGCAATATTTATGAAACTGAAATCTAAAACCATGACATGTAATACGAAATTTCAGTTAACCATTGGCGTATATGACAATAATCGCACTTTAAGTAATATATTCGTTCCTCATATGTATTCCCCAAGGTCAATATATAAAATCTGGAGAACATGCACCATTTTTCTGCCATAGTGATGTTTGTCGAATTCACTCATGCTGAGCAGACGTGCATGGCATTTTTTTTTTGAAAAAAAGGTCATCCCCGACTTCTGCATCGGATAGATGCATGCAGCCACTTTATTAAAAAGCTGATAAAACAAAGTCTAGAGTGCAAAATACTGTTGGAAATATTAGCACTTTTTCAATTAGACTTATCCACGAGTAAGCAGTAAGCATGGCATAAAAGGTATGCATCTCATAGCGATACCTAAGCATACTAGCACGTACAGACCATAGAATCGAACCATCTATGAGCAGCACATATACGGCTAGCATAATTACGAGTAAACGAGGGATGAACAGATCATATCCTCCGGTTGGCCAGGCCAACGCGGCGGCGGCGGCGGCAGCCTCGGCGTCATCCGTGGCCTTCTTCTTGGAGGCACCTGCTCTCCCGACCAACCGTGCACGCGGTCGTCGGGATGGGATCGCCGGAAGCAGCACAGAGAGAGGAACAGTAGATGGGCCTGGGCCAGGCCCACGACCGAGTCCGCGAACAGCCCACGGTTCAACGTCTCGGACAGTGGCGCTTCCGTAAGCGACTCGTTAATTAATTAACAATTAATTAACCATTCCTGAGCGGCAAAAATAAGCTTCGGCTCGTTCCTGCAACCCGCGGCGCGCGCGTCGAGGCGAGGCGGGCGGCGGAGGAGGAGGAGCGCGCGTGTACCACTCCTCTTCCCAAGCTCTCAATGGCAAGTGATAGAACAACCCTTATAAAGGGGTCTCAACTCTCCTCAACTAGCAAGGTGGGACTAAACTTCCCACCACCTGTCATCTCATACATGGGCCTCAAGATTAACCAGGGATTAGTGTCTTATATGGGCCTAAGCCCATCCATAATCCAATAATCCCCCACCAGATCTCGAGGCACATAAGTTTGTCAACTATTCCAAACAATGTTTGATATACCAGAATTTTCAGTGGAGACTGTTAAGTTGAACTTCCACCTAGAGCAACAGGATTAGACTTCTTCACAATTAAACAATGGACTATGCCTTGAATTGTTAGTTTGGCATGTAGAAGTTTCGCCTATTGTCAGCTGATACATGGCTGCGGAAGGCTAAACCCCATGGGTGGAGCTTATTAGTCATACTCCGTACCTTCTCATGAGCTTAATAGAGATTACCCAATCTCATAGACTGTGACCAGCAGTCGGGCTCACATAGGTGTGTTCCTTCAAAGAATGCTCTGTAGGTTAGCATCTTGCTTACACAAGCTTTGAAACACATTAAGACAAAAGTCAGCCTGCCTTACAGAATTGAGAGTATTGTGCATCTCCAACGGAGTGGGTTAATTAAGAATACTGTCGGGGATATACCCCGCGGTATGACCCGGCCGGATATATGACCCGTCCGGACTTGTCGTTTCATTGGCAACCCGCCAGAAGATTGGCGACTCATGTGTCTGGCGGTTCACTAGTGTGACGACTCACGAGTCTGGAGACTCATTGGTGACCCGATGGATGTTTCAGATGGATGACAAGGCCCAAGGCCCAGAAGGCCGGCTCGTGTTATGGTGGGCCGGCTTAAGAGGAAGACATAAGGAATATTCTTCTACAAAAGAAGCAAGACTAAGACTCCACTAGTAATAGAGTAATCATAATCCTACTAGGACTAGTCATGTAACCCGCCCCTTCAACTTATATAAGGAGGGGCAGGGCTCCCCAAAGAGGGACAAGCAACAAGAAACAATACCTAGAGCTAGACATAAAGGGGGAGCCGACTTATGCGGCTATTACCGGATGATGTTTCCCAGGGCCCGAAGCTGTCTAAATCTTTGTCTTGTGTTGCGTCTCTCGATTCCGCTCAACCCCTCTCAAGCTACTACAAAGATGCATTGGCCTCACGACTAAGTCCTGACACTAAGGACATCTGCCGTGACAATTTCATGACAGTTGGCGCCCACTGTGGGGCCCCCGCACGGTGGTGTTAAACTCTTGAAGGGAGCTCTTTAGGGATCAAGAAGCGAACAATTCATCAGAGAAAAAAGATTCAAGAAATTAGGGTTGCATTAGGTGTGCCGTCACACGGTTGCCGAGTTAAGGAAACCGCTTCAAGACGGGCAGACTTCTAAAAAAAGGACGCATCAAATCTGAGCCCTGCGTGATCGGGTCGCTGTCGCCGCCTTTGTCTATGCAGGTTTACGTCTCGGTCCCTGCGGCCAAATCGCCAGGCCTCGCCTCTCGCTTGAGAGCCGCCTGTTGTTTTTTGATTCGTCATCACCGCTGGATTTTTTTAGCATTAGTACAGACACAAGCGCTCATATACACGCGCATACCCTCACCCCTATGAACGCACACACGCACACTCTACCCCTATGAGCACCTCCGAGAGACAGAGTCGGCATATCATCTTGAGATTTACGAAGTCACCGTAGGCGCCTCGTCGTTCCCGCTGAAAGCGCATCGCCGAAAATCCTGAAATAAATTCAGGAATAATGCGAGCACCAGGATTTGAACCCTTATGGGTTGGGGATACCACTGTCCACCTAACCAACTCAACCACAGGTTGATTCGCATCGTTGGATTTTTTCTGCCGTGGCACATACACTGCAATAATCGGGTCAGATGCTGTTCGCGAGAAGATAAATTTTCGGAAAAACAAACATCTTCCGCTGATATTCCCTAGCATGACGACCGGAGACTGCAAATTAGTAATTGGCAAGTACATCTGTACGTACGAGAAAAGACTACTTCTCAATGGCAAGAGTCGCGTTTGATCTGTTTATACAAGATCTAAATGAAGAAAAGACAAAGTTAAACCAGCCAGAAGGGAATACGGACTAGGACTATTCCACCACTTGCGCACACCTGTGCTTTCGGAAACGGGCTGCCTGCCTTGTCGCGCTCGCGGCGACTGGCCGCCTGCGATTCACCTATGCCGCGCGTTTGAACCGCGGCGCCTGGCCGTTTACTCCTCCGGCACTGGCCGCACTGCCGCAGCTGTGGTTCGCTGCGTCTCCGGCGCCGCGCCGCCGACCCGCCAGTGCCGTGTCTCGCTGTGTCGACAGCCCCGGCTCGCCCCTGCTGCGCCTTGCCTTGCCTCATCGATCTTTGATCCGCTACTGGAACTAGCCACGATCCGGGTTGGCCTCTCTCCGTCTTCACCCTCAAATCCGCCTTGCCTTCACCCACACGCGGTTCCGAGCCGCCTCGAGCGTCCTCTGGTAATTCGTCCTTCCCGGACTCCTCCTCCGAGCTCAACCCGGACGGCTGGGCCCCGGCGCTGACTCAGCCTCGCCATCACCTCATCTGCGACGAGACAACCTCGAGCCAGCCGCGCCGCAAGCCGCCATTGCCTCGCATCGCTCCTCTGCTAAACCGGCCGTCGCTGGCCTCCGTATCAACACGTGCGAGTTGGGCAAGGGTCAAATCCTGGGCGGCTCTATAAAAATCTGTTAAACTATCGCTGCTGTTGACAGGGAGTACTAGTTCTGCTCTTGGTAAATGTGTGTTACTGATTGAGCTGTTGAGCCGCCAGGTTTATGCGCCAGTCAAATCACCAGGGTACTACTTCCCTGGCTAAACTAAAGTTTATTCATGGGTAACCAAATCAAGCACATGTCTGGGGCATCTGGCAATAAAATATCAAGTATTCACATGGAAGGTCAAGCTGAAGGTCAACCATGTTACCAGTACATGTGCGTTGGCAGGTTTTTATGGAGCGGTCGTGTGTATGGCTGTTATCATTAAAGGGTAGCTGCTGGAGATGTTCAGATGAGTTGCCATCAACATCCGAAAAATATATCAGGTGATACCCCTCCTATTTATTTCATCTATATACAGTAATTTATCTGTGAGCAGTTGCTCTGGCTTGCAATATTTTTTATGCAGTGCAATTATTTATTAAAAAAGTGATAGTATACCGTGGAGATGGAGGCACGCCAACATTTTTTGGCACAAGTGGTCTTCGTTACTCAACGGACTCCCGCACCGGCTTATAACGCTGTGGCCATCTCTCGCGACCACGCCGGCTTACAACGCTGTGTCCGTCTCTCGCGACCACGCCAGCTTACAACAAGGAAGACAACTTACCCGTCCGCACCGGCTTACAACGCCACGGCCGGTTCATCTTTCTGTGCCACCTCAGATGTTTCGGTCGTCTTTACCGTCCGTCGTCTCTCGCGGCCTGGTCTACATCGCGTCGCCAATGATATACACCTTATGCTATGGTCAAATATGGAGAATCTCGAGCCAACTCCTCGAGTCGTCTTGAGACTCGGGGGCTACAATGGTATGACTCGGCAAAATTAGCCGGTTTCAATGAATTCAAGAACTCCGGGCCATTGAAGGGAAAAATAACCCGACCCCGGAGATTACTGCTTGATCGATGAAAATTTAAGGGCTGTCAGAAGATTTCCGGCTCAAAAATAAGGATTCCGGTTCAAATCCAGTTCAAGGACAATCTCTCTCCCACAAGGCTTTGAAGCTCTTAATATCCGGTTTAAAAACCGGTTCAAGGGAAATTTATTTACCACAAAGCTTTGAAGCTCTCAAATCCAGTTCAAAATCCGGCTCAAGGTAAATTTATCTCTCACAAAGTTTTGAAGCTTTCAAATCCGATTTAAAGTTCCGGTTTAAAAAGAATTAATCTCTCGCAAGTTCGAGCTCTCAGAAAGATTAATGGGTGCCAAAAAGAGCTTGCTGCCATGATGCACGGTTCAAACATGGGTATCCCGCCTTACGGCTTATCTTATTATGGTCACTTGGGGGCTTCCTGTTCAAACATAGGTCGTATTCGAACCAAAGAGAACATATCTGTCGTAACCCTCTTGATCGGCTCAAAGCCAAACTCACTAGGGGGCTTCTTGATCGTATTCGAATCATAGCTCAACCCCTTTTGGGTCCGACATGGATCGTATTCGAATCAGCGTCGTTAAAAAACTCTCAAGGTCATTTGGGGGCTTCCTGTTCAAACATAGGTCGTATTCGAACCAAAGAGAACATAGCTGTCGGTACCCTCTTGACCAGGCAACGCCAAAGCCACTGGGGGCTACATGATCGTATTCGAATCCTAGCTTAACCCCTTTGGAACAGTTTACTGATCGTATTCGAATCAGAAGCCTTGATTTTCTTTTTGTCTGGATTAAGTTTTTTGGAACACAATCTTTTGGGTTTTGAGACTTTTTGCTCATACCTGAAGCATATATATGTGGTTTCTATTAACCTGCCCTGGCTTTCGACGAACAAGTCGCCGGCATATGACAATATTAATACTTGGAAGGTTGGACTTCTAAGTTTTGGGTTATCACCCTTACTGTACAAGTATCATAAGCCGGCAGTACGATTCAATATCACAAGTATGATATTATTTATGCATGATTATGTTTAAACCAGTCCTGGCTATGGACTTTAAGCCGCCGGTATATTTTGAATTACGCCATTGGAATCATGCACGTATCAAAGATTGGGTTATCACCCTTACTGGGCAGGTCACATAGACTGACAATGCAAATTCAATATCACAGGATAAGACTACATTTGGGTGGTTACCCGCCCTGGCTTTTGACATTAAGTCGCCAGGGCGTATGTTGTTTAAACTTTGTGCAGGATTTGCAGAACTATGACTTATATAAATGCTTAAGTCCAAGCTCATCATTAAAATTGATGCTTCAGAATGATCATCTGTGCTGGATTTACTCAAAGACTATAAATAGCCGGGTTATAAAAATTCCGGCTTACAATGGATGCGTATTAAATCGCCATCGGCCAAGAGCCGCCGGGTATTTAAAACTCCGGATTTACTTGTCAACAGATAAAGTACTTGAATCTTTAAATAGCCAAACTTGGCTGGATTTTTCATTATGATATTGAATGATTGAGGTTTTCAAACCAGGTTATTCAAATCTTTAATAGCCAACATGGCTGGATTTTTATTATATTTATCAGTAACTAATATTATGATTGAGTTTTTCAAAGTCGCTTCAGTGCAATGGCTAGTATTTTATCAATGGATATGATTTATTCTACAATGAAAGGAATAGGCCCAAGTCGCTGCAGGCTTACGACCCGGCACTTGGGGGCTACATTATTGAAATTGAGATTGCATCGGAATGCAAGTCTCATGTCACTGCCAGCATGCACCATGGCACTTGGGGGCTAATGCAAAGTCATTTTTTGCTCAAGTTATTGAAGACCCGACTCATCACATTCTAAATAAGCCGGCCCTTGGGGGCTACCAATTGCTCCTGTCAAAAATTCAAGGTACACAAGCCTTAATCCATTATATTGAAAGATCCACTACTCAGTTGGTAGAGTACAAAGCTCTTAACCTTGTGGACATGGGTTCAAGCCCCATGGTGGAGATTACATCATATGATGTTATTATCAATGAATCATATACAAAGTCCCAACTCAGTAATATCTTACTGAGCCGGCCCTTGGGGGCTACACGTTGCTGCTCCAGTTTACATGATCATATTTACAATGTCCCTGCTCATTATTGCATAATGACCCGGCCCTTGGGGGCTACACTGGTTGAAATTTTTATGAGCATAAGGCAATTACAAGTCCCAGGTTGCTGCAAGCATGACAACCCGGCACTTGGGGCTACAGGTGATATGCATATAAGGGAGGAATAATTTCAAATTCTCAGTTTTGAGCAAATCAGGTATTATATTATTATCGGAGAAATATGCAAAGTTTATGACCCGGCGTCATCATAAGATTAACCCGGCATCAACAACAATTATATGACCCGGCATCATTTGTTTATAACCCGACAATTTTGGCAATCATAAATCGGCAAGTTCTACATCTTCAAGCCAACTGAATATCAGTTAAATATTTGAAGACCAATATTCTTGTCAAGTCAGAGCATTGAAGACCGACTCAAATGGATTCTTTATTTATTTCTTCTACAAGCAAGTTGATTATGAAGCCAGCCTATTGACCCGGATTTTCTAGAAGGAGGAAATGACAAGGACTTAAGGATGATCAGGTGCCAGCTTACAAGAATATTTAACCCGGATCACAACCTGTCAAATTTGTTCTTGTGTTTATATTATAGATCAGTTTAACATGGATAAATCCAAATTAAACTGGGGGCTAATGTCGGGGATATACCCCGCGGTATGACCCGGCCGGATATATGACCCGTCCGGACTTGTCGTTTCATTGGCAACCCGCCAGAAGATTGGCGACTCATGTGTCTGGCGGTTCATTAGTGTGACGACTCACGAGCCTGGAGACTCATTGGTGACCCGACGGGTGTTTCAGATGGATGACAAGGCCCAAGGCCCAGAAGGTCGGCTCGTGTTATGGTGGGCCGGCTTAATAGGCAGACATAAGGAATATTCTCCTACAAAGGAAGCAAGACTATGACTCCACTTGTAATAGAGTAATCCTAATCCTACAAGGACTAGTCATGTAACCCGCCCCTTCAACTTATATAAGGAGGGGCAGGGCTCCCCAAAGAGGGACAAGCAACAAGAAACGATACCTAGAGCTAGACATAAAGGGGGAGCCGACTTATGCGGCAACTCTCTCATGAGCATAATAAGATCTAGCCACAAACAGCATGTAGGGCTATTACCGGATGGTGTTTCCCGGGGCCCGAAGCTGTCTAAATCCTTGTCTTGTGTTGCGTCTCTCGATTCCGCTCAACCCCTCTCAAGCTACTACAAAGATGCGTTGGCCTCACGAGTAAGTCCTGACACTAAGGACATCTGTCGTGACAATTCCACGACAGATACTCTCCTCAGTTGACCGCTGGATTGTTTTCCCAGGTCCTAATTCACGGGATCTCCGATCACATAGGTTGGGTTACCCCCATGGCAACTTAGGCAGGTCTCATACCCATCTCCCTCGATGCATTTTCTATCACAATCCGTGATAGCCCTTTCGTAAAAGGGTCTGCCAGATTCTTAGCCGTCTGGATGTAATCCAACGCTATTACTCCGGAGTTTCTTCATTTTTTGACAGATTTCAATCTTCTTCTTATGTGCTTTGTGGATTTCATGTTGTCCTTTGAACTCTTAGCCTTGGCAATCACTGTTTGATTGTCATAGTTCATAAGGACAGCCGGCACTGGTTTATCAACCACCGGCAAATCCATCAAAAACTCTCGAAGCCATTCTGCTTCGACGCATGATGTGTCTAATGCTGTGAGTTCTGCTTCCATAGTCGATCTGGTTAAGATCGTCTGCTTGCAAGACTTCCAGGAAACAGCACCACCACCAAGTGTGAAGACATGTCCACTTGTGGCTTTCATCTCATCAGCATCAGATATCCAATTCGAATCACTATACCCCTCAAGTACCGTTGGGTACCCAGAATAGTGAATTCCATAGTTCGCAGTACCTTGCAAATAACGCATCACTCGCTCAACAGCATGTCAGTGCACATCTCCCGGATTGGAAACAAACCGGCTCAGTTTGCACACAACAAATGAGATGTCAGGACGAGTAGCACATGCTAGGTACATTAGTGAACCAACCACTTGAGAATATCTCAATTGATCTACAGTCGTGCCTTCGAACTTTCGAATCCGCACGCTAGGATCATATGGTGTTGCAGAAGGTTTGCAGTCCGAATATCCAAAACGGCTCAAAATCTTCTCAACATAGTTGGATTGCAAAAGTGTAATTCCACCCTCAGAATTTCTCAGTAGCTTGATGTTCGGATAACATCAGCCACACCCAGGTCCTTCATCTCAAAGTTGTGAGATAGAAAAGACTTGACCTCCTCAATGACCTTGAGGTGGGTCCCAAATATCAGTATGTCATCGACATACAGACACAGTATAGCTCCTTCGCCCCCACCATAGCGATAGTATACACATTTGTCAGCTTCGTTCACAACAAAGCCAGCAGATGTCAGAGTAGTGTTGAACTTCTCATGCCATTGCTTAGGCGCTTGTTTCAGGCCATACAAAGATTTCACTAGCTTAAACACCTTTCCTTCCTGACCATTTACTACAAAGCCATCCGGCTGTTGCATGTAAATTTCCTCGTCTAGCTCTCCGTTAAGGAAAGCCGTCTTAACGTCCATCTGATGAACGAGAAGACCATGCGAGGAAGCCAAAGCGAGTAACACTCGAATGGTTGTCAGTCTAGCCATAGGTGAATAAGTGTCAAAGAAATCATCTTCTTCTTTCTGGGTATAACCCTTGGCCACAAGCCTAGCCTTGTACTTCTCAACAGTACCATCGAGCCTAAGCTTATTCTTGAACACCCACTTACATCCTAATGGTCGACAACCATAAGGACGATCAGTGATCTCGCATGTCCTGTTAGCCAAGATGGAATCCATCTCACTACGGACCGCATCCTTCCAGTAGTCAGCATCCGGAGATGCATAAGCTTCTGAAATGGAGCTGGGAGTATCATCATCCACGAGGTACATGAGGAAATCATCACCAAAGGACTTTGTAGTCCTCTGTCTCTTGCTCCTAACAGGAACTTCCTCGTCATCCTCCGTGGAACTCTTATCACTTTTATGTTCATAATATTCCATCGGAATAGTAGGTTCAGGAGTCTCATCAGATTCCAGTCTAGAATTGCTTTGCATATCTCTCATGGGGAAAATATCCTCAAAGAATGTAGCATCCCTAAACTCTATAATTGTACCGACCTTCTGGTCAGGTACCTCAGATTTCACTACTAGAAATCTATAGCCAACGCTATGCTTGGCATAGCCAAGAAAAACACAGTCCACGGTCTTTGGTCCCAACTTGCGCTTTTTGATTATCGGCACATTGACTTTCGCCAAACAACCCCAAGTGCGCAAGTAAGAGAGTGTAGTTCTTTTCTTTTCCCATTGCTCATAGGGAGTAGTCTCATTATCCTTTGTGGGAACTTTATTCAGGACATGACAAGATGTCAATACAGCCTCCCCCCCATCATGCCTTGGATAAACCCGATGTATCTAACATGGCGTTAACCAAATCAGTTAGAGTACGATTTTTCCGTTCAGCAACCCCGTTTGACTGGGGTGAGTAGGGAGGCGTCCTCTCATGAATAATACCATGTTCCGCACAGAATAAATCAAACTCATTAGAAAATTACTCTCCACCACGATCAGACCGGACTCATTTTATTTTCTTCTCAAGGTTGTTCTCAACTTCAGGCTTATAGACTTTAAAGTAGTGTAGAGCCTCATCCTTAGTTTTTAACAAATACACATAGCAGAATCTAGTGGAATCATCAATCAGAGTCATGAAATATTTCTTTCCACCTTTAGTCAACACACCATTCATCTCACAAAGATCTGAATGTATGAGCTCTAATGGTGCCAGGTGTCTCTCCTTCGCAGGCTTGTGAGGCTTACGAGGTTGCTTAGCTTGCACACATGCATGGCACTTAGAGCCTCTGGCTAAAGTGAAACTCGGGATTAAATCCATCTTAGCTAGCCGCGTCATACAACCGAAATTTATGTGACAAAGACGTGAATGCCAAACCTCAGATTCGTTCACATTAGAATGAATTTGGTTCACGACTTTATTACAGAAATCCTCCAGGGAAAGGCGGAACAAACCACCACAATCATATCCTTTTCCAACAAATAGTCCATACCGAGATACAACTACTTTGTTAGACTCAAATACTAACTTAAACCCTTCTTTACATAGAAGGGAGCCACTAACGAGATTCTTCTTTATGGCGGGGACATGCTGCACGTTCTTCAGTTGCACGATCTTTCCCGAAGTAAACTTCAGATCTACCGTGCCAACATCATGAACAGAAGCATGCGAGCCATTCCCCATCAGGACAGAACAATCTCGTGCAACCTGGTAAGAAGAAAACAAAGACACGTCAGCACACACATGAATATTGGCCCCAGTGTCAATCCACCAATCGGTGGACTGACAGACTGAAAGTATGGTAAACAGATTACCATACCCAGATGCTGCATCATTGTTTCTCAGAGTGACATTCACAAACTTGGAGTCCTGTGCTGGCTTATTATACTTGTTTGGGCACTTGTTTACCCAATGTTCATCTGAACCACAAGTAAAGCAGCCATCTCTCTTTTTGTCTTTCTTCTTACCCTTCTTCTTAAAGGTAGTATTCTGCTGGACAGAGTTCTTTCCCTTGAACTTGTGGAAGTTCTTCTGCACCACATTGGCGCTAGAAGAACCCTCTGCCCCTTTCACGTGCGAGTCCTTTGCTCTCGAGTTCTGCTCAACACTGAGATGACCAATGGCATCCTCAATAGAGAATTCACGTCTCAAGTGCTTGAGAGAAGTAGCAAAGTTCCTCCAACTAGGAGGGAGTTTTGCAATAATGCAACCCGCGACAAACTTGTCCAGTAACTCACACTTCAGGAGCTCCAGCTCCTTAGCAATGCACTGTATCTCATGAGCCTGGTCCAATACAGAACGGTTATCAACCATCCTGTAACACTAGTAGAAAAAGGGTCAAATGTGAAGCACATTAGTGTCGATTTGAATTTGAGCCGGCACTAATGTGTCCATTAGTGTCGGTTCCAATGGCTAGGCGGGCGGACATCATTAGTACCAGTTCGTGCCACGAATCGGTACTAAAGTGAGTGGTGGCAGGATGTTGTCAGTCTGGGGCCCTCCAGCATCTTTAGTACCGGGTCGTATCACGAACCGGTACTAAAGGTCGTCCTACATAGACCCTTCGTCCACCCGAGCTCGCTCTATTCTTCCCCTTTCCCCTCTCCTCTCTGTTCTTTTCCCTCTTCCTCTCAAGCTCATCACACATTTTTCCCAAATTTTGTCAAGATTTGAAGGCCCCCATCCATTCAAATGATCACAAAGGTTAGCAACTTTGTCCTTTCATCTCTCATTGCTAGATTAGCTCGTGCAATGCTTTATATAGTGATTGATTTTTGAGTTTAGTAATTTGGGAGGAATTATATATATGTGCTAGTATTTGATTTATATGCAATTTGAGGTCAAAAATAACACTTAGTTTGCATATGTAGGTGTGGTTTACTTAGTGCCTTCTAAATCTCCGTCGTAACAACCGTCGATCGCCCGCAACGTCCCGTCGCCGGCAGCACCTTGTGGTGAGCCTCTTGTTCATGAATGTTTTATATAAAAAATTGATGTTTGTGTGATTTGGATATATAGTTACTCGTATAATTATCTTACCCATACGTTGTTTGTTATACATAGTGCCATGGTTTTGCTATCCGTCCCCGTCGGCCCTCGTCCGGGTTATGATTCGGATGTGGTATATTCTCTCTTAAAACTATTCATTGCATTTCGTGTTTATGACAAATTATGCCCATCAAGTTGACATAGATATTTGTATGTAGGAGGTAGTTGAACCGGAAATTCCAACCGACCCTATTGTCAAGAGGTTAAATTTAGTTGAAAGAGAAAACGAGGATTTGAAGGAAAAATTGAAAAGAATTGAGGGGGAGAAGATGGAATTGGAGTTGCATGTTGCCGATGTCGTCGATGATCACAAGATTAAGATGGAGAAAATGCGCTTAAAGATTAGAAAGATTAGAGAATATGCCATTCATAGTGAGGCTTGGTATCAATATGTTGTTGGATCAATTGTTATCTTAGTTGCGATCTTGATCGCATTTGTTGTTGCATTTAAATTCTTTAGCTAGAGAGTTATTTGTTTGTTGCATTTAAGTGTTGTATGATCTTTATGTATGAACTTTATGTATTGTATTAATTTGGTGTTTTCGGTGTTGTGTATTGAAGATGAGCCGGCAATGGATGTACGATGACCGATGCTCTCCCGAGTTCATTAATAGCGTGCGTACTTTTCTGCTTGCGGCTGAGACAAACAAGCGGGCGGATGGTTTTATGCCTTGTCCATGTGCTGGCTGTAAGAATGGTCACAATTACTCTATGTCAAGAACCATTCACGTCCACCTGTTTGAGTCCGGTTTCATGCCCCACTATAATGTTTGGACCAAGCATGGAGAAAGAGGGGTTATGATGGAAGACAATGAAGAAGAAGAGGATGACGACAGCTATCTTGGTCATGGGTTCCCTGAATACGATGATACAACAATGAGGGAAGAAGCTGAGCCAGTAATGCGGGAAGAAGCTGAGCCAGCAATGCGGGAAGAAGCTGAAGAAGAGGCATCAGATGAGCCCGTTGATGATCTAGGTCGGGCCATTGCCGATGCAAAGAGAAACAGAGCAAGTGATTTGGAGAAGAAGAAGTTGCAGCGCATGTTAGAGGATCACAAAAAATTGTTGTACCCGAATTGCGTAGGTGACAAGAAAAAGATGGGCACCAGAATGGAATTGCTACAATGGAAGGCAGAGAATGGTGTATCTGACAAGGGATTTGGAAAGTTGCTGGTAATGATAAAGAATATGCTTCCAAAGGACAACGAATTGCCCGAGAGTACGTACGAAGCAAAGAAGGCTGTCTGCCCTCTAGGGTTAGAGGTGCAGAAGATACATGCATGCCCTAATGATTGCATTCTCTATCGCGGTGAGTACGAGGATTTGAACGCTTGCTCGGTATGCGGTGCATTGCGCTATAAGATCAGCCGCGATGACCCTGGTGATGTCGAGGGCGAGCGCCCCAGGAAGAAGATTCCTGCCGAGGTGATGTGGTATGCTCCTATAATACCACGGTTGAAACGTTTGTTCCAAAACAAAGAGCATGCCAAGGCGATGCGATGGCACAGAGAACACCGTAAGAAAGACGGAAAGTTGAGAGTACCTGCTGACGGGTCGCAGTGGAGAAAAATCGAAAGAAAGTACGTGAAGGAGTTTGCAGATGACGCAAGGAACGTATGGTTTGGTCTAAGCGCAGATGGCATTAATCCTTTTGGGGAGCAGAGCAGCAACCATAGCACCTGGCCTGTGACTCTATGTTTGTATAACCTTCCTCCTTGGTTGTGCATGAAGCGGAAGTTCATTATGATGCCAGTGCTCATCCAAGGCCTTAAGCAACCCGGCAACGACATTGATGTGTACCTAAGGCCATTAGTTGAAGAACTCTTACAACTGTGGAATGGAACAGGTGTACGTGCGTGGGATGAGCACATGGGGGAAGAATTTGACCTAAAGACGTTGCTGTTCGTGACCATCAATGATTGGCCTGCTCTCAGTAACCTTTCAGGACAGACAAACAAGGGATACCACGCATGCACGCACTGTTTGGACGATACCGACAGTATATATTTGGCTAATTGTAAGAAGAATGTGTACCTGGGACATCGTCGATTTCTTCCGAGCAGACATCCTGTAAGAAAGAAAGGCAAGCATTTCAAAGGTGAGGCGGATCACCGGATGAAGCCTCGCCACCGTACTGGTGCTGATGTACATGATATGGTCAAGGATTTGAAGGTGGTCTTTGGAAAGGGTCCTGGTGGACAACCTGTTCCGAATGACGTTGACGGACGCGCACCCATGTGGAAGAAGAAATCTATATTTTGGGACCTGCCCTATTGGAAAGACCTAGAGGTCCGCTCCGCAATCAACATGATGCACGTGACGAAGAATCTTTGTGTGACCCTGCTTGGCTTCTTGGGCATGTATGGGAAGACAAAAGATACACCTGAGACACGGGAGGACCAGCAACGTATGCACGGAAAAGACGGCATACATCAGGGTCATGCAAGCTACCCTCTTACCAAAGAAGAGAAGGAAATATTCTTTGAATGCCTGCTCAGTATTAAGGTACCGTCTGGCTTCTCGTCGAATATAAAGGGAATAATAAACATGGCAGAGAAAAAGTTCCAGAACCTGAAGTCTCATGACTGCCACGTGATTATGATGCAACTGCTTCCGGTTGCATTGAGGGGGCTTCTACCGGAAAACGTCCGATTAGCCATTGTGAAGCTAAGTGCATTTCTCAATGCAATCTCTCAAAAGGTAATCGATCCAGAAATCATACCAAGGTTAGAGAATGATTTGGTGCAATGTCTTGTCAGTTTCGAGTTGGTGTTCCCACCATCCTTCTTCAACATCATGACGCACGTCCTAGTTCACCTATGCGAAGAGATTAACGTTTTGGGTCATGTATTTCTACACAATATGTTCCCCTTTGAGAGGTTCATGGGAGTCTTAAATAAATATGTTCATAACCGTGCTAGGCCAGAAGGAAGCATCTCCAAGGGCCATGAAAATGAGGAGTGTTGGGTAACGTGGTAATTTCAAAAAAATTCCTACGCACACACAAGATCATGGTGATGCATAGCAATGAGAGGGGAGAGTGGTTCCAAAAGTCCATCAGTATGGAGTTTCTTCATGCGCTTTACACCGATATGACCTAAACAGCAGTGCCACAAATAAGTTGCACTATCATTATCAACTCTGCATCTTTTGGCTTCAACATTATGAATATGTGTGTCACTACTATCGAGATTTAATAAGAATAGACCACTCTTTAAGGGTGCATGACCATAAAAGATATTACTCATATAAATAGAACAACCATTATTCTCTGATTTAAATGAATAACCGTCTCGCATTAAACAAGATCCAGATATAATGTTCATGCTCAACGTTGGCACCAAATAACAATTATTTAGGTCTAATACTAATCCTAAAGGTAGATGTAGAGGTAGCGTGCCGACCGCGATCACATCGACTTTGGAACCATTTCCCACGCGCATCGTCACCTCGTCCTTAGCCAATCTTCGCTTAATCCGTAGTCCCTGTTTCGAGTTGCAAATATTAGCAACAGAACCAGTATCAAATACCCAGGTGCTACTGCGAGCATTAGTAAGGTACACATCAATAACATGTATATCACATATACCTTTGTTCACCTTGCCATCCTTCTTATCCGCCAAATACTTGGGGCAGTTCCGCTTCGAGTGACCAGTCTGCTTGCAGTAGAAGCACTCAGTTTCAGGCTTAGGTCCAGATTTGGGTTTCTTCTCCTGAGCAGCAACTTGCTTGCTGTTCTTTTTGAAGTTCCCCTTCTTCTTCCCTTTGCCCTTTTTCTTGAAACTAGTGGTCTTGTTGACCATCAACACTTGATGCTCCTTCTTGATTTCTACCTCCGCAGCTTTCAGCATTGCGAAGAGCTCGGGAATTGTCTTATTCATCCCTTGCATATTATAGTTCGTCACGAAGCTCTTGTAGCTAGGTGGAAGTGATTGGAGAATTCTGTCAATGACGCAATCATCTGGAAGATTAACTCCCAATTGAATCAAGTGATTATTATACCCAGACATTTTGAGTATATGCTCACTGACAGAACTGTTCTCCTCCATCTTGCAGCTATAGAACTTATTGGAGACTTCATATCTCTCAATCCGGGCATTTGCTTGAAATATTAACTTCAACTCCTGGAACATCTCATATGCTCCATGACGTTCAAAACGTCGTTGAAGTCCCGATTCTAAGCCGTAAAGCATGGCACACTGAACTATCGAGTAGTCATCAGCTTTGCTCTGCCAGACGTTCATAATATCTGGTGTTGCTCCAGCAGCAGGCCAGGCACCCAGCGGTGCTTCAGGACGTAATTCTTCTGTGCAGCAATGAGGATAATCCTCAAGTTACGGACTCAGTCCGTGTAATTTCTACCATCATCTTTCAACTTTGCTTTCTCAAGGAACGCATTAAAATTCAACGGAACAACAGCACGGGCCATCTATCTACAATTAAAGATAAACAAGCAAGATACTATCAGGTACTAAGTTCATGATAAATTTAAGTTCAATTAATCATATTACTAAAGAACTCCCACTTAGATAGACATCCCTCTAATCCTCTAAGTGATCACGTGATCCAAATCAACTAAACCATGTCCGATCATCACGTGAGATGGAGTAGTTTCATTGGTGAACATCACTATGTTGATCATATCTACTATATGATTCACGCTTGACCTTTCGGTCTCCGTGTTCCGAGGCCATATCTGTATATGCTTGGCTCGTCAAGTATAACCTGAGTATTCCGCGTGTGCAACTGTTTTGCACCCGTTGTGTTTGAACGTAGAGCCTATCACACCCGATCATCACGTGGTGTCTCAGCACGAAGAACTTTCGCAAAGGTGCATACTCAGGGAGAACACTTCTTGATAATTAGTGAGAGATCATCTTAAAATGCTACTGTCAATCAAAGCAAGATAAGATGCATAATAGATAAACATCACATGCAATCAATATAAGTCATATGATATGGCCATCATTATCTTCTGCTTGTGATCTCCATCTTCGAAGCACCATCATGATCACCATCGTCACCGGCGCGACACCTTGATCATCATCGTAGCATCGTTGTTGTCTCACCAATCTTATGCTTCCACGACTATCGCTACCGCTTAGTGATAAAGTAAAGTATTACAGCGCAATTGCATTGCATACAATAAAGCGACAACCATATGGCTCTTGCCAGTTGCCGATAACTTGGTTACAAAACATGATCATCTCATACAATAAAATTTAGCATCATGTCTTGACCATATCACATCACAACATGCCCTGCAAAAACAAGTTAGACGTCCTCTACTTTGTTGTTGCAAGTTTTACGTGGCTGCTGCGGGCTTAAGCAAGAACCAATCTTACCTACGCATCAAAACCACAATGGTAGTTTGTCAAGTTGGTGTTGTTTTAACCTTCGCAAGGACCGGGCGTAGCCACACTCGGCTCAACTAAAGTTGGAGAAACTGACACCCGCCATCCACCTGTGTGCAAAGCACGTCGGTAGAACCAGTCTCGCGTAAGCGTACGCGTAATGTCGTTCCGGGCCGCTTCATCCAACAATACCGCCGAACCAAAGTATGACATGCTGGTAAGCAGTATGACTTATATCGCCCACAACTCACTTGTGTTCTACTCGTGCATATAACATCTACACATAAAACCTAGGCTCGGATGCCACTGTTGGGTAACGTGGTAATTTCAAAAAAATTCCTACGCACACGCAAGATCATGGTGATGCATAGCAACGAGAGGGGAGAGTGCAATCTACGTACCCTCGTAGACCGACAATGGAAGCGTTATGACAACGCGATTGATGTAGTCGTACGTCTTCATGACCCGACCGATCAAGCACCGAAACTACGGTACCTCCGAGTTTTAGCACACGTTCAGCTCGACGACGATCCCCGGACTCCGATCCAGCAAAGTGTCGGGGAAGAGTTCCGCCAGCACGACGGCGTGGTGACGATCTTGATGTTCTACTGTCGCAGGGCTTCGCCTAAGCACCGCTACAATATTATCGAGGAGTATGGTGGAAGGGGGCACCGCACACGGCAAAGAAAACGATCACGCGGATCAACTTGTGTGTCTAGAGGTGCCCCCTACCTCCGTATATAATGCGGCCGGCCCTAGGAGGAGGCGCGCCGGAGGAGTCCTACTCCTACCGGGAGTAGGACTCCCCCTTTCCCTAGTTGGATTAGGACTTGGGGGGAAGGAGGAGAGGGAAGAAAGGAAAGGGGGGGGGGGCGCCGCCCCCCCTCCTTGTCCAATTCGGAGTTGGGGGGAGGGGCGCGCGGCAGCCCCTAGGCCTCCTCTCCTCTTCCTCCACTAGGCCCATTAAGGCCCATTAGGTTACCGGGGGGTTCCGGTAACCTACCCGTACTCCGGTAAAATGCCGATTTCACCCGGAACACTTCCGATGTCCAAACATAGGCTTTCAATATATCAATATTTATGTCTCGACTATTTCGAAACTCCTCGTCATGTCCGTGATCACATCCGGGACTCCGAACAAACTTCGGTGCATCAAAATATATAAACTCATAATGAAATTGTCATCGTAACGTTAAGCGTGCGGACCCTACGGGTTCGAGAACAATGTAGACATGACCGAGACATGTCTCCGGTCAATAACCAATAGCGGAACCTGGATGCTCATATTGGCTCCCACATATTCTACGAAGATCTTTTATCGGTCAGACCGCATAACAACATACTTTGTTCCCTTTGCCATCGGTATGTTACTTGCCCGAGATTCGATCGTCGGTATCTCAATACCTAGTTCAATCTCGTTACCGGCAAGTCTCTTTACTCGTTTCGTAATACATCATCTCACAACTAACTCATTAGTTGTAATGCTTGCAAGGCTTATGTGATGTGTATTAACGAGAGGGCCCAGAGATACCTCTCCGACAATCGGAGTGACAAATCCTAATCTCGAAATACGCCAACCCAACATGTACCTTTGGAGACACCTGTAGAGCTCCTTTATAATCACCCAGTTACATTGTGACGTTTGGTAGCACACAAAGTGTTCCTCCGGCAAACGGGAGTTGCATAATCTCATAGTCATAGGAACATGTATAAGTCATGAAGAAAGCAATAGCAACATACTAAACGATCGGGTGCTAAGCTAATGGAATGGGTCATGTCAATCACATCATTCTCCTAATGATGTGATCCCGTTAATCAAATGACAACACATGTCTATGGTTAGGAAACATAACCATCTTCGATTAACGAGCTAGTCAAGTAGAGGCATACCAGTGACGTTTAGTTTGTCTATGTATTCACACAAGTATTATGTTTCCGGATAATAGAATTCTAGCATGAATAATAAACATTTATCATGATATAAGGAAATAAATAATAACTTTATTATTGCCTCTAGGGCATATTTCCTTCAAGGAGGTCATTGAGTTTTGTATTGACTATATTCCTGACCTTAAGCCGATTGGTGTTCCTGAATCGCGGCATAAGGGCAGACTGGACGGAAAAGGCACGCTATGAGGGGAACAAATAATATGAATGGACGGACATTCTCTCACTGAAACACACTACACGGTTCTACAGAATTCCGCCTTGGTGGCTCCGTATATGGATGAACACAAGAATTTGCTACGCTCCAAACACCCGGAGCGGTCGGATGACTGGATTACACGTGAACAAACCAGGAGTTTCGCCAGCTGGTTGCAGACACATACCATGCATGATGCCTCTATTGAAGATGACCTGTACTTGCTGTTCCAGTTACCATCTTCAAATATAATGACGTTCAAAGGGTACGAGATAAATGGTAATACATTTTACACGATCGCCCAAGATAAGAAGAGCACCAACCAAAACAGTGTTGTCCGCTTTGATGCAGAAACCAAGACGGGAAAGGAAACATATTATGGTTATATACAGGACATATGGGAACTTGACTATCGATGTGGTTTGAAGGTCCCTTTGTTTCGGTGCAAATGGGTCAATATGACACGAGGCGGGGTAACGGAAGACCCGCAGTACGGAATGACAATAGTGGATCTCAACAATCTTGCGTATGTAGACGAACCATTCGTCCTAGCCAATGATGTGGCACAGGTTTTCTATGTGAAGGACATGTCTACCAAGCCGAGAAAAAGAAAAGATAAGGAAGCGAATGCATCGTACGATAAGCCAAAGCGGCACATAGTTCTTTCTGGGAAGAGAAACATCGTGGGAGTGGATGACAAGACAGACATGTTAGGAGATTATGAAAACTTTGATGAAATTGCTCCATTCACAGTGAATATTGACCCGAGCATCCAATTAAGTGATGAAGATTTTCCATGGCTATGGCGCAAAGGGACACACGCGAAGAAAAAGTTTCACACCCAAAGATCTGGGATGTGATCGGCTTCACTATCATCACTTTCTACTGTGTTTCACACCCAGGAGGGAATCTCTGTAATAGTTAGGGTAGCTAGTTATGTGTTTTGGCATTTGAAACGCGAAGAAATTTTATGTGCAAGCAAATTCTTTCATGCATTTACTGGTTTTTTCAGCTAAATGACCCTGAAATTGAAAAGCATTTCAAATGAACTCAGAAAAGGTTGAAAGTTGGCATGGTATCATAATTTCACCCACATAGCATGTGCAGAAAAGTAGAGAGGGTTACCGCAAAAACCGGATGCACTTCGTGTACAAAATGGACAATCTCTTTCGAAGTATCAGGGTTTCGGACGAAAACTCATCCGTTACAAAGGCAGTTCATTTTTTAAATAATCTAAGCATTACCAAATTGAATATAATGATAAAACACACTAATATTAAACATAAGAAAAAAGAATCACTAAAAAATCTATTTTCAAAGTTAAGTTATTCACAAACTAGTGATTCACACAAAATTTAAACTATTCAAATTTGTAAACTACCGGTACTAACAGAAAGTTTGTAATTTTTTGTACCTAAAGCAAAAATATTCACAAAGAAACTCTAAATACAGCAAAAAAAACAACTCAAAAATAAATAAAACAAAAATAAATAAAGCAAAAAAATAAGAAAAAAGCCCACCTACTGCGCCACAGCGGCCTGCATATGACTAGAAAACCAACCTGTTGTTGGGCCAGGATGCAGGCCTGCAAAGGCCCAGTAGGCCCACAGGGCAGCACAAAACATTTAGGCCCAGTAGGCCTGCTTTGGAGAGGAGCTCGAGGGAGCTACCGCACTGGGCCTTATAAACCAGTGCGGACGCCCCTCGGCTAGCGAGGTGGGACTAAACATGACGCACTGCACCTGCGCCAGTGCACCCCCTTTAGTACCGGGTGGTGGCTCAAACCGGTACTAAAGGGGGGGGTCTTTAGTACCAGTTGGAGCCACCACCCGGTACTAAAGGGGTGTCGTTCCCGCCGCTTGGCCTGGCCAAAACAGACCTTTAGTACCGGTTGGTGGCTCCAACCGGTACTAAAGGTTGTTCTATATAAGAAAACACTTCAAAAAATTTGTCAGTTTCTCATCTCCCCTCTGCTTCTTTCTCCTCTGCCCCGTCGCCGCCGCCCCTCGTCGCCGCCCCCGTCACCGTCCCCGTCGCCGTCCCCGTCCCCGTCCCCGTCCCCGTCGCCAAGCCCCGCCCCGTCCTCCCGTCGTCCCCGCCCGGCCCGTCCCCGTCCCCATCGTCGCCGCCCCGTCCCCGTCGCCGCCCCCATCGTCGCGCCTCGCCGGTGAGCTCCTGCCACGGCTGCCATGTACCACACACACACACACATTGTTATAGAAATGTTAGCAATATTTATGTTTTTTAGTTATAGAATTATTAAAAATGTTAGTTATATAGAAATGTTTTTTAGTTATAGAAATATTAGAAATGTTAGTTATATAGAAATATTAGAAATGTTAGTTATATAGAAATGTTAGTTATATTAGAAATGTTAGTTATATAGAAATGTTTTTTAGTTATAGAAATATTAGAAATGTTACTTTTAGTTATAGAAATATCAGAAATGTTAGTTTTGGTTATAAAATTTAGAATTTGCATATATGAAATAACAATCCATCATTTAAAAATGTTACTTTACTTTTGCGGCATATAGTATTTGTTGTCGACGATGCCTGGCCCGCATCCTCGCCGTCGACCCGTTCGCGACGACGTCCTGCTTCAGAGGACCCATGTTCGGGACTGGGCTTCGCCGGGCTGGCACTGGGAGGTGCTACCTTCAGGGGCGCGACATTTGGTGAGGAAACCCGGCCCCGGGTCCCGTCGTCGACCCTGATCTCCTTTGGTGGCGTTCGCGTGGGCCACTTTCGGTGCGGAGGGAGCCGGCCCCGCGGGAGGTGGTACGTCGCCGTGTCAGGGAGGTGGATGAGCACGCCCATCGCTACATGGCTGCTATGGACGTCAGGTTCTCCAATACCTGGCGGGTTCTTTTGGGAGATCACCCGAGCTATGATCCAGTGATGGTTCCTTCTCTTTGGGTGTCCACCGCCCGCACCTCAGGAACCGCGAGTGGCCTAGATTACTCTGTAGTATTCGATCTTTATTAGCTTGCTAGCTAGCTGGCTAGTGATGTATTCGATATTATATCTATTATTCGAGACGATGTATTCGAGATTATATATATTATTCGAGACGACGTATTCGAGATTATATTCAATGATGCTTATTATGTACTATGATTGATTCAGTTTTTCCTTATTAATTGATTGCATCCATGCATTGTAATTTGAATATATTTCTTTTGGATTAGTTAAATAAAACCTATGGCGGACAATACCGGCAGAGAGGGAGAAGAGGCCTTGTTCAATATCATACGCAATCCTCGCGGGCCAGATGATGATCAGAATGAAGAAGATTATGACGGCTCTGAATATCTAAACAACACCGGGGAGGGTGATATGATATTCGATCGCGACGACCGAATTGATGAAGTCATGAACTATGAACATGACAAAGAAAATTTTGATCTTGAAACAACAAAGACCGGCGAGGTATATATATTTATATAAGCAGACATCTGGTGATCATCACATGTTTTAAATGACTTGAAGATATATTAACGAATCGATCTTTGTTCTTTCAGCCATCCGGATCGAGCAAATCTTCAGGCAACAGGAAACGAGGCCCGAAAAAAGTTGAAGGAGGGCGTAAAGTACAATATCAAGGCCATCAAACCTAATGGCGAACCATTAGCGCCTAAGAAGATTGCGGACAAGTTCATTCGTCAGTGCGGAGTTCTTGTGAAGGACCAACTCCCGATCTCCCTTCAAGAATGGAGAGAGCCAGCAAAGCCACGTCCAGGAGTTACTTTTGTCGATGATAGACAAAAACTTCTGCGTTGGGAAACGCTCATGGAACATTTCACCCTACCAGATCATTTCACAGATGCAGATGTGGAGAAAGTCAAGGACGCTGCTCTTAGGAAGATGGCGGTTGCATTCAACAACCACAAGAATCGTGAATGGGACAAGTACGTCAAGGAAGGAAGGAAGACTCCAGTATTCGAGGGAACACTAGAGAAGCAAAGTGCTCATTGGACGATTTCATGAAATTCAAGGATTCGGAATTATCTAAGGAACGGTCGAGAATAAACAAGGCCAATGCCGCAAAAAAGGATAAGTTCCATAAGCTGGGACAGGTGGCTATGCGGTGGGAATGCCTAAGTGGGATAAGTCTGAGAAAGAGATGGAGGATGCAGGTGTCACTCCAGAAACATTGAGCTCCCCCCCAGGTGCAGGACTTGGTTCTATGCGCATGGGGGGAGTTGGACACGAAGACAGGCAAAGTTTCGAAGAAGGCGTGTCTGGACGGAGCCGAAGATAAGCTACTTGTTGCAATAGAAGAGGCTCGACCGGGGGTGTTCCAGCCCAACAGAGAGAACGACGAGCTTACGCGTGCCCTGGGAAATCCTGAACACCCGGGAAGAACACGAGGCAAGGGCGCTATTCCGTGGTATGAGGTGTTTTCGGACTGGAACACCGACTACAGAACCCGTGCGAGAAAGAAGATTGCGGAGGAGAAGAAGAGGAAGATGGAGGAGGAGCAGAGGAAGCTAGACTATGAACGCCTTCAAGGCCTAGAATCAGCGCACGCGGACTTGGCAGTCAAATTCCAGCTGCAGCAGGAGCAGATCGACTCACTTAGCCAGCAAAGGGGGTCTCAGTAGCTGCAGCAGCTAGCGGATGATCCAGCATTGGATAGCACCGTCCCATCCATGCCGAGAAGCAGCGTGGGTTCCGCCCCGGGCGACGCATTGCTGGATAGCTACCCAGTGGATGACATCATGGAGAACACTAACTGCGAGCTACACTTCAAAATGAAGAACATATCCATGAAGGCGGCGGACGCCGTTGCTTTTACAAATCCCCCGAGGCAACCTTCCATTGCAACCCGATTCCAGCGGGCTATGCTCGTGTCTTGGTTGATGAGGTGGTGGACCAATATTCGGGGCTAGAGCTTGACATTCTTGGAGGTGACGAGGAGCACACACTGGGAGAGGCCAACCATCGTATCATCCTATGGAGAAAGGATTGCATCATCTTTCGAAGGCCACCGACACCGCGTCATCCGACTCCTCGTCGAAGTCCGCCACCGAGTCAGCAGACTCCCGCTCCTCCAAGTCCACCAACGCGTCAGGCCACTCCTCCTCCAAGTCTGGCACAACTTCAGGCCACTCCTCCTCCTCCAAGTCTGGCAAAGCGTCAGGTCACTCCTCCTTCAAGTCCGGCACAGCTTCAGGCCACTCCTCCTCCTCCAACTCAGCCACGTCAGCCGTCTTCGCCGCCTCAGCAATCACGGAAGAGAGCCTCCTCAGCTATGGTGTGTAGCGGTACAAGTTGAGGTAGTACTGGAGGTACAGGCGGAGGCAAGAGATTTCAATATGGTCCAAGCAGCCTCGCGCCTCTTCCATAGAGGCCTTACGACAAGTCCGAGGAGGAAAATGCAGTCATATCGATGGCCGAGGTGGAAGCCCATTTTGCACCAAAACCGCCACCGCCGCCAAGGGAGAAAGTGCATGAGGAAAAGATTGACCACTTCATTCGTATGGCTAGAGCACCAGCTCCCAAGCCTGTTGACACAGACTATGAGCGCCACCTCAGGAAGTTAAATCGAGCACGTCTACAGAAAGAGGCGAGCTCGAGCTCGAGCAAATCAGCTAGCAAAACATGCGGTAAAACCGTTCCCCAGCTGGGAGAACAGGCGGCGCAATCAATCCCCCCGCTTGTTGTGCCAACAACACATGAGAGTATGCGCGCCCAATATTATTGTGGGCAAACCGTTAACGTTCCTAGGCTGGGCGATGTGGTAATAACCGAGGAGCATATTGAGCAGGCTAAAAGCCTCATGATCACTGTTGGACAACTCCTCGATATCGAGCCCATGTCTCCGACTAGAGAGGAGGAAATAAAATGGAAATATGTCTGGGGGCAACCTTTGGTCGAGCCAGACGAGGTCAAGAAGCTCCCAATGAGAATGTATGAATTGCATCAATGGTACATGGACATTACCAAGATTTCCAATTGAGAGTCCCTCATGGTGAATGTCAAGAAGGATCATTACTACCATGAGAAAGATGTGTCCGTTGAGTATTCAGAACTATTTCAGTTATACAATCAAGACGCACTCGACAAATCTATCGTCAGTTGCTATTGTCCGTAAGTGATTTCTTTCTGTAATTTAAGTCTCAAGCTAGCTCTAGTGATCATTTTGATCAATCATTACCTGTAATTATCCTCACTATATTCTTTTCTGTGGTATTATGCAGGATGAAGATTTATGAAATGAAAAAAGGTGGACGCTATGGCATTGGGTTCGTTGACCCAAATACCATTAATGAATACACATGGAAATTAGATCCATATTACGAAAAAAGTGTAGAGGAAAGCATGCTAGAGTTCTGCAAGCGCCTCAAATACAATGAAGATATACTACTTCCTTACAACTTCGAGTGAGTCACACTGTCTTGTACTACAAATTCTGTTTTTGCCTACTAGCTAGCTACATGTTTTTGCTTACATATACCCGCTTAATTAAGACATGCAAACGTGTGTGCATGAAGATTTCACTAGATCTTGTTAATCATTAAAGTTGATGAAGGAACAGTTGAAGTACTAGACTCACTACTTAAGAAACCAACTGACTACACCATCGTGAAGGGGATTGTGACGCCCGGATAGTTACGCTATAGTAACCCTCCGCTAATGATGCCACGTCACCTCGATTACTGTGGCTAATCTCGCGTTAGTTCGAAATCGATTCGAATTCAAATTAAAAATCAGGCGAATGGCAAAAGTTTTCAAACAATGAAACTAAAATGACCGGGTCATGCCAGATAATGCATGGGTGATTATGGTGGTGAAACAAACTTTTATGAAATGCTTAACTACACTATAATGATTTAAATAGTAGCAAAACTAATTATTTAAATGCCTTTACTAATTAATAAAATATCAAACTAAATTATTTGGGGACTAGAGTTTTCGTGGCAGTGGACTAAATTAAAATACCAAATTAGATGCCAAGTATATATTTTACAAAAACTAAAACAATAGGAAACAAAGATAAAACATAATAAAATAAAATAAAATAAAACAAAACAAGAAATAATAAGAAAAAGAAAAGAAACACCCCCATGTTGGGCCAACCGGCCCAGCCGCCCCCTCTCTGGCCTACTTAGGCCCCTGCACTCCCACCGAACCCTAACTACCAGACGCACTCCCCCCACTCCCTCGCTCCCCCACTCCCCGATCCCCTCTAGATCGGGGCAACAACCGCCCCGGCGACGCCAGGCGCTCGCTGGACCTCGCCGGCGCCGCCCCATCATCTCTTCCCCGCCGGACCCCCTCGAGCTACGTCGCCACCAACACGACGCCGCCTTGCCGGAACGCGCCCTCGCCGGACCGCTCCGCCGTCGCCCCCTCGACCTCTCCCTCACCGGCCCCATCGAGCCTCCTCGCCCCTGGTCTCTACATCGCTGGTGAGGCCAGCTCCCTCTTCACCCTCGTTCCAGTCGCCGTAGCCGCAGCATCAGAGCTCTGCTCCTGCGCCCGCGCCGTTCGTCGTGGCCTCGTCGCCGCTGCGCCACTCGCCATCGCCCGCGGCTGCAACCGCGCCGAGGCCGCGCCTGCCTCCGCCCTCGCAGCTCCAGCCGCGCACCCCACTCCCCTTCCCATGCGCCTCGCTGCTCGCCGAAGGACACCGGCCAGCGCCCCGCCTCCGTCGTCGCCTCCCTCCCGCGTTGTGGCCATCCCCGGCACCTGCTGCGCCGCGCCGCCCCCCTTACATCCCGCTGCGCGCGCCCGTTCGACAGTGCCTTCCGCCGCGGCGCCCCTCACTGCCGGCCGTCGCTGGCCGCATAGCCTAGCACGCCTCGCCCCCTTGCCCGCGCTCGTCGGGGCTCCGTCTGCTGCCTTCCTCCGCCGGAGCCACCACGCTCGCTGGCCCGCCGCTCACCGTGCCGCCCCCCTTGGTGCTGCTGCTCAAGCAGTGGCCGCGGCCATAGCCGCCGGCGGCGCCGGACCCCGGTAGCCCGTGGCTGCGCCATTTGGGCAGTGCCCAACGCCCGGCGTGCCTCGCAGCCGCGCCTGTGGTCTATGGTCGGGCGCCCACACGCCCTTCGCCCGTTACGCCCGATCCGCTTAGGCCCCAGGGGCCACTGGACAACGGGCCCCACGCCCAGAACAAAATAAAAAAATGTGTTATAAAAATAAACAATAATTAAATTAATTAATTAACTTAATTAATCCTAATTTAATTCACCTAATTAACTAGTGTTAATTAACAGAATAGCCAATGACAGGTGGGCCTGCTTTCCAGTTTGACCAAGTCAAACTGCTAACTGGACTAGCCTAGTCATTGATAGGAGGGTCCCACTAGACCCCTTTGACCAGTCAACGATCCCAGTTGACTGATGACTGGGAAGTCAACTAGACCCCACCTGTCAGCCCCTTTAGTACATTGTTGTGTACAAGCTGTGGGTACACTTAACAATTTCACCTTTAATTTTGAAATAATAAATAAATTCAGAAAATTTTAGAAATTGTTTAAAACTTTGAAAAATCATATAAAATAAACCGTAGCTCGGATGAAAAAACTTTCTACATGAAAGTTGCTCAGAACGACGAGACGAATCCGGATACGCAACCTGTTCGTCCGCCACACATCCCTAACCTATCGAACTCGCAACTTTTCCCCTCCGGTTCATCCATTCGAAAACACGAAACACCGGGAATCCTTTCCCGGATGTTTCCCCCCTTTCCCGGTATCACCTAGTACTGCATTAGGGCACACCTAGCACCGCGTATTGCTATGTTATGCCTTGTGTTGCTTTGGTTGCTTTGTTATTTATTGTGTTCCCCCTCCGTCACTTCTTTCCGGTAGACCCCGAGACTGCCGGCGACCCCCAGTTCGACTACGGTGTTGACGACCCCTCTCTCTTGCCAGAGCAACCAGGCAAGCCCCCCCTTTGATCACCAGATATCGCCTACTCTTATCTCTACTTCTTGCATTAGAGTAGTGTAACATGTTACTGCTTTTCGTTATCCTATCCTGATGCATAGCCTGTCCTTGCTACTACTGTTGTTACCTTTACCTGCAACCCTACATGCCTAGTATAGGATGCTAGTTTTCCATCGGTGGCCCTACATTCTTGTTCGTCTGCCATGCTATACTATCGGGCCGTGATCACTCGGGAGGTGATCACGGGTATATACTTATACATAATATATGATACTTGTGATGACTAAAGACGGGTCGACTCGTAGGAGTACCCGCGAGTGATTCACGGATTGGGTCCGAAAGGATGTTCGTCTCGACGGCCCTCTGAGTGGATCTTTGTGGCGAAGCGACAGGGCAGGTTGAGACCACCTAGGAGAGAGGTGGGCCTGGCCCTGGTCGGGTTCGCAGTTATTTCAAGATAACACGTTTAACGAGATCTTGGTATTTGATCTGAGTCTGGCTAGTGGCCTATACGCACTAACCATCTATGCGGGGACAGTTATGGGCACTCGACATTGTGGTATCAGCCGAAGCCTTCGTGATGTCAGCGACTGAGCGGCGCGTGCCGGATTGGACCATAAGCCTGCTCTTGTATTAAGGGGGCTAGTTCTGCTTCCGGCCGCCCTCGCAACGTGCAGGTGTGCAATGGGCGATGGGCCCAGACCCCTGCGCCATAGGATTTAGACCGGCGTGCTGACGTCTCTGTTGTGTCTAGGTAGGGCTGTGACGTGTTGATCTTCCAAGGCCGGGCATGACCCAGAAAAGTGTGTCCGGCCAAATGGGATCGAGCGTGTTGGGTTATGTGGTGCACCCCTGCAGGGAAGTTAATCTATTCGAATAGCCGTGATCTTCGGTAACAGGACGACTTGGAGTTGTACCTTGACCTTATGACAACTAAAACCGGATACTTAATAAAACACACCCTTCCAAGTGTCAGATACAACCGGTGGTCGCTATCTCACAGGGCGACGAGGGGAGGACCATCGGTTAGGTTTATGCTATGCGATGCTACTTGGTGAACTTACCATCTACTCTCTTCTCCTGCTGCAAGGTGGATGTTACCAGAAGCGTAGTCTTCGATAGGACTAGCTATCCCCCTCTTATTCCGGCATTCTGCAGTCCAGTCCACATATGATACCCTTATTCTAGTTGATACCAATGCATACATATGTAGTGTAGCTCCTTGCTTGCGAGTACTTTGGATGAGTACTCACGGTTGCTTTACTCCCCCTTTTCCCCCTTCCTATACCCGATTGCTGCGACCAGACGTTGGAGCCCAGGAGCCAGACGCCACCGTCGACGACGACTACTACTACTCGGGAGGTGCCTACTACTACGTACAGCCCGCTGACGATGACCAGGAGTAGTTTAGGAGGATCCCAGGCAGGAGGCCTGCGCCTCTTTCGATCTGTATCCCAGTTTGTGCTAGCCTTCTTAAGGCAAACTTGTTTAACTTATGTCTGTACTCAGATATTGTTGCTTCCGCTGACTCGTCTATGATCGAGCTCTTGTATTCGAGCCCTCGAGGCCCCTGGCTTGTAATATGATGCTTGTATGACTTATTTTATTTGTAGAGTTGTGTTGTGAAATCTTCCCGTGAGTCCCTGATCTTGATCGTACATGTTTGCGTGTATGATTAGTGTACGATTGAATCGGGGGCCTCACAAGTTGGTATCAGAGCCGAGTGCCTGTAGGAATCCTCCTTTCACACTCCTTGACCGAAGTCGAGTCTAGACATTACAAAAACTTTTACTAACATGGCTGTGTGCCTTACGGGCCCACGTCGCCATCTGGGTGGTATTAGGATCTTTTACTCCTCGTCTATACTCTGGGACTCTGATGTCTCTCCTATTCAGGTTAAATGATTTTGCTAAAAAGACTAACTTTAGGTTCTCGAAAATACTTTTTCCCGGAGAGCCCCTCACTCCAGATGATCGCTTGCTACACCAGAAGATTCGGAAGATACTCTCCGAGGTTTTCCCGAGACCCTTGTGCCCACTGACTTTACAATCCCCTACCTTCGATATACCCTTATGGATAACTACCTACAATTGTCGTTCATACCTTCATCCTCAGTTGCTCTTGTTATTACAAGATGCCCTAAATTGCTCTCCGTTGTTCCGAAAATCCTTTACGCTTACTACCTTGCAGTTCTTTGCCACATGAATACCCCTATTGAAAATTCCTTGCACTTAATGAGTATCTGTTCATCCCCAGTTGTTTGTATGCTTCATAAGATACTCTGAAATACTATCCGACCTTCTGAGCCTCCTCTTAAAACTATTGCTCTGCAAATACTTGTATGCTCACATTATGGATGCTCCCATATCACTGGCAATATTCACTAGTATCTTTTGACACCGTCATTTTGATCCTATTGATTCAACATGTGTGTGAATGCACACAATCATCAATCAACCCTTATAAATTATCTTTTCGGCTCAGATGTCATTTTGAACATGAGCTGATTCTCCACCAAACTATTTGTCGTCAATTGTGCCTCTGGTCTATCCAACTTATCCGTCCTTGATCAGAGCGTCTGCTTCTGATCCTTCGTTTTGGAAACCGTAATTTCTTTCTATTTAAGCATCAGACTAATCAGGTGATTCTTGAATCTGATGCCTCTGCACTCTTTCTTCCTCTGAGTGAGTACCGATACTCACATTGGCTCCGTTGTGGATCGCCCGATCCATTGCTGGATTGTTATCCGACAGTGTCCTTCATATTCAATCACCTTGTGAGTTCTTCCCTTGATACATAATGCCTTTGGTAAATTGTATCCTCTGCTTGGCCAACCATGCTCTGCTTTCGAGCTTGTGTAGTTACTTTTGAAACTTGTGGTATATGTTACTAAGATGCCCGACGGGTTGAACCCATGCCTTCCCCTAATCCGTGAGAACCTAGAAGTTTTCATGGGTCATACTCCTCTGGTAATTCACCAGGTAGGTTTTGTCATTGAAATCATGTTTATCTAGAGCATTGAATGAAAGGTTATGCATTGAAGAAGTGGGAGTCGACCTTGAACTTTGTGTTCATGCCCATGGGCATGATGTAGATCTTAGCATTAAAGCTTCTCTTAAATTAAATTTTTCCCTTGGTATAAGTTCTTATATCTGGGATACGGCCTTTTGCAATCGTGGTTTAGACCATATGTTCTTCTTTGATCCCATTTCTCGAGCAAGTTTAAACACTTGTCTTCTATGGATCAATACATCAGTCCAATCTTTACTTTGATATTTCATCGAGTACTACACCCTGATTTCTCGAGATTAACACGGAACTGCATAATTTCTTATGAGTTCTCCATCAGGTACTACATTCTCACTGATTCCAAAAAAAAATTCACGGCCTCTGAGTCATTAAACACTCAAAGACACCGATAACTGAATCGAGTCTGCACCGCAATTAAACAACTCTTGGTAACCTTCAGTTTAAACTCGATCGCGTCATTCCTAGCCTACTCGGCTATATCATTATCATGCCGATTTTAACTATGCTACCCGGTCCTTAATCCGGAGCACCACTTTCGATGATGAGCTAAGCTTACGTCGATCTTCCTCGTCATGTCATTTAGCCTTGAACAACAAGCTTGAATTTCGAGTTTGTGTCATACCCTTGGTTCCAATAACCTTTCGCTTCATCATTCCTTTGACTTGATGCCATCGTGGTTCGATTGCTTCCTCATGGAGCCTCTCGACAAAATTTGTTGTGAGCATCATCAACATTTTAACTCCTTCCAGGAAATCAATTGAATTCATGATGAGAAATACCATCTTTTCCCTCGATGATTTGTTTTATCATCGACCACTTTATTGCCTTCCTTAAACACATACTTGTTCGTGTTTTGTGTTATACCTTGAGATCCTTGCTAACCAACAATTGTTCTCCTTTACCTTGGAGTATTACCATCTTTTTATGTCAAGAATGTCGTGAGAATTTCACCACCACTGAAGAATTCTTGATATAGGTGATACTTCTTACCATATCTGTTCATTCCTTGGCCAGGAGTTCAAAACTTCTAGCAACCCTATTGCTTTGAAGTTAATGGTCGATAATTCATTCTTAGACTATTGATTATTGAATCACCATTCTGACATTGGTCGTGCGACCCAACCCATAATTCGGGCCCACCTTACAACCAATGTTTAATTGTGTATGTTTTCCTCGAGCATACTTCATTATATTATTTGATCTGACAAATGCTATCTCCCTATCCACATAATTGTGGAGATGCATCCTTTTGGATACCTCGTTGAATTATTGCTGAGTCCATCAACCACTTCCTCATCCTCCCCTTGGCTTAATGATGAACCCTTGATCGGGACTCGCTTTCATAGTTCATTTCCCAAGAGTCATATAATGTCATCTCGTCAATTGTGTTGCACCTCTTCTTCTCAGGCACCCTGAGTCTGAGATATCCTAACACCAATCAGATATGAATCCCGGTCAGATATGATGGTTGGGACATATCTCCAAGAGTTATAACACTGGTCCTTATATATTGGTAAGGTGATGTCATGTCCATCACACCTGGCCGGAGGACTTGTGGTTATAGTTTCCATTTTAGTAAGGTTATCCTTTCTTCCATGAGAAAATGGTAAGACTTATTCTATAAGTTGTTCCTGATGGATCCTTTGTGTATCCATAGCCTGATCCTTACCTGATGACCATGTCAATGCTATTCGAAGCCTGTCTGTGGTACTCCGATTTTCAACAAGAACATTTGAAGCCAATGCTAAATGTTTCTTGCTCAATTATCCAAACACCGTTGTATGGGTAATGTCATGAAATTTCTCTCCCCTTACCTAAGGGGTTTTCTACATGATATCCTGCCACGGATATCATGCTCTGCTTGTCCTTGGGAAGGATATATCCCTAAATTATGTGTTTAAAACACATTTTCCTTTCCATTCTTCTGTTTAAACCTGATAATCGCATTTTCCTTTCCATTGTCTTGCTAAGCTTTCTTGTAATCTGACTTAACTGTGCAGTGATAATTCCCTGCTTAGTAAGCACCTCGTTGTACAACTCTGACAGTGAGACCCTGTTACTATTGTTGATGACATTCCGGTAACCACTGGTGGATGAGAACTTTGCCTATTGGTCCGCCTCGTTTCAACGAGTAGGAAAATCGTTCTCTTCATCCCTCGCCCTTGGTACCGATGTTGTTGCCGACATAACTGGCAGGTTATTATCTGACGTGCCTTGCTATCATAACCGTGCAAGATGTCATCGCTCTTTCTACTTTTATCCCACATGGTGGGCCCATAACCCACAGCTTCACAGGATCGAAACCTGACTCTCCTGTACACCCCCTGTTCCCAAAGATATTCCTCGCGTTTGACTTCGTATGTAATTCACGGGCCACCTACCTAGTGATCTATTCTAGTATCAAACACAAAACTTGTTCCCATTGCTCTGGACCCCCTTTTACACTTTGTTTCGGGCTTCAAACGATTGCCTACCAGCTTGAAACTTCTCATGGTACCATCTTACTTTGCTCTTGATATTTTCTTAAGTTTCAGTTTGAGAGTTACTTTCTGCCACCTTCCCCGATGTTAGCTACCATATGGTCAACCTTGCAGAGGTTCGTTCTCCCATAATAACTACGCCTTATTCTACCGTAAGTACGATGGAGTTCCCGAAGAAAGGATGTCGACTTCATCATGATGACCTGAAGCAGAGAAATGAAGACATCATCATAGTGGATCTACCTCTTCGAGAAGAGCAACCAAGACCGAGAAGATTCGTTAGGATTTCGTAACCAGACCTTTCCCCCTTATTCCACCTCTTAAATCTCGGGACGAGATTTCTTGTAGTGGAGGAGAATTTTGACGCCCGGATAGTTACGCTATAGTAACCCTCCGCTAATGATGCCACGTCACCTCGATTACTGTGGCTAATCTTGCATTAGTTCGAAACCGATTCGAATTCAAATTAAAAATCAGGCGAATGGCAAAAGTTTTCAAACAATGAAACTAAAATGTCCGGGTCATGCCAGATAATGCATAGGTGATTATGGTGGTGAAACCAAACTTTTATGAAATGCTTAACTACACTATAATGATTTAAATAGTAGCAAAACTAATTATTTAAATGCCTTTACTAATTAATAAAATATCAAACTAAATTATTTGGCGACTAGAGTTTTTGTGGCAGTGGACTAAATTGAAATACCAAATTAGATGCCAAGTATATATTTTACAAAAACTAAAACAATAGGAAACAAAGATAAAACATAATAAAAGAAAAGAAAACAAAAGAAAACAAGAAATAATAAGAAAAAGAAAAGAAACACCCCATGTTGGGCCAACCGGCCCAGCCGCCCCCTCTCTGGCCTACTTAGGCCCCTGCACTCCCACCGAATCCTAACTACCACACGCACTCCCTCCACTCCCCGATCCCCTCTAGATCGGGGCAACAACCGCCCCGCCGCCTCGGCGACGCCAGGCGCTCGCTGGACCTCGCCGGCGCCGCCACATCATCTCTTCCCCACCGGACCCCCTCGAGCTACATCGCCACCAACACGACGCCGCCTTGCCGGAACGCGCCCTCGCCAAACCGCTCCGCCGTCGCCCCCTCGACCTCTCCCTCACCGGCCCCATCGAGCCTCGCCGCCCCTGGTCTCTACATCGCTGGTGAGGCCGGCTCCCTCTTCACCCTCGTTCCAGTCACCGTAGCCGCCGCATCAGAGCTCTGCTCCTGCGCCCGCGCCGTTCGTCGTGGCCTCGTCGCCGCTGCGCCACTCGCCGTCGCCCGCGGCTGCAACCGCGTCGAGGCCGCGCCTGCCTCCGCCCTCACAGCTCCAGCCGCGCACCCCACTCCCCTTCCCATGTGCCTCGCTGCTCGCCGAAGGACACCGGCCAGCGCCCCGCCTCCGTTGTCGCCTCCCTCCCGCGCTGTGGCCATCCCCGACTCCTGCTGTGCCGCGCCGCCCCCTTGCATCCCCCTGCGCGCGCCCGTTCGACAGTGCCTTCCGCCACGGCGCCCCTCACCGCCGGTCGTCGCTGCCGCACAACCGAGCGCGCCTCGCCCCCTTGCCCGCGCTCGTCAGGGCTCCGCCTGCTGCCTTCCTCCGTCGGAGCCACCACGCTCGCTGGCCCACCGCTCACCGTGCCACCCCCCTTGGTGCTGCTGCTCAAGCAGTAGCCGCGGCCATAGCCGCCGGCGGCGCCGGACCCCGGTAGCCCGTGGCTGCGCCATTTGGGCAGCGCCCAACGCCCGGCGTGCCTCGCAGCCGCGCCTGTGGTCTGTGGTCGGGCGCCCACACGCCCTTCGCCCGTTACGCCCGATCCGCTTAGGCCCCAGGGGCCACTGGACAACGGGCCCCACGCCCAGAACAAAATAGAAAATGTGTTATAAAAAATAAACAATAATTAAATTAATTAACTTAATTAATCCTAATTTAATTAACCTAATTAACTACTTAACCTAATTAACTACTGTTAATTAGCAGAATAGACAATGACAAGTGGGCCTGCTGTCCAGTTTGACCAAGTCAAACTGCTGACTGGATTAGCCTAGTCATTGACAGGAGGGTCCCACTAGACCCCTTTGACTAGTCAACGGTCCCAATTGACTGATGACTGGGAAGTCAACTGGACCCCACCTGTCAGCCCCTTTAGTACATTGTTGTGTACAAGCTGTGGGTACACTTAGCAATTTCACCTTTAATTTTGAAATAATAAATAAATTCAGAAAATTTTAGAAATTGTTTAAAACTTTGAAAAATCATATAAAATAAACCGTAGCTCGGATGAAAAAACTTTGTACATGAAAGTTGCTTAGAATGACGAGACAAATCCGGATGTGCTGCCCGTTCGTCCACCACACATCCCTAACCTATCGAACTCGCAACTTTCCCCCTCCGGTTCATCCATCCGAAAACACAAAACACCGGGAATCCTTTCCCGGATGTTTCCCCCTTTCCCGGTATCACCTAGTACTGCGTTAGGGCACACCTAGCACCGCGTATTGCTATGTTATGCCTTGTGTTGCTTTGGTTGCTTTGTTATTTATTGTGTTCCCCCTCCGTCACTTCTTTCCGGTAGACCCCGAGACTGCCGGCGACCCCCAGGTCGACTACGGTGTTGATGACCCCTCTCTCTTGCCAGAGCAACCAGGCAAGCCCCCCCTTTGATCACCAGATATCGCCTACTCTTATCTCTACTTCTTGCATTAGAGTAGTGTAACATGTTACTGCTTTTCGTTATCCTATCCTGATGCATAGCCTGTCCTTGCTACTACTGTTGTTACCTTTACCTGCAATCCTACATGCCTAGTATAGGATGCTAGTTTTCCATCGGTGGCCCTACATTCTTGTCCGTCTGCCATGCTATACTATCGGGCCGTGATCACTCGGGAGGTGATCACGGGTATATACTTATACATAATATATGATACTTGTGATGACTAAAGACGGGTCGGCTCGTAGGAGTACCCACGAGTGATTCACGGATTGGGTCCGAAAGGACGTTCGTCCCGACGGCCCTCTGAGTGGATCTTTGTGGCGAAGAGACAGGGCAGGTTGAGACCACCTAGGAGAGAGGTGGGCCTGGCCCTGGTCGGTGTTCGCGGTTATTTCAAGATAACACGTTTAACGAGATCTTGGTATTTGATCTGAGTCTGGCTACTGGCCTATACGCACTAACCATCTACATGGGGACAGTTATGGGCACTCGACGTCGTGGTATCAGCCGAAGCCTTCGTGACGTCAGCGACTGAGCGGCGCGCGCCGGATTGGACCGTAAGCCTGCTCTTGTATTAAGGGGGCTAGTTCTGCTTCCGGCCGCCCTCGCAACGTGCAGGTGTGCAATGGGCGATGGGCCCAGACCCCTGCGCCATAGGATTTAGACCGGCGTGCTGACGTCTCTGTTGTGTCTAGGTAGGGTTGCGACGTGTTGATCTTCCGAGGCCGGGCATGACCCAGAAAAGTGTGTCCGACCAAATGGGATCGAGCGTGTTGGGTTATGTGGTGCACCCGTGCAGGGAAGTTAATCTATTCGAATAGCCGTGATCTTCAGTAACAGGACGACTTGGAGTTGTACCTTGACCTTATGACAACTAAAACCGAATACTTAATAAAACACACCCTTCCAAGTGTCAGATACAACCGGTGGTCGCTCTCTCACAGGGCGACGAGGGGAGGACCATCGGTTAGGTTTATGCTATACGATTCTACTTGGTGAACTTACCATCTACTCTCTTCTCCTGCTGCAAGATGGATGTTACCAGAAGCGTAGTCTTCGATATGACTAGCTATCCCCCTCTTATTCCGGCATTCTGCAGTCCAGTCCACATATGATACCCTTATTCCAGTTGATACCAATGCATACATATGTAGTGTAGCTCCTTGCTTGCGAGTACTTTGGATGAGTACTCACGGTTGCTTTACTCCCCCTTTTCCCCCTTCCTATACCCGATTGCTGCGACCAGACGTTGGAGCCCAAGAGCCGGACGCCACCGTCGACGATGACTACTACTACTCGGGAGGTGCCTACTACTACGTACAGCCCGCTGACGACGACCAGGAGTAGTTTAGGAGGATCCCAGGCAGGAGGCCTGCGCCTCTTTCGATCTGTATCCCATTTTGTGCTAGCCTTCTTAAGGCAAACTTGTTTAACTTATGTCTGTATTCAGATATTGTTGCTTCCGCTGACTCGTCTATGATCGAGCTCTTGTATTCGAGCCCTCGAGGCCCCTGGCTTGTAATATGATGCTTGTATGACTTATTTTATTTGTAGAGTTGTGTTGTGATATCTTCCCGTGAGTCCCTGATCTTGATCGTACACGTTTGCGTGTATGATTAGTGTACGATTGAATCGGGGGCGTCACAGGGATAGTCAACAGGTAATTTCAATCATTATTAACTATATCTCGGCCTATTTAATTAGTTCATCATTTCCTGATAACAACTATTTCATAACTAATTTATTCATTTTCTTTGTCGGCGGGCAGGGATTGGGCAAAGTTCATCAGCGTCACTCCAGGCCAATGCAAACAAAATCTGAAATGGTATCGACTCATGGTAAGTAATTAAGTAGTACTCTGCCATCTCTTTAATTATCATGCTTGATTAATTATTATCTGATCAAATTACATTCTCATAAAGGCCCTGAAGCAGGCGCCGGAGAATAATTTGTGTGCATACTACGTTTGCGAGAACATTCGCATGATGACGTCCGAAAGGAGCAGATCTCAAAGACCAGAGTGGGTACGTTTGTCAGAACACTATTCACAATTTTTACACCATTATCAATATTTAGTCACACAACTAATACACATGTATATTGATCTCCTTCTTAACAGTTCAAAGAGGTGCGGGAGAAACTCCTACCAGAGGACCGCATAGAAGCAATTCAAAAGGAAATAGCGGGATTTTTGCTCGACCAGGTCATAGATCCCAAAGAAGAATACTTTTACCCGCTACCGCCCCCATGAACCATTTCCAATTGTTATCGTGTTCCGAAGGCACCAATTAGGCTAATGCCACTGGGTTCGAAAGCACCAATTAGGAGAAATTGTATATAGCTAGCTAATTGTGTGTGTGTGCGTGTGTATATATATATACCATCGAATGTCTCACAACCACCATTAATTAATTCACATATATATACACACACACACACACATGTGTGTGTGTGTGTGTATATAGATAGATGATCAGTTCTACTAGAAATTCTATTTATATATATGCATAACGTGTACAATATGTAGTATCGTAAAATACCAGCAAACGAAAAGGAATTAAATGGAAAACACAAAATTAAATGAAAAAGAAATCATAAACCCAAAACCCCCAACATTTTAATACCGGTTGGTGTCACCAACCGGTACTAAAGGGCTCCCTGCCCCCGGAGCTGGCTCGTGCCACGTGGTTGCCCTTTAGCACCGGTTCGTGCTGAACCGGTACTAAAGGGGGGGACCTTTAGTGCCCACACTTTAGTGCCGATTACCGAACCGGCACTAAAAGGCCTTACGAACCGGTGCTATTGCCCGGTTCTGCACTAGTGTAATCATGGAACTGCTCCACTACCAGCATCAGTTGCGCCGAATTTGACTTCGAGCGCATCCCACAAGTTTTTGGCAACACCTATATGAATATAGGCGTTAACCAACTTGTCTCCAATCACACTCAGAACTGCTCCCAGAAAGATTGTGGTTGCCTCCCTGAACGCCTTCTCCTGTTCAGGAGCAATCGTTTCTGTGAGGGACACACCACCAACCCAGAACACGTTCATCGCTGTGAGCCACAAGGTGGTCCTAGTCTGCCAACGCTTAAAATGCGTCTCGGTAAACTTTTCCGGTTTCAGAGTAGCAGCAAAGCCTTGAATCAAAAAGTGCCTAAAATAAGGTTTTTGGATTGTTGGAAATATTAGCACTTTTCCGATTAGACTTATCCACGAATAAACAGTAAGCATGGCATAAAAGGTATGCATCTCATAGTGATACCTAAGCACACTAGCACGTACAGAACATAGAATCGAACCATCTATGAGCAGCACATATACGGCTAGCATAAGTACGAGTAAACGAATAAGCTTCGGCTCGGCTCATTCCCGCAACGCGCGCGCGTCGTGACGAGGCGGGCGGTGGAGGAGGAGGAGCGTGCGTGTACCACTCCTCTTCCCAAGCTCCCAATGGCAAGTGATAGAGCAGCCCTTATAAAGGGGTCTCAACTCTCCTCAACTAGCAAGGTGGGACTAAACTTCCCACCACCTGCCATCTCATACATGGGCCTCAAGATTAACCAGTGATTAGTGTCTTATATGGGCCTAAGTCCATCCATAATCCAACAAATACTGCTCACAAAAGAAGCCAAGTGAAAATAAAAAATACAAGTCTCAAAGCCGCATCCGGCTTAACGAGGATCCACTAAGAGCCAATCCTATGCAGTGATCGCCATCCAAATCGGTTGAAGAAAACCCGAGCTGCCATCTCCCATCGGTTGCACCCAGTAGCCAGCTGCTCCCTGAAGGCCGTAGGAGTGAGTAATGATCAAGTACGGATCCATGCCATAGCCCGGAATATAACCTGCAAGAAATTAGTCATAGGTTTTCTGTTAAAAATTATATCATTCCTACAGTTCCATATAGCCCAAATAAGTGCGCATATTCCAATCGAAATATTACGCGCGAAATGTACATTCACTCCATCAAGCCACGTCCCAAACAACGTCTCTATGCTATTAGACTATGAGACAGACGTCAACCCCATGTGCATACATGCATGTAACCTGGAATCAAATGGAAATACAACTGCGGCTGCTCGTAGTGTCTGTTGGAGCCGCCGGCATGTATATGTATATATACACACATTTTTATATATGTACGTACTTACGCGCGTACATGGACAACTCTGCAACTACTGGACCTTGAACGAACACAAAATTTATACTTGCATTGACATATCGAATAACCAACTTGGAGAAAAACAATCATCACGGATGCTAGAATGACAGCCGGACATCGATGGTTTTTTATACTTCTTGGGGTCAGCGGGGTCTTGTATATTTAAGACAACCAACTATAACCAACATGAATGTGGTTCTTAAGTTATGACATTCTAGTCGATGCAAAGAAAATTCTTGTGGAGATCTAGGCCGATGTTGATCTTGTGGAGATAGAAGTTGTGCATTCGATCTCTGGGGAGAAGTTTCTTCTCCGTTTTGACATGGCGATGATTATTCGCCGCGCCGTTCCCGGGGAGTCTCCACCCACACCGTCATCAGCCCTCCCTCTCCATCGCCTCCCTCTACCGCCGTCGTCGCTGATGACGGGGCGAGGCCCCTGTGGTGAGGCGACGGCGGCGCAGTCCTGGGCAGCGGCGTCCATCTCCCTCCTCCTCCAACGGCAGTGCACAGCGGGTTGGCGGTGGCCAGAAGATCTCCGGCGGCCGTTTGGCGGATGGGATTTGGCTGCGATGAGATCTGATCTAGGCCCGAGGGGTTTAGATCGAAGTCCGTTGCGGCTGCGCCTCGTCTCGACAACGGCAAGAGGAGATCCCCCCCTGGGTAATCTTCACGGCACGAGGACGTCTGGATCTCTTGGCCCGGGCATGGTGGTGGTGGCTGCCTTCTCCACCGAAGGCGGTTGGCCAGGTTGGTAGTGACGGATCTTGGATCTCACTATTAGCACCGGTGGCGAGTTGGGGAGACCTAGTCGCCGGTGAAAACTGAGCCGATTTCGGTCATAGCGGGCGATGGCGGCGTCTACGTCGTTACCTTGATGAAGGCATCGTCAAACAACTGTCGTCAATCTGCTCGTGTTGCTCCAGGAGAAATCCTAAGATCTTCGGATCGGACGATGGCGGCGCTGCGGTGTCGTGTTCCCTATTGGGGGCATCGTTTGTGGAGTGGCGCCGGATGGAAGAGGCGTGAGGTGGCGTGGCGTGCCTTCTCTCGCGTCGACGACGGCGGGTCTCGGCGGCATGGAGCGGCGGGGTCTCGTCGGTGGGCATTGTTAGAATTAGAGATAGATTGTAATCTCAACTGTTTATCCTCTCTCTCTCTCTCTTAACAACCTTGGTCTCTATCTCCTTGTACCGAACCCGTATCCTAGCGATCGGGCAAAACCTTGTACGCCACGGCAAGGGCTCTTCTTGCCCTCAATCAATATAAACCCACGCGGCTCTCTACGGAGAGTAGGAACGCTTCCATCTGACTTGGTATACAGAGCCATCCTCTTCCCATCTATCTAGCCAAAGCTCCATCGATCTCCAAAAATCAGATCGCCATGTCCTCCTCGGCTCCCGTCGCCCTCAACCTTGGTGCGCCACCTGCCGAGAAGCTTACCAAGGGGGACTTTCTCCTATGGAAGGCTCAAGTGATGCCGGTCTTGCGAGGAGCGCAGGTCACCGGCCTCCTAGATGGAACCAACGCAGCGCCCCCGAAGACGGAGGAGCAGCAGCAGTCGGACAAGACGACGGTCACGGTGCCCAATCCCCTCTATGCGCCATGGCTGTCCAAAGATCAGCAAGTTCTCAGCTATCTCCTGAACTCTCTGTCGAAGGAAATCCTCGCCCAAGTTGTGAGTAAAGAAAATACCTTTGATTTATGGACTGTTATCATCACTATGTTTGCCTCGCAGTCTCAATCTCGAATCACGAATTTGAGAATTGCTATCACCACCACCAAGAAGGGCTCCATGTCAAGCACCTCCTACATCGCCCGGATGAAAAATCTGGGGGATGAACTTGCTGCAGCAGGCCGGCCTGTCTCCGATCCAGAGATGGTGGACTATGTCCTTGCCGGCCTCGATCGGGACTATGATCCGGTCGTGGCGGCGATTGGCACCGTCAAAACCTCCATCACTGTCGACGAACTTTTTGCCCAGATCGTTGCCTTCGATCAACGGGTAGAGATGCTAGGCGACGGTCCAGAAGCTGGCTTCAACACCTCTGCGAACCTAGTGTATAGGGGGCGTGGTCAGCCTCGTGGCAGAGGGCGCGGGCGCGGCAACAGAGGCCGTGGCCGAGGGAGACGCTCGCCCTCCTCCTCTTCTTCAAGCGGCGGCAACAGGAGAGGTGGTCGTCCCCAACAACAACAGCAGCAACGTCCACAGCACCGGGACTATCCCGAGTGCCAAATATGCCTCAAGCATCACCGTGGAGGAGCCCGTGAGTGTTGGGATCTCTATGAGGACGATGAGTATGAAGAAAAGGAGGCAAAAGTCGTCACCGACTCCTACGGCGTCGACACAAACTGGTATGCGGACTCCGGTGCCACTAATCATATTACAGGAGAACTCGACAAGCTGACCGTCAGAGACAAGTACCGTGGACATGACCAAGTGCACACGGCAAGTGGATCTGGTATGAAAATCACTCACGTTGGTAGTTCAATTGTTAAAACCCCCATGAAAAACTTGCATCTTAAAAAAGTTCTATATGTGCCCACAACATCAAAGAATCTCCTTTCTGTTCATAGATTTACTGTTGATAATCGTGTTCTCATTGAATTCCATCCATATTTCTTTTTGGTAAAGGATTTGGACATGAGGAGAATACTTCTTAGGGGCAGATGCGTGGGAGGTCTCTACCCGCTCATATCTTCATCGACACCATCAAATAAACAGGCTTTAGTAGCTGTCAAGCCTTCATCATCAAAGTGGCATAGTAGACTAGGTCATCCTTCATCAGTTATTGTTAAATTTTTTTCTTAGCAAGAATAATCTTCCGTACTCTCATGAGTCCAATATTGAGTCTGTTTGTGATCCATGTCAACAAGCTAAAAGTCATCAGTTGCCATATCCCATATCTACCAGTATTTCCACTGCACCATTGCAACTTGTGTTTTCAGATGTGTGGGGACCAGCCCCCACCTCCGTTGGTAGACACTCATATTATGTTAGTTTCATCGACGACTACAGCAAGTTTACATGGATCTACCTCCTCAAGAAACGATCTGAAGTATTTCAAGTTTTCAAGAACTTACAAAATCTTGTTGAGCGCAAACTAAATACTAAAATCATCGCCATGCAAACCGACTGGGGAGGTGAATACAGAAAAGTAAACTCTTTCTTTCAAGAACTTGGCGTCTCACATCATGTTGCATGTCCTCATGCACATCAACAGAATGGCTCCGCTGAAAGGAAGCATCGCCATGTTGTTGAAGTAGGGCTAGCTCTACTAGCAAATTCATCTATGCCACTAAAATTCTGAGATGAAGCCTTTCTAACTGCTACATATCTCATCAACTTACTACCCAGCAAAGTCATAAATTTTGAAACTCCCATCACACGCCTCTTTGGCATCTCTCCTGACTACAAGTCGCTACGTGTTTTTGGTTGTGCGTGTTGGCCCAACCTTCGACCGTATAATACACGCAAGCTCGCTTTCCGTTCAAAGAAATGTGTGTTTCTTGGGTATAGTCCCATTCACAAAGGAGTCAAATGCCTAGATGTTTCTACTGGCAGGGTCTATATCTCTCGTGATGTAGTATTTGATGAGTCATTATTCCCTTTTGAGTCCCTTCATCCCAATGCCGGAGCACTTCTCAAACAAGCAATCCTTCTTCTTCCACCACATCTCCAAAACTCTGATCATGGGGGCGACAATTGTACTAATCCAACTGATGATCCTACTAGTAGGACTGTGCCTCCATGTGTGCAGGATCATGCAGCAGAAAACGGAGCAGAAATTGGTGGAGAAAATGATCAAATTTTTGCAGAAAATGAGCCTATATTGCATGCACCAGAAGAGGACGAAGCTGGCGCGGAGCACGAGGCGGATCCGGAGTCACCTGGAACTCCTGTTCGTCTAACTGCCTCGGATCAGGTGCGTAGATACGCGCTGAGCCGCGCGCCTGGACTCCTCCCGCCGCGCCAATCAGCAGGCGCCACGTCGTCACGTGCGGACGAGCCGCCCCCGCACCGTGTCCCACGCGTGGGCAGACGACAGCGACAGACCCGGTGGGGTCCGCGTCGGGATCCCCATCTCACGCGCATGCGCCAGCGATCAGCGGAGCGACAGAAGATTCGGTGGGGTCCGCGTCGGGATCCCCGTTCCATGTGCGCGCGGCAGTGACCAGTGGCGGATCTTCTGTAGCCATATACTCCAGTGGATCAGACACACCTCGGGCCACGGGATCTACTGTGGAAAGCGAGTCTGGGCGCCCTTCTGGATCTTCTGAGCCGGAGCCTTCTGCGCCATCTCCTGTAGCACGACCAGCACACGCACGTCGAAGTCAGCCCCAACAAGTTACAACTTCACGTGTCATGACTCGGTCGCAAAAAGGTATAAGAAATCCAAAAATCCGAACTGATGGTACTGTTCCATATGGTATGCTGTGTATCGCAGGAGAACCAACAAAATTGGAGGATGCACTTGGGGATCCCAAATGGAAAAATGCAATGGATGGTGAATATTCAGCGCTTATGAGGAACAAGACTTGGCATCTTGTGCCAGAAAAAAGAGGTAAAAATATCATTGACTGTAAGTGGGTTTACAGAATCAAGAGAAAAGCAGATGGCTCCATTGACAGGTATAAAGCTCGTTTGGTTGCAAAGGGTTTTAAGCAGCGCTATGGTTTGGACTATGAAGACACTTTCAGTCCTGTTGTCAAGGTTGCAACTATTAGACTTGTGTTAGCTATTTCTGTGTCCAGGGGATGGAGCTTGAGACAGCTAGACGTTCAGAACGCGTTTTTGCATGGTGTTCTGGAAGAGGAGGTTTACATAAGACAACCGCCTGGGTATGTAGATAAAAAGGCACCTCATCATGTGTGCAAGCTGGACAAGGCACTTTATGGCCTGAAGCAAGCACCAAGGGCATGGTACTCAAGGTTAAGCTCTCATTTGAGGCGTTTAGACTTTGTTGCATCTAAGGCTGATACTTCATTGTTCATCTACAACAAGGCAAACATAACCGTTTTTGTACTAGTATATGTTGATGATATTATAGTTGCAAGCTCATCGCAAAGTGCTACTAATGCCCTTCTGCATGATTTAAGCTCAGAATTTGCTTTGAAGGATCTTGGTGATCTACACTTCTTCTTGGGCATTGAGGTAAAGAAGATTCAAGATGGCATAGCACTAAACCAGGAAAAATATGCCACTGAACTTCTAGCTCGTATGGGGATGAAAGATTGTAAGCCTTCACCTACACCACTATCCTCTTCAGAAAAACTTTTAGCTTTTGAAGGTGATCCACTCCAAGAGGAAGAAGTCACAAGGTACAGAAGTGCAGTAGGAGCCTTACAGTATTTGACATTGACAAGACCAGATATTTCCTTTGCTGTTAACAAGGTTTGTCAGTATCTTCATGCACCCACTACTGTACATTGGACAACTGTTAAAAGAATTGTACGGTATATAAAAACATACTGTGAGTTTAGGCCTTCAAGTTAAACGCTCCAACTCCACTCTTGTTAGTGCCTTCTCTGATGCTGACTGGGCAGGATGCAGTGATGACAGGAGGTCAACTGGAGGTTTTGCAGTATTTTTTGGTTCTAATCTTATCTCTTGGAGTGCTAGGAAACAAGCCACAGTATCCAGGTCAAGTACTGAAGCTGAATACAAGTCACTAGCTAATGCTACTGCTGAAATCATTTGGGTTGAATCGTTGCTCAATGAATTGGGGATTAAACAGCATGGTGTGTCATGTTTGTGGTGTGATAATCTAGGTGCCACATATCTCTCTGGAAACCCAGTGTTTCATGGCAGAACCAAGCATATAGAAATCGACTTTCATTTTGTAAGAGAAAGGGTTGCAGAGAAGAAGTTGGACATACGATTCATTCCCTCCAGAGACCAAGTTGCAGATGGATTCACCAAAGCCTTGCCAGTCAAGTCATTCGAGGAATTCAAGAAGAATCTCAATGTAGGATAGTTGAGATTAAGGGAGGGTGTTAGAATTAGAGATAGATTGTAATCTCAACTGTTTATCCTCTCTCTCTCTTAACAACCTTGGTCTCTATCTCCTTGTACCGAACCTGTATCCTAGCGATCGGGCAAAACCTTGTACGCCACGGCAAGGGCTCTTCTTGCCCTCAATCAATATAAACCCACGCGGCTCTCTACGGAGAGTAGGAACGCTTCCATCTGACAGGCATGTGATGATGGACGGGCGCAGGATGATGGCGTTGTATGATGTCGTGGTGGCGTCGACGACAACTAGACCGGGCAAGATAGATGCAGCAGTACATCACTGAAGATGAATTGGTGGCAGATGGCTGCGGCGGCCTCATACCTGGCAGGCGTCCTGGTTGAGGAGTGTGCCGGATTGATGGGTGCCCCATACCCAGCAAGCGTCCTGGTTGGGACCTCAGGTCTTAGATGTTAGGTTTGGCTACGAGGTATGTTTGGTATTAGGCCCAGACTATCAGCATCCCTACATAAGCTGGATAGGAGTAGCGACAGATGTTGCTTAGACGATGGCTTTAGTCTTACTATTGTATAACTTTGTAAGATTTTGTGTGAATAATTAATGAAGTGGCTGCTCCAGGTGGGTCATCCTTCATTTCTAAAAAAATAAGGTCTACAGAGATACATGGCATGTTGTGAACTTGATGAAGAAATAGACATGGTCTCATATAAAAAAAACCTGCTGGTCGACGAACCAAGCTAGGCGCGCAGTCGCTACAGTAGATCTATTTTAAGGTCGCTGGAGAGGTAAAAGAAACACTCAAGCTGAAGGAGACGTCTACGGTCCCGACGTGCATGCATGCATGGACCCATGAATCCAATGCAAATAAAACTTCGGCTGCTAGCTTGTAGCCGCCGACATGTAGTATATATCTATGCATGGACAACTCTGTAAGCACTGAATCTTGAACAACGAAAATTTTATACTATGTGTAATCAAGTCGGAGGAACATAATCATCACGGCTGCTAGAATGACAGCGAGACAATCTGCAATAAGTCGAGTGCGACGAGCAGCTGTTGGCAAACACCAACGCTGTATCGCCTGATTTTGTAGTTGGGGTCGACATGCCCGACTTTCGTTTCAGTATACGGCGCCGTTGATCGGTCCAAAAGAATGACACTTTGACACATCGTGTGCGGTCGAGCCCTGTGCTACTATCCCGTTGCTTGTGAACTCTGAGGATTCAATTCAATAAGCTAGACGATCGGTAGCACTGTTTAGTTTGGACCAGAGGATTCGATCTGGGTTACTGGAACAGCGTGACCGTACTGTGACGTACCGGTGGTTCTAAAGAAGGGGCTATCCCATTCGATCCTAGGGATCACACGATTGTTGATTCCTCTCGTGTCTAAGCCCGGAATAACGTAGACGTTAAATTCCTGGTGACTTGGCTTGCACTCCAATCACTCGTTGTGCAGGGTAGATTCATGGGCTTCTCGTGCGTCCTCTTCATCGGCTTCTGGATGGTCTATCTAGGTTTGGTTGGCTAGCTTAATCATCTCAACTGCTGATCATATAGCTTGTGGGGAACAAGAGCAAGTAATCTACAGTAGCACGCTGAGCTTGCATGCAGAGGAAGCTGAGGATTCCGTTCCCACCTGCTGAGTTGGGAGGTCACGGTTGCTTCTCCCATTGGCAAGTCCTTGACAGCCTTATCATCAGCATTCAGCAACATAAAACCCAGGGGATAACGTACCATATGTTGGCTCGCTTTAGATATGACATATGTCATGTCAAAAGCGAGCACGCACGCGCGTTGACAGACAGGACAGCGGACGGCACAAGCACCATCTCACCGAGGACGACATGAAAGGCACCGACGACTTTGCTGCCCAAACCGTAGTAAGATGAACCCAAGAGGAAAGGCAGGGCGCCCGACAGACACGACGGATCAGTGACATAAGAAAACGAACGCAGACACGACGGTTCAGGAAGACCGCGGCTCGCTCGCTAGCTTTCACGCTACCACGGCACCGGCGGTGGATCTCGACGTCGATCCTCTCTTTATTCGCGCGTCATCTGATTGATAAGGCGGTGAAAATGCCTCGAATGGGATCGTGGCAAAGGGGCACCGGTTCACACGCCACGACCTTTGTTTGGAGGGGGCGTCACCGCCTTGCCGGATCACCACCGCCAAGTTGCCATTTGCAAAATCGCAAGTCAGGAGCGGTCGCTCTCGGGGGAGAAGAAGAGGTTCTTAAAGTAAACGGCAGACCAAGTGCTAGTCTTCCATAAGCACTCACATGATTCGTACGTAGTCTTAAGAAAAGTACCATGATCTGTACTACATCTGATCTGACAATGACTGCTCAGATATTCGGATGTCCGCGCCGAATAATTCAAAGGGGTTTTGTTAATAATAGGAAATTTTAGTGCTGACGGTCCTCTAGATATATATATTAAGCAGCCTGATCTTAACCTTAATCCCTGGGGATGTTCCACGAAAATCGCAGGTCGACGGAAAGGAGAGAGGTGGATTGTATGATTATTAGGCCTACAAGAACATGTTATGGATGCAGCATCAGCATAAACAAGCAGGACCGTCGCAAACAGAGCATCTCTACCGTACAGCAAGGCTTTGCTAAAGCATGTGCAATTATGCATGCATCAGTGAATAGTACGATGATTGCACTATACGTCAACACCAATGGGAATGACACCCTTGCAATATGATTACCACCTAGGTCAACCAGTAGATAAATGGATGACAATTCAAGTTAACAGCAGTAACGAACAAATGTTCGACGAGCATTGTCTGCATGTGCTCGAAACCGCAATTGTTATCTATCTTGATTTTAAATACAATAGATATCATCAGATGAATAGAAAACAAACAAATATCAAGCATGCAGGTAAATGTGGAAGTTCAATGCATAGGTGCCCATGGGTGCCCACAACCAACAAGATCCAGTGGTAAGATACCTATGGGTGCCCGCAACCAACAAGATCCAACAGAAAGCACACGAATAACATGTTCAAGGCTTGGAGCTTAATAAGTTTTAAACTGGATAATGCATAGACTTGTTGGTTAATATAGCCCTGAAGATTACATACTAGAAACGGATGGTCACACTAACAGTCCTTGGAGATTCATGAACAAACCAACTTCATTTCAGGACCTCACACTTTGCACCTCCTAAGCACTGACATAAGAAACAGCATATCATCCATCTTGAAAAGACAAAGGAACAAGGGTTTCGAGGCAGAATGGGTTCAATTTGTCTCCGTCTTCTCCAGGGCTGAAAATGAACTACTGTCAGTTACAAAAGAAATAACAAAGGAAGCAGCAGAATATAGCTTACGAAGTTACATAACAGCATCAACTTACTGTTGTAGTTGAGCAACTTCTCGATGAGATCAACATGGGTCATGAGCATACGGCGGCAGCAGTAGCGAACCAAGCCCAAGGCATCCAGAGCATCCCTAAAAACATACAACAGCAGAAAGATGGATAAAATCAGATTTCAAAATAATAGTTGTACGCATTATATACAATATTAACAATAAAATTATCTAATAAACTATAACCGATGTCTCCCTTCTAATAATTCTAATCTCTAGAAAAGTAAAAAATAGGTAGGGTAAAGATGCTCTTCTAGTTTTCAGGAACTGTATTGATAAATAAGTAGTGATTTTCTAGTCTTGAGCATGGGGAACAAAAACATGGACACAAATGTCAAGGTGGAACACCATTGAGCAAAGATTCCAACATTTCAGAAACCAAGCACCTCAGCCACACTCAACGGTAGGCTCCAATATGTTGGTAATTCCAATATGTATGTAAAATAATTACAATTTTACACCATGAACATTTGTCTTGTCATTATAGTGTTCATTAACAAGAAACACCATGCAAGTGTGTGAAGGCGGTTTGGCGAGAGCAGAATCTGGAAGAGACCCGCCTATTGTTGTGCGACTGTAAGGACTCTTTCCAAGTCATAAATGCTGTTTGTGCACTGCCAGAAGAGAAGAAGCACCGGGTGGCTGTACTCCTATGGGACTGGTGGACTACGAGAAACAAAATGAATACGGGTGACAAACAGAAAACAGCTCAGGAAGTGAGTGGGGTCATTAGCAGACACGTTCAAGACTTTGAGAACTTGCAGGCTAGGGGCAACACACAAGGCATGCAAAAACAGTCCTGGACTGCCCCTGAGTCAGGTCGGGTACAGATAAACATGGATGCGGCCTTCCTTGCGGAGTCAGAGGTGGGTGCTTGGGGTTTTGTAATTCGGGATGAGATGGGAAATTTCCTAGCAGCGGCGGCTGGGAAGATGCAGTATGTCCGGAGCCCTCTGCAAGCGGAGATCAGTGCATGCATGAAAGCTATTGAGGGCGTGGCAGATCTGGGTGCTCAGCGTATCATCCTTGAATCAGATTGTCTAATGATGATCAATGCGCTCAAGGGCCGGGACTACGACACAGCAGAGTTGGGTGTTCTCTTCAGGGAAGCTAGGAGTGTATGCCATGTTTCTTTTGGTTCCTATGAGTTCATGTTCTGTCGTAGGGAATGTAATAGGGTTGCGCACTCTCTGGCGCAATTTGGTTTGAGGGCTGCTGTCCCTTTTTCTGTTTGGGCTGTGGAGGCCCCAGACTTTGTTTCGATTCTGGTTGACACAGATGGTGCGCCAGCTCTAAGTGGAATGAATTTTATTCCTGCTCAAAAAAAAAACCATGCAAAGCAGGGGTGGGGAGTACATATGGCTAATCTGATGACATTTTTTACTATATTATATGTACCTCGCTGCGTCCGATAATAAGAAAATATAATACAATCGCATGCAATAAAAATTACAGTTCATCCCGAGCTTCTGTTTTTTTGTCTTTCTAGTGTCCATTTATGATACACAATATTATTCCAACATAACATTACGACACAGCATGCAGAGTATGGAGAGTACACATGGCTAAAAAGGTGAAATATTGTTTTACAAAGACTACAAAGATTAGTATACTACCATACTCTTAAGTACCTAGTTACGTTCGACACTAAGAAAATATGATAAAACTTTAACAAAGGGAAAAACACGTAATAGGATGCAAACATAGCAACTATCATCCATTCTTAGCCATTTGGTTTAACACTGGAATAATTCTAATTGCTCCATACATCCCAGTCAAAGTGACAGTTCAGTGAAAGGGCAAGTAGAAGGCTTATGAAATATCTAAAACAGGGAAGCACCACACTAGTAAGGGCCCCCAAATGCATCAAAAGATGCATGACACAGCCACTAGTTTTCAGTGTTCATGCATTATGGATCAGGTACGCTATGGTGTTCAGTGGTGCACCATGTACGTCACAAGATATACAGCATACTAGTCTTCTAGCTAAAAATGAAAAGAAGCCGACATTGCAAATGCAGGCTCCCTCAAGGCCATCATCCACCAAATCAGGATCAAAGGCAGAGCCAGTACAATATGCATAATCAAACCAAAGCCCAGGAACCAGGATGCATAAATGTTTACCCCTCAGTGTAATCGGCCTGGAGAAGATCGAGGTAGTGGTCCCACTTGTTCCCGATCACCTGTCCAAGCATAAAAACTGATCTTGTGAGTTGATCTCTTTCTTCAGGCAAAGGCCACGAGTTCTCCCGATTCATTATACGAATATGTAGATAAGAAAAAACATGCAGAGCTATTCACAGAAGTTTAAAATGGAATACTTTTCAGTAAGCTTAACCCTAGAAAAATTGATGTGAACTACACCCTAAGAGGGCCATATACGATAAAACATCACTTGGTTATTTGAGAGGATCAATGAGAAAAATCTTAGTGTACCACCACATAAACCTAGAAGAAGAGTGTGGATACCCCCTAAGCCGCAGCGTGGGGGTGATGGGGTTTACCTTGCCGCAGGTGAAGCAGCGGACCGGGATGATCATCTTGGATCCTCCGCCTCCGCGTTTGCCGCCGCCGCTGGAGAAGAAGGAAAGGGGAACAAGGGTTTTCGGGACGAAGGCGAGGGTCAGTGAGAGGATTAATCTACAAACGGTGTGATAGAAGACATGGAAAATGAATGGAGAGGGATGGGATTGCACATCTGGACGAGCTCACCTTGACCTTCTGGAGTGGCGACGGCGGGGGAGAATAGCAGCGTCGCCGGCGGCAGGGGTCGGCTGCTGGCAGGTTGGGGCGGCGGGGGAGAAGGACGGACTCGCGGTGCCGGGGAAGGGCGGCTCGAGGACCAGACGGTAGTCGGGGTCGCCGGACGAAGCTCACCGGCGACGAGAGATGGCGGCGTCGGGACGGCCTCGTCGCTGGCGGCTAGGGTTGACGAACGACGAGTGGCCGAGGACAGAGGATAATGGGGATCGGGATTATTTCGTGCTTGTCCATCGAACAGGTAAAGGCCACTTCGCGGTGGCATCTGATCGTAAATAAGCTTAACTCCAGGGATCCCGATGGGAAATGATTAGATTCAACCTCCTCTCCCGCTTCACCATCGGCGTCGAGTACAAGATGGAGCTCAGGCTCTGCACTAGTACAAGATGGAGTAGCAGTAGCAAGTTCCTTTCCTAGTCGTTCAAGCACTCGTCTGGAGGTACCGCAATTGTTCATCTAATTGGACGCAACTGTTCATCTAATTGGATGCTGCTAATCAAGGTCATTGCACTGATTAGATGCTCATGTGTGTACTCCAGAATTTTGTGTGTATAATGTAGTAAGATTTGTTGTGTGTATAATCACTAGTAAAAAACAGGGCTTTCGTTCGGCCAGAAAAAAACATTAATCCGGTTGCGTTACGAACCGAGACTAATGTGAGCATTAGTCCCGATTCAAGCGGCGAGGGCACCGTACAGGCATTACTTCCGGTTCAAATGGGACCTTCAGTCCCGATTGGTGCCACGAACCGATACTAAAGGGTGCGATGCCCATTAGTACCGGTTAGTGGCACGAACCGGTACTAATGGGGTTGAGACCTTTAGTACCGGTTCGTACCACGAACCGGTACTAATGGTGCAATTTTCAAATCCTACCCCCTCCCCCTTGTGTATCGCCTTTTCAGTTTTGTAAAAAGCAAAAGAAAATGATAAAAACTTCAAAAGTTAAAATCCTTCGAGATGTAGTTATGTTACCACATCTATTAGTTAGGAAAATTTTAAAACTTAAATTTGGACATGTTTTGCAATAAGTGCAGGGAAAATGTTAAACGGCTATAACTTTTGCATACAATGTCAGAAAAAAATGTATAATATATCAAAATGTTCAGCACGAAAATCCGCATCCGATTTTGACAGCCTATGGCCTGTTTGCAAATTTTTAGAATCCTCAAATTTTAAAAGGAAAAAAGTTATGCTCAAATTTCAGTTTTTTTTTTGAATTTTTGTTAAATCTGGTCAAACTATGGTCAAACTACTTATTCAAGAAGTATTAGTGTTACTAAATAATTATTTCAGTTTTTTTGAATTTTGGTCAAATCTGGTCAAACTGTGGTCAAACTACTTATTCAAGAAATATTAGTGTTACTAAATAATTGTTGTTCTTTAGAACAATAGTTTCAAACTCAAACAGTGAAATGTGTGACTTCATGCTCAAGCTAAATTCCTGAGGGTTAATAGGATTGACATCTTATTATTGTCAGGAAAACAACAAGTGTAGACTTAGAAAGGAGGGAGAATAGAACCCAAAAGTTAAGCGTGCTCAGGCTGGAGTAGTGAGAGGATGTGTGACCGTTCGGGAAGTTAGATGATTTGGAATGATGAGGGGTGATTAAAGATTAGAGATTAAATTGAGCAGTGATGAGGGGTGATTAGAAATTAGAGGTTAAAATAATTCAGAAATTTGAAAATCAAAAAAATTAAAAAAATCATAAAATTTTCTTTAGTACCGATTGGTGTTACCAACCGGGACTAAAGATGGACCTCCAGGCAGCGGCCACGTGGAGGGCCTTTAGTCCCGGTGCGTATAAGAACCGGGACTAAAGGGGGAGGCTTTAGTAACGACTCTTTAGTCTCGGTTTCAGAACCGGAACTAAAGGCCATTTTTCTACCGGTGAATGTAAGATTGCTCTTTGACTGTCTATAGGAATGCTGCTGCTGCTATTGTGTTGACTGTCCAAATTTATAAGTTTGCTGGTTGGCAATCACCCGTCTACTTTCTGTGAAGTGCTCAATACTTGTCAAGCATGTTATTTTTTTTTAGTGAGAAGTAACTGACATGCCTCGATATCTTTAGACTGCATGTATGTCCCGTTTACGACACAGATAGTTCCTGTGTGGGATGAATTGGTCCTTAAGGTTCTAAAATGTTTATGTGAACATAGTGTTAGTGTTGTACGGACAGTGAATCGTTCATGTATGTGAAGAGAGTGTTATTCAAGTTTCCTTCTTTTCTAGTATGTTCCATTGGTAGTGATGCTTAATTGGCAGCATGTAGTTTAGCTGACTGACACACTTGTTGGCCATATTTCTTCAGACGTTTTGCTGTTTTGAATGATTCCTTCCTGTGTTCGTTATAGTATTAAGTTGTATCTTCCTTTCAAAAATCCCCATGGATATGCTTACCGTCCGACTTTTTGGCAATCACCCATCTGCCTTCTACCTTCTGATGCACCGTGAAGTGCCTTGATATATTTAGACTGCACTTATGTCCCATCTGCAGTACATATTTCTTGCGGGATGAATTGATCCTTAAGGTTGTGAAATGCTCATGACAGATAGTGATGTCTGGTGTCGTGGTGACGTCGACGGCAGATGAGACTGGCAAGATATACACAATGATCCCTCCTCAAGATGGGATGAAGGAAAATGGCAGCAGCGGATTCTAGAGTGTGCGCATGTGGTGTGAGTTGTGGGCCGCCTAGACCGTTTGGTACTCTCAGATTGCCAGCCGGATGTCTTCTCGAGGCAACTAGATTAGATGGTGTCTATTGATGCGGTCAGGGTACATATTTATTCGCCTCAAAGCTGGCTTTGGTTGATCTTTGTATTCATTTTATCATACTTTAATTTTTTTTAATAAAGATAGTTGTATGCATCATTTTAATGAAGAGGACGGGGTAATCCTTCTTAAAAAAGACCCTATAAGATAAACTAGCGCAAAGTGTAAAAGCAAAACCAAAAGAGAGTAACTCTTTGCGAGAAATGAAGAAGAAAGCTGGAAGGTAAAATTGCAAACAAAGTGCTCCCGCGAACAAACTTCACGGGAGGCTGCTGATCCTAGTAAATGGAAGCTTCTCCCGTTCATTAACTGACGTCGACGCTGCATAAATTACTCCACTTGGCACGTCCAGCTGCGGGCTGATACACACTAGTCGTTCATATGCCATGCTTTTTTTTATTTTTTTTTCGTGTGGCTCATCTGCTACGCTACCCTTGCATCGACCTCGACCCCTCAAGGCCTGAAAGCTTCTTGCTAGTTTGACAGTTCATCATTCGATTTAACTAAGCCACACTGTGCTGTCGTTGACCAAAGGTGTGGCATGAACTGGATAATCAGTTAGCACACCATGTGGAACTGAGGCTCATATTTGACTTTCATTATTGCCAAACACTAAACATACTAGTTATTCGCAACAAAAAAAACATACTGGTCAATTTTGCTTTGCTGGCTAAGAATTTAAATACCGGCGCACACTTTTTTTTGACAGTTTAGGAATAGTACATATTTTGACCACATAGTAAATGTGTAAGTATTCAAAATTTAGGAAACACCTACACCCGATAAAAGAAAAGGTCATGGAACCACCCTCCCCACTATTGACCAGCGATCCACCTCAACAATCAACGCTCCAATTTTGACCAGACCCCCACCATCCCACGACACGATCGAGGACCCCCTTTACCCATCTGCAGCTGACTGATTGACAGATGGGCCCGGCGACAAGGAGACCTCGACGTGCGACCCCATAACCCCGACACGTCGCCTCTATCCCAGCAAACCCGCCGCCGACTTTCCCAGACTTTTACCGCCCGCCTTTCACCCTCTCCACCCCGCCCCCCGCCCACCCGCACCCAGCCACCCACTGGCAACTGGGCCCGCGGCCCGCTGGTCCCACGAGCGATATATCTCGTGACGGCCAGGGCCCACGCATTCACCCGCCCAGCGATTCGAAAAACGGGAAGGGAAATCAAAACAGCGCAGCCGAAGAGGGGGGGGAGGAGAAAAAAAATAACTGCGACGAGCACACGCACGCACCCGTCCCTCTCGCTTCTTCCTCCTCTCGTCCCGGTCGCTGTCTCGCACGCCACATCGCCGCAAGCAAAGGCCAAGGAGGACACGGTGGCAGGAGCTCCTCGCGGCTCTCTCGGAGCGTCGCCGTCGGCGTGAGTCGAGCGGGATCCGGATCCCGCGCGGCGGAGCGATCCCCGGCCGCCCCGCCGGATCGCCGGAGACAGTGTAAGTAAGCAGCGGGCGGTTACCGCAGCTTTGATTGAGTCCGGCCGCATGCGCTTGAGTTTATGAGTGATTTTTTCTGCCGTGTGTGTTCGCAGTTGCTGGTCTCCATCTAGTTGGGGATTTTGTTGGAGTCTGAGGCGGGATTCAGAGATGGAGGAGCTGCTCGGCACGGAGATCGGGAAGCACGACTACGACTGGTGATGCACTAGACCAATTATTGCTCCCGTTTGGCGGTGATCTGATTCGCTAAGTCTGTGTGCGATTTCATGTTTCCCCCCTTTGCCATCGAACTGCGAATCCTCGGTCCAAGCTTAGTGTAATGGCTGCGATGCTGTGTTGGTTTTCAGACGTTTTTGAATCTGTGGTACTGCCCCAATCATATGGTGGGGTATTGTTGGTCGTGTCAGGTGTGATTGTTTCTGGTTAAGATTGCATGATACCGAATAACTGAAGCAGCTTGGTTTAGTTAGGATTAGCTGCAACCGGATGGTTGGTCGGTGGGCTCCTTCTTAGCGGAGCAAAGCATGGGACATAACACATACTGTATGTCACTTTATTACTCATCTAAACATGGGAGTATCTTGGAAAGGCAAAATAGATAAATGCCACTGCAATTAGGCAGGCCGATAGCATTGCCAACTTTAGGATATCCTAAATTGGATACTGCACTGATACTCCAATTGCACTGCCACAGAGTTATTGCACTGTCAAAGCCATGTAGGATTAACTGAAGGTTGGCCCGGCAGCAACTGGCGATCCATAAATATAGCTGATTAATTTCCAATCTTAGTCTGGTTGAGTTGCCATTTTGTGTATAATCACTGCAGTGTTTCAGTTGCAATTATGTAGTGACCTATAAAACCCGGTACCACATCTTATACTGGGGTGAGATGATTAATGACCATCAAGATGTAGGCTAAAGTTTATTTGGATGTCATTCGCATGACCAGTGCTTGCCAAAATATGTGGTGTTTTGCTGTTGGATGAGATATATGCTTCTCATGCTGGAGTGTTTTGTGCTTCGGCTTAACTTTTATGATTTACATAACATGTGAATGCATTCCTCAGGCTTCTTACTCCCCCGGGAACACCCCGTGCTCCTGCACTGGAGGTTGCTGAGAAAGCCCCACCATCAAATGTGCCTAAACGGACCGTCACTAGATCTTCCTCAACCACCAGAGCATCAAGGGTTGGTACTATTTGCTTCAGATATCTTTGCATTCTGGTGGTTCAGCTTTCATTATTAACTTGTAGTTTAAAGGAAGTATATCTTGCTTTATTGGCCTGTTACATGCCTGTCAATGTCCCTCTATGCACATGTTACGGGTTGTACAGATAGAACTAGGAACGCACTGGGTCCAGAGTTCAAACCTCAATAGGTTCAAGACTCACGACTAGTTTGTGCAAAACTACAGTCACACAAGCACGCAGGCGGCATTGGTGTCCGTTTTGATACCGCATGCCTGAATTGAAGAGGTTGTCATGAACAACGCAGCGAACTTATAACTGACCTATAGTAATTAATAGTCGAAGTAAATCACTGGAGTCATTCAAATCCTGCCTATTGAATGCACCATATCAGCTGTGGCTATTCACTGCTGCGTATTGTTGCTAAGGTGTTAGTTTTCCTCTTTAGTTTTTCATCACTCGGCATAGTTCAAAAGGGGTTTGCAGGAGGCTACAAGGCCAAGGGATTTCGTTAAGTTCTTTTATTTAGTGATACCGTGGACAACAATGTAAAATAATGTTTTGAAGGATTCTATGTAACTTGAATAGTTGTCCAGACCCGTTACTTGTGGCCTGCAATCTCACCGTAGTAAAAATGCACGGTCTCTATGGCCTTTTGGCTGACAACTCTCGCATGGATCTGATCTCCCGCCCAGCCTCCACAGTCAGCGGCTAGCTTCACTGACTGATGGTTTTTGGCCATCCATGCCGTCCCAGCAGTGTTGCGCAAGGGCACTTCATCCCTCATCCAGTTCACTATTTGAGAGATTTGGAGGCACCACAACGTGCAGGTCTTCACCAGCGTGCCCCCTGATGTGCACTGCCTGCTCACATGCTACTGTGTGGGTAGATGCCGGGGCGTCAGGCCTCAGGGAGATTATTCATGCTGCCCATGCCGTGTTGTAGTCTTCTTTGGTGTTCTATTGGCTCTAACAAAGTGCTAGCCTAAGCCTCAGGCTTGTAACACACACTCCTTTCTAATTAATGCATCGGCACGCAAAGCTTTTGTGTTTTCTCACAAAAAAAAACTGATTGCTGATCTTACAAACGCAGATAAAGGTGAAAGAAAAGTTTTATACATCCTGGGAAATTCATAGGATATTGTAACACATCTTAATTTCAGGCTTTGCAGGTATAGATTTCAATTTTATGGACCATAATATCTTGGTAAAGTTGCAACGAACTCTATGGAAGTGAAAAGGAATCATGTTAATTTAGGCAAACCTCTTGTTCTTTTATTTAGGCTATTATATGAAGATCAACAGAATACATAGCATTCAGGTGTTTGGTCGATTGTCTGTACCATTGGACTTCTGTTAAGTAATTTTGGAATGTTTTGCAATGTTACACATGTCCTCTCATGTTCATATGCTAAACCTTTCCTTTTGTACAATCTACGGCAACTATTGTCCAGTGAAAGCAACTGAGTCCAATGTAGTTTGGAATGGGGCAATTCACATACTTGGTATAATTGTATTGCACTATTTCTCATCTAACCAACCATAGGAACATACTTATCTGTACAACTTTTCCTTAACACCTATTATTTCTTAGTTGGCTATATGGTGCTGATCAGTGATCAAAACTAACATAAATGCATCACGTTTTTATTTCAGCTTTCTGTTCATGAAACAGAGAACGGGCATTCAGCAGCTCCCAATAGACCAGTGCGAAGCATGTCCCGACCTTCAAACAGGTCATCAGTGCTCACTCCAAGCATTTCTTCTGTCAGTTCGAGACCTACTACCCCGACCAAGAGGACTAGCACTCTTCCCTCTTCAAAGCCATCAGCTCCAGCTTCACGTCCAGTGGCAGCACGATCATCTACTCCGGTTAAAACCCGTCCACCTACCCCGGTCAAAACTCGTCCATCTACTCCAGTCAAAAACTGTCCTTATGGTTCCGGCTCCATGGCCAACTCAACCTCTGTGAAGAGCACATCTGCGCAGAACTCAAGGTCATCAACTCCAACCTCTCGGCCCCGAAGCGTTTCCAGCTCATCATCAAGCACGGCTCCTTCAGTGAGTCGTCCCAGCTCATCCTCTGGTAGAATTCCTGCAATTGTTCGTACCAGCTCTTCCTCAAGTACAGCTTCAGTGACCCGTTCTAGCTCTCGATCGTCTACACCTACACGCCAGCCTGCCATGCGTCCATCAGCTGCATCCATAGCTCGCTCACCTTCAGTTGGGAGGATTTCTGGTAGCAATAACTTAACATCTAGTGGACGATCGGCAGCCAGCCGTGGTCGAATGTCAGCACCTTCCTCAGCACCATCATCCCGTCCAAGTTCCCCAAATACACGTCCGCGAGCTCCAGTTAGGCCACTAGATATTCCAGATTTTCCAAGTGACACTCCTCCTAACCTAAGGACAAAGCTACCAGAAAGGCCACTCTCTGCTGGTAGAGCACGGCCAGGAATTGGTTTGGGAACCAAGTCAACCCTGAATGCTGAACCAGTTACCTCAGCTCCTGTGAAGAAGATATCTGTGCCTGCTATTACTCGAAATAAGTTTTCTGATGCACCATCCAAGACACCTTCTCTTACCAATGGACACCAGAATCGACAAACTGAGAGATCTGTTATGGACAGTCAGCCTGCTAGACCCTCTCGGTCTGCCACAAGTGAAGAAAATGGATTTGGCAGGACAATATCAAGGAAGTCACTTGACATGGCAATCAGGCACATGGTATGTTCAACCCTCATACTTACATTATCTGCGGCAATGCCATTAGAGGTTGACAACCTTTCTTTTCGCTTATGTGATGCTTTCAACAAATTATTGTGTTCACTGCATGGAGTCATCTCTAGACTAATGACTGGGATGCTCTAGAAGAAATTTAGGATGGTTTGTGAGCTGTAATATAAGCCTATAACCTAGTGCACTATTAATTTGATGCAGTTTACTAGCAATTATAATAATACTTGGGGGTATTATTTAGAAGAAACTGAATTGCCCTTATTTATGACAGGACATTCGACATAACCTGGGCGGCATCCGTGGCGCATCTCTGTTTCCTCATAGCATCCGGTCTTCGGCTCCCAAGGGCCGTTCAGCTCGAATGTCCGATCCTGGCCATCACACCTCAAATGGCGAGCACGACGCATACACCGACAGTGGCAGCATCAATGGGCACTTCTCCGGTGATTCCATTGGAGCCCTTTCACACTACGGTGGGAGCTCAACTGATTCCCCAGACAGAGAAAGCATGGGAACTAAAGAGACGCTGAGCGAACTGGATATGTATGGCAGCTCAAGGTACGAGGAGATGCTGCTAAGGGAGGACACAAAGAACACGGACTGGCTGCACAGCCTCGATGACAAGTCGGACCAGAGCCCCGTGTTCGATCACCGGTTCGAGCCGCTCCCAGAGCCGTTTGGTCCTCTGTGATTGTTATCGTCTGTAAAGGTTTCATCTGTCCGGTCGTTTGTTTTGTTCTTTGCAGTTGCGAGGCTGTATTCTGCTCTTTTTAGATGAAGGAAGATCTTTATTGCTCGACGGCCTTTTTATTGATAGATGCATGCACAGACACACCCACGCAGAGTTGTACGTATGTTGTTATCTCATTCGGTCTGGTTTCCCTTTCCCCCGTCTTTTCATGTATCTGCTGAAAGATGCCAAGATTGTGGGGTTTTCACAATGTACCACTAGCATCTGGAGATTGGAGGTTCCAAGTGTCGGAACACCACTATTTATGTTCATAAACTTTTTCTTACGAAAACACCGTCACCTTGTTCCTGGTCTGCCAGTGGTTTGCAAGTTGAAAGGGAGAGTATCTAGTGGTGTTGCAGTGCACTCACATGTTTAAGCTTCAGAGTCAACCATGATGGCCACGCAGTCGCTGTGATGTACGTCGTGATAACTGTTGATGAGTCACAAAAGTTTCCTAAATTTACTCCTCATTTGTCTGCCCAAGGAGTTCCATTTCGCAAGGAGGTCTTCTCGTTGGAGTTTACTTGGCTGTCTTTTGCTGTTAACTTTGTTGAAAATCTAAGATACTCACATGGCCATGTTACCACCTGCTTGCTGCCTTGCCTGCGTAGGTCTTGTCCGACGTGCTGTCAGTTTGGGGCCTCCGTGATCCGATTCTAGGTATGCGGTTGGCTGGCCTATTGATTATGCAATGCCAGTTTTGCAATGACAAGCGGCAGGAGACGCATAAATCCCATCCATTGTCAGCCCGAGGAGTGCCTGTATTTGGCCAAAGTATAAATACAATAGTGCAGTGTTATTTACTTGGCACAAAGCACTGGTGGTCCTTTCGTTCCCAGGTGCTCGAGGATGCCTCCCGATAACAGGGTGAGATTATTACCTTTTCAATCCTGCCATTATCCTAGTGGCAAAGCGGTACTTTGCAAGCTGCGATGGTCAATACAATAGTTTTAGGCTTTCTAGGTCCTAGGCTTCTGCTAGCCATGTTGTAGGAGATAGAAAAATGACACAGTACCAATCTACGGAGCACGAGATACAATACAACCCTCACTTCGTTAGCATAATAATCCTGGAATCGTAGGCCAAACGACCTGTGATCCACGGTGGCTCGGCGTAGAGCAGCAAATTATCTGAACATCTTCGGTATAGATTCTCCCTCTGAACTGTTACGGTTCGCCATTCGAGATGGGACCTCCTCGACAGCCATCCATATCCATTCCAGCCGCTGCTGTAGTGCTGGGCCTCTGAACGCTGGCGGAGATCTCACAGTCACAGAGACGTCGGCCAGCGACGAATATTTTCGTGCCGCGTCGGTCTCCTCCACCCCCACGGCTTTCACATTCGCCAACCACCGTGGTACGATCACAACCACAACAACTACCTGTAACATGAATCAATCAATCAATGCATGCTGCTGCTGCTGCTACTGCTACTGGCACAGCACCGGGCCAAGGCTCACGGCGATCGTGCAGGCGCTGCTCCCTCCGTCAGGCCACTTCCCCCATCGGCGGGGTGGGAACGAGCCGCCGCTCGCGTTACGCCGGTCGGTCAAAGCCGACCTGTACCGCTGTACGTACGTAGCTATGTACTACGCGTGAATGTTGGCGTCGATCGTACTCCTAGCTGTGCCAGCGTACCGCAGCGCGCTGGAACGCGTAGCGTGGAGTGACCGTTGTTGTTACGTAGGAGTAGTCGGCTAGCTGTAGCTGTAGGCCTGTAAATGCAGGCAGGCATTCAGGAGAGCGAGCCAGCAACTTTGAATGGAAGTTTGAACGGGATTAAACGGTGGAGGCGTGGCACGGAGTTATTATTCCGTGTCTGCTCGTGCTCGGTGTACATTTGTGGTAGAGCAGGGGGCACTGCTCGGTGCCCAGTAGGCCATCATGCCAACTCATGGCTTCGCCTCCCGGGCAGCTGTACGCAGGGTTTGGATCTCGTTTGGTACCGGCCCGGCCGGAACGCTGCGAGATGGCCGTGCAGCACGGCGGGCCTGTCCCTGTACCGCCGTGTCCCCCTCTCCTCGCCTCGCTCTCCCGACTCGTCTCGAAACCGTGGCCCGGAGGGCGTAAACAAGGTTACACTGGGTGTGCTACGTTACGTACACGTTGGTGCACGAGTCATAGGTCATTGGACTCGTCACCGAATTTAACTTTGGCCACTGGATTTAGAAATACCCGAAATAAGGTCACAAAAATCATATCAGCGGCACTGACGGTCGCCGCGTACGCTCTGGCCTCATGTTCTACCTACTACTACATGGCATGATGTTTGATCCTTTGACCGCCCACATATGTGCCAGAATGAGATTCATCGACGGTCATTGGACTTGTCCTCAAAATTCACTTTAATCATCGGTGTGCTATTTGATTGATTGATCACGATAGAGGCGATTTGGGAGGTGGTCGACGGACGATGAGGACAGGGGGCTCGGGTTTTGGGGGAGAAATACTACATGACTTTTTTCCCCCTAAAAAGAACCACATGCAAGTGGCCCATGCGCCCTTGATTTATTCTTGAATACGGTGATCAAAATGAATTTCGAGGACAAGTCCAATGACCGCACATGAATTTCACTTTGTGATTGTCCTATGGCACATACATGGAGAGTCAATCGGTCAAACAATATGCCATGTACTCCCTCCGTCCTTAAAAAAATGTATTTCTAACTTTGTTGGAGGGTCAAACTATCTTAAAGTTTGACCGAGTTTATGCAAAAATATATCAATGTTTGTGAAACCAAATAGGTAAATAAAAATATATTTTATCATGAATGTAATGCTACTAATTTCATGGCATAAATGTTAATATATTATTATATAAATACGGGTAAATATATAAAAAAATTGACTTTTCAACAAAGTTAAAAATACATTCTTTCAAGTACATGGGGAGTAGGCAGGATACGGAGCCAAAGCATACATGGTGACCGCGGGTGCTCACTGATGTGACTTTCGTTCCCGTATTTCGGGTATTCCTATGTCCAGTGACCGAGGTAAAACTTAGGAACGAGTCGGGTGACCTCTGGTGAATTTGAATATGATGGTTCAGAGCTTGGTGTAAAGAAAATGGGTATGCCCGCAAAATAAAATTAAAATGGGTAGCCAAAATGTTTTTTGACATATTCTAAAAGAATTCTTTTACTAGCATTACGATGTTTCCTTGTTTTGCAAAAAAAAAACAAGAAGGCTGAAAGACCATGTGAGCTTACACACATACCCTGCAGGTATACCAGGCTAGACCTGGCCATCCTCCGGGCCAGGCCGGGCCCGACCAAGACCGAGGTAGAAAATTCAGGCCTGAGCCCGGCCCGGCCCGGCCATCGGGCCTACTTTTCAGACCCAAGCCCCGCCCATCACAGCAAAAAACACACCGGCCCTCTTCAGTAAATGGCAAAAACAGCGGACCCAGGCCCGGCCCGACCTAATCTTCAGGCTCAAAACCTAGGCCCAGGCCCGGCCCGGGAGCAGCGTCAGGCCGGGCGGCCCATGGCCAGGACTATACCAGGCAAATTCCAGATGTGTGTCAACCCTCCCTCAGGGGCAAATCCGTCACTCTAACAAGTTCCCAGACTTTATTTTACTGCTCTACTCCAAAACAAGCGCCCGGTAACTGACGCTTCTCTTAAATGCACGCCAAATTTGCACACGCAGTTTCCACCGGCCCGCAGTGCCCGCACAGTTCTCCTCTCTACAGCACAGGCACAGCGCCACTGCCACCGCTGCCGCGTCCGTCATCCCCACACACATGTAACCCGCCCGACACTCTGCACCCGCACACACACACAGAGACAGTACGCAGCTCAGTCGCGGGCGCGCAGCGAGATCGCCACGCTCCCCTCCACTCTCCCAGCGAGCGCGGAGCGGCGGTCCGGCCGGCGCGGGCTCCGCCCTCTCCCTCTCCCCGCGCAATGCCGGCCGCTTCCGGCGCAGATCGGGCCGGCTCCTCACCCTCCTCCTCCTCCTCCTCCTCCCGGCCGCCGCTCTCGATCGGCGCGTGACTTCAGTCCGGGTGGGCGGAGGACGGCTGGATCTTGCGGCGGACGGCGCGAGGGAGGGAGGGACGGAAGGACGCGCTCCGCCGTCTCCCGATTTCCGCCTGCCAAGAGGTTTGCGGCCTTCTCCCTCCCTCTCTCCCTCTCTCCTCGCGTGGCCCCTTCCGTTTCTCCGCCGTGTTTTCTTGGATGCAGCGAGCGACGCCTTCGGATGCCTCCAAACCTCTCCCGCCGAGATTGGAACCCGGGCTCGATCCCCCCCCCCCCCCCCCCCCCCCCCCCCCGGTTTTTAGGAGTGGAGTAGATTAGCGCAATGTAGTTTCTTGGCCGTTGTTTGGTCTGCGCTTGATAAGTGCTCTGTTGTCGCTAGTTAAGCTTTGTTTTTGTTTCTTTAATGCCAAAGAGCTGGGTAGTAATTCCTTTTCTAGATGATGAGTTGGTGATTTTCTTTCTTTTCTTTTCAACATACTGGCAAATCTCTACTGCTGTAATCCTGTCTACGGAAAATCATCGACTGTCTGCACTCCACTCGGTCCACAGTCAGGTGTATGGATGCGTGTAGGCCGTGCCAGCGCAGGTAGCCCATGCAGCCATGAACACTTGCATTGATTTATGCCAGCCGGCCAGCCCCCACCGTCCCTCCAAAAAGATCAAAGACCCTACTTTCCTTCCTCTCCTTTCGTTTCTCGCTTTCTCTCATCCACCGGAGAGCTTTACCCTAGCCCTAGGCCCCCTGCCTTTTAGTGCCTGTGCTGTTTCTTTTGGTAAGCATCTACTCCCTCCGTAAACAATCATAGGACGTTTTAGATAGTGATCTAAAGCGTCTTATAATCGTGTGCAGAGGGAGTAGTACTAACTGGGAACACAACGGTAACATGAATTCAGGTGTGGATCATGTAAGGTTAGGTGAGTACGCTGGTACTGGTGGTAGTGTGCTGTGGTACACTTAAGGGGATCACCTGCCTCCACAAAAGGGAATCTAGCAAAGTTTCCTCTGGGAGCCTAGTTGAAACAAGTTCTTGGCATCATTTGTCCACTGTTTTTTTAATTTATGATTGCTTGCTAGTCCTAAGCTAATGTGCGTAATTTGGGTTCTGCTTTACGAAAAGGAGACCAATGAGTGATATGAGCCGGACAGTATGCTGTTGTCACATGCACATTATCTCAACTGCCCCCCGTTGAAATTTGAGAACCAATAAGAACCACCAGAGCAGTCAGCTTGATGGTGGGTCTTATGGCTTAGAGTCTGAGGAGACTAGAGGAAGAGACAAATGGAGCCTATGAGAGGGGAGCCTACTATGTAGTAGTTGGCAAATATGAGGTGTCTTGCATAGAATGCCTCACCATGGAAGCATTTCTCCCCTGGATCATTCTATTGGCTTATTCTGTTACTTAAGTATGCGATTGCACCAGCTTCTGTTCTGATCGTTGCAATTCCAGTTGCACTGCAAAGCGAACAATTTCTGGTTATGCCTAATGATAGCTAAGGTAGGTACAAACAGGAGAGTTCTTAAATGCTGCCCCAGAACTCTCAAGAACATTATCGTGTTGGAGGAGGTATGCTATTATTTGGCCAAATACAGAGCCGGTATGCAAGTTTGGTCTGTCAAAGCCCTGTATATGTATACTATTTGTTATCTGGCCGATGAACCCGTCTTTGGATGATCTAAAATGGCATTGATTTTAAAGCCATGAACATGCAGATGACAGTATGCAACCCATATACTGTTAATCGAAGGGAACATTTCAGTATCTCGCTTATCTAACTCTAAGTTCTTCTGAAAACAAGCTACCATGATAGATGGTTTTCTGCAACTCGTTAGGATAGAGTAGGGGAGAGAATCCACTATTAGTCCTTCCATGTTTCTATTTTTGCATATCTCTTGAGCATATTTTCTAGTTCTTAGGCAGTTAGTGCCAAAAGTATATTTAGGTGCAAAGTTTATGCTTCATGTTTTATATTCTGAATTCTTTCCTTCACTGCTTTTTAGGGATCTTCCTTTTACATGTACTATCTATTATTGCCTCGACGTTTTGTCGGCCACTTTCACTTACCTTTTCTTTTTCTCTCATGCTAGGAGAGTGAAGAGCTGATGAGAAAGCTTGGGCTACAGAGTTGAAATCTATTGGTTTCCAGCAAGTCTGAACAATGCAGCATCTTACACTTGCAGCATCTCTGTCTGCTGCTGTTCTCTTTGCATGCATCCTGTATGCTGAAAGTGCCGATCTGAACTCTGACAAGCAGGCTCTTCTTGCATTTGCTGCATCCCTGCCCCATGGCAGGAAGCTCAACTGGAGCTCCACAACACCTGTCTGCACTTCTTGGGTTGGAGTGACATGCACACCGGACAATAGCCGTGTACACACACTACGGTTACCTGCAGTAGGACTCTTTGGCCCAATACCCTCGGATACGCTTGGCAAGCTTGATGCCCTGGAGGTGTTGAGCCTCAGGTCTAATCGCCTTACTGTTGACCTCCCTCCTGATGTAGGATCTATTCCTTCTCTTCATTCCCTCTACCTGCAGCATAATAATCTGTCTGGAATCATACCAACTACACTTTCATCCAGCCTAACATTCCTAGATCTGTCCTACAACACTTTTGATGGGGAAATCCCATTGAGAGTACAGAATCTCACTGGACTTACTGCAATCCTTCTCCAGAACAACTCTCTTTCTGGACCCATCCCTGACTTGCGTCTCCCCAAATTGAGGCATTTGAATATGAGCAACAACAACCTCAGTGGTCCAATACCACCTTCCTTGCAGAAATTCCCAGCTAGTTCATTCTTAGGGAATGCTTTTCTGTGTGGGTTACCATTAGAACCATGTCCTGGAACTGTGCCTTCTCCTTCACCGACACCACCACCATCAGTGCCCAGCAAACCCAGGAAGAGCTTCTGGAAAAGGATCAGGACAGGTGTTCTAATTGCAATTGCTGCTGCAGGAGGGGTATTGTTGCTTCTCTTGATTCTTGTGCTCTTGATATGTATTTGCAAGCGAAAAAAACACACAGAACCAACCGCAGCTTCGTCATCCAAAGGAAAAGCTATTGCAGGTGGAAGGACAGACACCCCTAAGGAAGACTACAGCAGTAGTGTTCAGGAGGCAGAGAGAAACAAACTGGTTTTCTTCGAGGGTTCTTCATATAACTTTGACCTGGAGGATTTGCTGAGAGCTTCGGCTGAAGTACTTGGAAAAGGAAGCTTTGGAACTACCTACAAGGCTGTTCTTGAGGATAGCACCACAGTTGTGGTCAAGAGATTAAAGGAGATGGTGGTGGGGAAGAAAGACTTTGAACAGCAGATGGAGATAGTTGGCAGGATTGGCCAGCATCAGAATATTGTTCCGCTGCGTGCTTATTATTACTCCAAAGATGAAAAGCTACTGGTGTATGACTATGTCCCAGCTGGTAGCCTTGCTGCTGTTTTGCATGGTATGCTCTTTGTTTCACCTGTTTTATTTGCAATCAGTTGCCCATTAGTGCTTATGAACTTCTAGTGGTCTAGCCTATTCAAAATGTTTCTCCGCATTGAAGCGAGGATTGGTAACTCAGACTTAACTGTTGGCACTAGTCGGCTACAAGCATTTCCAAAACTTGGTTGGAATTCATACTGTATACACTTCGAAAGTCACACAGTGATTTGGAATGCTATTAGTGGGGGTGGCATAATGCTAGTTAATATGCTGAATCCTTGCGCTTTGTCCTTTTCTCTAAAATTTCTGTTATAATTCTGGTCACTCTCTCTTAAGATGAATCCTCCAATTTCTGTAAATAAACTGATAGCCATTAACCTTCTAGATATATGAATTTATTTTGCCTTTACCATTGTTGTTAAGCACTTGCAGACTGCAGTCAGATTGTGGAACTTTCACCCACAGTAGCTTATGCCAGCCGCAGAAATAGTGGTTGATAAGATTTAGTGTCCATGGTGTCTGTTGACTGTTGAAATGAATGACATTTGCTGCGGTTGACTTTCAGGGAACAAAGCCACTGGAAGAGCTGCACTGGACTGGGAGACGAGAGTGAAGATATCTCTTGGTGTGGCTCGTGGACTTGCTCATCTTCACGCTGAGGGGAGCGGGAAGTTCATCCACGGCAACCTGAAATCGTCGAATATCCTTCTGTCGCAGAACCTTGACGGCTGCGTCTCCGAGTTCGGCCTGGCGCAGCTCATGACCACCCTACCCGCCCCCGCCCGGCTCATCGGATACCGCGCGCCGGAGGTCCTGGAGACCAAGAAGCCGACCCAGAAGTCGGACGTCTACAGCTTCGGCGTCCTGCTCCTGGAAATGCTGACCGGAAAGGCGCCCCTGAGGTCCCCCGGCCGCGAGGACTCCGTTGAGCACCTGCCGCGGTGGGTGCAGTCCGTGGTCCGGGAGGAGTGGACCGCGGAGGTGTTCGACGTGGACCTGCTGCGGCACCCCAACATCGAGGACGAGATGGTGCAGCTGCTCCAGGTGGCCATGGCGTGCGTGGCCGTCGCGCCGGACCAGCGGCCGAAGATGGACGAGGTGATCAGGCGGATCGCCGAGATCCGGAACTCGTACTCGGGGCCGGCGAGCCCGCCGGAGGAGACCGGCGCCCAGGCGCCGTGAGGGCAGGGCGTGGAGATAAAAGGAGTCCCATTGTGTTTAGCATGCAGAGGTAGCTAGCTAAGCTAAGCTAGGTTGCATAGTTACTGGGTTGGTTATATAGATAGCTTTGAGCGAAAGTTGATAGCCGCTTGCTTGGTTGATTAGTGGAGTGCGGTTTCTGTTGATCCCTGATTCTTTCTTCGTTTCGGGTAATTTTTCTGTGCCGTTTTCGGAGTAGTGACTGGCGAGGCTACTGATCTGGATATCTGATGGTACTGCTGGTGTTTGTGTTGCCCTGTAATTTGGCATGATTTTTTTCTCCAGAGTGTGATTAATGGGATTCATTGAGTTGATCTTCCCCCCTGTTTGTCACCTGTCAGATTTTCTAGTTTGGCGTACGTAGAAGATTTGATTCGTGGGTCGCAGTTGCTGCCTTCGTTTTTAGTCAGGCGGCAACGACGTCGGCGGCTGCGCTCGCGGCGTTGGTTTTTCCGCCGTGGGCACGCTCTGGAGCGCGCGGGGACGGCGCGCCCTCCGTCGTCGCCGCCCAGCTCGGCACGCGCCTTTTCCAGTCTGGAGCACGCCGGTCGGCGGAGGACACCGCGCTCTTCAGTCCCCGTTCCTCCGTCGGCGTGAATCTGGCCGGTGGGTGCGGTGCGGCACGTGTTAGGATCGCGGGCACGTCGCGCTGGTGAATGCCAGCCACTCTTGGGTTCGGTCGGACGGACGGACGGACCGTGCCCTCGCCGCGCGGCAATCAAAGCTCTTCTCTTCTCTTCTCACCAGAGTACGGGACCAGCTAGGCAGCTACCACTATCTCCGGCGGGTCCACGGTTTGCAAGTGCGACGGGGATGGGCTCCGCTCCGCTGTCCACTCCACGGGCCACGGCCGCCGGCCGCGCGTCTCGGCCAGGTAATAACATGGGGGATGATGATGGATGGATGATCGCCTTCATTCGCCGGGACCGGGGAGGTCCTGTTGGCGATTTCACGTGGCGATGTCTGTCGCGGTTGGGTGTGGTGGACAGCCTGGGCAAGGGCGACCGACACGAGGGGCGTGTGCGCTACCGTACCGGCATTGTATACACTTCTTCGTCCAATATGATTATACAAATGCAGTCTTAAATGCATCATCTGCATGTTATTTTGTTGTCTGCATGCCTTCTTGCCTGCACGGGCAGAACCATACTGTCTGGTGTTTGGTTGCCTGCATGGATGATGATGGATGGATGATCGCCTTCATTCGCCGGGACCGGGGAGGTCCTGTTGGCGATTTCACGTGGCGATGTCTGTCGCGGTTGGGTGTGGTGGACAGCCTGGGCAAGGGCGACCGACACGAGGGGCGTGTGCGCTACCGTACCGGCATTGTATACACTTCTTCGTCCAATATGATTATACAAATGCAGTCTTAAATGCATCATCTGCATGTTATTTTGTTGTCTGCATGCCTTCTTGCCTGCACGGGCAGAACCATACTGTCTGGTGTTTGGTTGCCTGCATGTTAGTGGACAAATCCAAGGCATGATGTTTGGTTGTATGCAACGCCTGGTGTGTGGTAAGCTCTTTGGCTAGTTGGTGAGGTTAACAACACACTTCGGCACAACCATGTAGCACACATCATAAGCACAACAAAGTATAAACAGAGCATCAACTAGCATAATTCAGATATAAGCAGTATCACACTTCATAACAGTTCAACGCATAAACCATAAACATGTTCAAAGCAGACTCGATAGTACGCTGGAAAGATATGGCCCGACCCTACTCATTGGCGGCGAAGGCTTCGTCGTGCTTCCCGCACTTGTTGACGACCTCAATACCATCGTTATCGAAGATATGACCTTGAGGGTGTCGGGAGTGAGGAGCTTGAACGTCACCATGTAGCCGATCTTGATCTGATGAACGGCTGTGTGGGTGGCCCAACCCTGATCCAGGGTCACCCTGCCGTTCATCAGCTTGACCGTCACCTTCCAGGAGCAGCCGGTGTTGTTCCTGAGCTTGAACTCCGTTGGTACCACGATGAAGTGCTTGGTGAAGTCCAGGGGCATGGGATGCACTCAATCTTCGGTGCAAGGATGACCTTGCATAAGTGAGTTGGGCCATCCTCCTGATGATAGTGGCCGTAGTTGCGGCGCTTGTTGCTGGGGGCTCCTCCATGCCCTCGTCGTGCCCATCTCATTACTCTCCTTGATCTGCACACAATTCATGGAGTCAAGCACAACACAGAGTTCATGGCTAATTGAAGAGCATGTAGTTAAAACAACATGACTGTCACTCTTCTCCTCCTCTCCATCCCCCTATACTTACTCACCCTGCCCACCACTACTTACCCACCCCCTCTCTTCTCTCACTGTCAACCTTCCTCCTCCCCATCGCCATGAGCTCTAGCTCCAGCTCCAACGCCAACCCCTTCCCTTGGGGTATTGGCTGGAGGGCATTCTTCCTCGGGTGGTCGGCTGGTGACCGCACCAAGTTTGAGAGCACCATGGAGGTGTGATCGAACTTCGGCTCCATGCCGGACATGCAGAACGAATTTAATGCAGTGCTCATGAAGACCACTAAAGAAGAGCTAAAGACGCTGATTCCTGACCCAGCGAAGGGCGCGATGGTAGTTGACATCATTCGCTGGGCCATGAATCAGGCCGTCTCCGACAACGCTAAACATAGGAAGAAGTGGTGCAAGTACAAGACCTACTGGGCTCCAAATGACCGCCGTGCCGCAGTGTATTGGGAGACGGCTATCGCGCCGCCGGCAGTCATCGGTGGGGAGCCTAAGGAGGAGGAAGAAGAAGCGGTGCACATGCTAGCGAGGGCGCCAGAGCGAGGCCGTCGTGTTGCGGAACGTAGCAATAATTCAAAAAAATTCCTAGGTGTCACCAAGATCAATCTAGGAGATGCTAGCAACGAGAGGGAGGGAGTGCATCTTCATACCCTTGAAGATCGCTAAGCGGAAGCGTTACAAGAACGCGGTTGATGGAGTCGTACTCGCGGCGATTCAAATCGCGGAAGATCCGATCTATCACCGAACGGACGGCGCCTCCGCGTTCAACACACGTACAACCCGATGACGTCTCCCGCGCCTTGATCCAGCAAGGAGGAGGGAGAGGTTGAGGAAGAAGGTCCAACAGCAGCACGACGACGTGGTGGTGATGGAGTGGCAGTTCTCCGGCAGGGCTTCGCCAAGCTCACGTGGAGGAGGAGAGGTATTGGAGGGGAGGGGGTTGCGCCAGGTGCAAGGGTATGGCCGCCCTCCCACCCCTCCAATATTTATTGTTGGGGAACGTAGTAATTTCAAAATTTTCCTACGCACACGCAAGATCATGGTGATGTATAGCAACGAGAGGGGAGAGTGTGATCTACGTACCCTTGTAGACCGACAGTGGAAGCGTTAGCACAACGCGGTTGATGTAGTCGTACGTCTTCACGGCCCGACCGATCAAGCACCGAAACTACGGCACCTCCGAGTTTTAGCACACGTTCAGCTCGATGACGATCCCCGGACTCCGATCCAGCAAAGTGTCGGGGTAGAGTTCCGTCAGCACGACGGCATGGTGACGATCTTGATGTACTACCGTCGCAGGGCTTCGCCTAAGCACCGCTACAATATTATCGAGGATTATGGTGGAAGGGGGCACCGCACACGGCTAAGAATATGATCACGTGGATCAACTTGTGTGTCTAGGGGTGCCCCCTGCCCCCGTATATAAAGGAGCAAGGGGAGGAGGCCGGCCGGCCCCTATTGGCGCGCCAGGAGGAGTCCTCCTCCTAGTAGGAGTAGGACTCCTACTAGGAGGGGGAAGGAAGTGGGGAGGGAGAAGGAAAGGGGGGCGCCGCCCCCCTCTCCTAGTCCAATTCGGACCAGGGGGGAGGAGGCGTGCGGCCCACCCTGGCTGCCCCCCTCTCTCTCCACTAAGGCCCATATGGCCCATTACTTCTACCGGTAGGGTTCCGGTAACCCTCCGGCTCTCCGGTTTTCTCCGAAATCACCCGGAACACTTCCAGTATCCGAATATAGCCGTCTAATATATCAATCTTTATGTCTCGACCATTTCGAGACTCCTCGTTATGTCTGTGATCACATCCGGGACTCCGAACTAACTTCGGTACATCAAAACTCATAAACTCATAATATAACTGTCATCGAAACCTTAAGCGTGCGGACCCTACGGGTTCGAGAACAATGTAGACATGACCGAGACACGTCTCCGGTCAATAACCAATAGCGGAACCTGGATGCTCATATTGGCTCCTACATATTCTACGAAGATCTTTATCGGTCAGACCGCATAACAACATACGTTGTTCCCTTTTGTTGGAAATATGCCCTAGAGGCAATAATAAATTAGTTATTATTATATTTCCTTGTTCATGATAATCGTTTATTATCCATGCTATAATTGTATTGATAGGAAACTCAGATACATGTGTGGATACATAGACAACACCATGTCCCTAGTAAGCCTCTAGTTGACTAGCTCGTTGATCAATAGATGGTTACGGTTTCCTAACCATGGACATTGGATGTCGTTGATAACGGGATCACATCATTAGGAGAATGATGTGATGGACAAGACAATCCTAAGCATAGCACTAGATCGTGTAGTTCATATGCTATAGCTTTTCTAATGTCAAGTATCATTTCCTTAGACCATGAGATTGTGCAACTCCCGGATATCGTAGGAATGCTTTGGGTGTATCAAACGTCACAACGTAACTGGGTGACTATAAAGGTGCATTACAGGTATCTCTGAAAGTGTCTGTTGGGTTGGCACGAATCGAGACTGGGATTTGTCACTCCGTGTAAACGGAGAGGTATCTCTGGGCCCACTCGGTAGGACATCATCATATGCGCAATGTGACCAAGGAGTTGATCACGGGATGATGTGTTACGGAACGAGTAAAGAGACTTGCCGGTAACGAGATTGAACAAGGTATTGGATACGACGATCGAATCTCGGGCAAGTAACATACCGATAGACAAAGGGAATTGTATACGGGATTGATTAAGTCCTTGACATCGTGGTTCATCCGATGAGATCATCGTGGAACATGTGGGAGCCATCATGGGTATCCAGATCCCGCTGTTGGTTATTGACCGGAGAACGTCTCGGTCATGTCTGCATGTCTCCCGAACCCGTAGGGTCTACACACTTAAGGTTCGGTGACGCTAGGGTTGTAGAGATATTAGTATGCGGTAACCCGAAAGTTGTTCGGAGTCCCGGATGAGATCCCGGACGTCACGAGGAGTTCCGGAATGGTCCGGAGGTAAAGAATTATATATAGGAAGTGCTATTTCGGCCATCGGGATAAGTTTCGGGGTCATCGGTATTGTACCGGGACCACCGGAAGGGTCCCGGGGGGTCCACCGGGTGGGGCCACCTGCCCCGGGGGGCCACATGGGCTGTAGGGGGTGTGCCTTGGCCTATATGGGCCAAGGGCACCAGCCCCAAGAGGCCCATGCGCCAAGAGAAGAGGAAAAGGGGAGAGTCCTAAAGGGGGAAGGCACCTCCGAGGTGCCTTGGGGAGGATGGACTCCTTCCCACCCTTGGCCGCACCCTTCCTTGGAGGAAGGGGCAAGGGCTGCGCCTCCCCTCTCCCTTGGCCCTATATTAGTGGGGAAAAAGGAGGAGCAAACCAATCTAAGGCCTGGCGCCTCCCTCTCCCTCCCGTGACACATCTCCCTCCTCCCGCAGCGCTTAGCGAAGCCCTGTTGGAATCCCGCTACTTCCACCACGCCGTCGTGCTGCTGGATCTCCATCAACCTCTCCCTCCTCCTTGCTGGATCAAGGCATGGGAGACGCCACCGGGCTGTACGTGTGTTGAACGCGGAGGTGCCGTGCGTTCGGCACTGATCATCGGTGATTTGAATCACGACGAGTACGACTTATCAACCCCGTTCACTTGAACGCTTCCGCTTAGCGATCTACAAGGGTATGTAGATGCACTCTCCTTCCCCTCGTTGCTGGTTTCTCCATAGATAGATCTTGGTGACACGTAGGAAAATTTTGAATTTCTGCTACGTTCCCCAACAGTGGCATCATGAGCTAGGTCTATTGCGTAGATTCTATGCACGAGTAGAACACAAAGTAGTTGTGGGCGTTGATTTTGTTCAATATGCTTGCCGTTACTAGTCTTATCTTGATTCGGCGGCATCGTGGGATGAAGCGGCCCGGACCGACCTTACACGTACTCTTACGTGAGACTGGTTCCACCGACTGACATGCACTAGTTGCATAAGGTGGCTAGCGGGTGTCTGTCTCTCCCACTTTAGTCGGATCGGATTCGATGAAAAGGGTCCTTATGAAGGGTAAATAGCAATTGGCATATCACGTTGTGGTTTTGCGTAGGTAAGAAACGTTCTTGCTAGAAACCCATAGCAGCCACGTAAAACATGCAAACAACAATTAGAGGACGTCTAACTTGTTTTTGCAGGGTATGCTATGTGATGTGATATGGCCAAAAGGATGTGATGAATGATATATGTGATGTATGAGATTGATCATGTTCTTGTAATAGGATCATGGAGCCCCAAGATGGAGATCAAAGGAGCTATGTGATATTGGCCATATCATGTCACTATTATTATTTGATTGCATGTGATGTTTATCATGTTTTTCATCTTGTTTGCTTAGAACGACGGTAGTAAATAAGATGATCCCTTACAACAATTTCAAGAAGTGTTCTCCCCTAACTGTGCACCGTTGCTACAGTTCGTCGTTTCGAAGCACGCCGTGATGATCGGGTGTGATAGATCCTTACGTTCACATACAACGGGTGTAAGACAGTTTTACACATGCAAAAACACTTAGGGTTAACTTGACGAGCCTAGCATGTACAGACATGGCCTCGGAACACAGAAGACCGAAAGGTCGAGCATGAGTCGTATAGAAGATACGATCAACATGATGATGTTCACCGACGTTGACTGGTCCGTCTCACGCACAGATCGGACACGGCCTAGTTCACTCGGATCATGTAATCACTTAGATGACTAGAGGGATGTCTATCTAAGTGGGAGTTCATAAGATGAACTTAATTATCCTGAACATAGTCAAAAGGATTTTGCAAATTATGTCGTAGCTCATGCTATAGTTCTACTGTTTAGATATGTTCCTAGAGAAAATTTAGTTGAAAGGTTGATAGTAGCAATTATGCGGACTAAGGTCCGGAGACTGAGGATTGTCTTCATTGCTTCTTAGAAGGCTTATGTCCTTAATGCACCGCTCAGTGTGCTGAACCTCGAACGTTGTCTGTGGATGTTGCGAACATCTGACATACACGTTTTAGATAACTACGTGATAGCGTTAAAGTTAAATGGTTTAGAAGTTGAGGCACCAAAGACGTTTTTGAAACGATCAACAATATGAGATGTTTTCGAGGGCTGAAATTGGAATTTCAGGCTCGTGCCCACGTCAAGAGGTATAAGACCTCCGACGATTTCTTACCCACCTGCAAACTAAGGAGAAAAGCTCAATTGTTGAGCTTGTGCTCAGATTGTCTGAGTACAACAATCACTTTGAATCAAGTGGGAGTTGATCTTCCAGATGAGATAGTGATGGTTCTCCGAAGTCATTACCACCAAGCTGCTAGAGCTTCGTGATGAACTATAATATATCAGGGACATATATGATGATCCTTGAGATATTCGCGATGTTTGACACCGCAAAAGTAGAAATCAAGAAGGAGCATCAATTGTTGATGGTTGGTGAAACCACTAGTTTCAAGAAGGGCAAGGGCAAGAAGGGATACTTCATGAAACGGCAATTCAGCTGCTGCTCTAGTGAAGAAACCCAAGGTTGAACCCAAACCCGAGACTGAGTGCTTCTGTAATAAGGGGAACAACCACTGGAGCAGAATTACCCTAGATACTTGGTAGATAAGAAGGCTGGCAAGGTCGATAGAAGTATATTGGATATACATTGTATGTTGATGTGTACTTTACTAAGTACTCCTAGTAGCACCAGGGTATTAGATACCGGTTCGGTTGCTAAGTAGTAACTCGAAATAAAAGGCTACGGAATAAATGGACTAGCTAAAAGGTGAGCTGACGATATGTGTTGGAAGTGTTTCCAATGTTGATATGATCAAGCATCGCACGCTCCCTCTACCATCGAGAGTTGGTGTTTGCGTTGAGCATAGACATGATTGGATTATGTCTATCGCAATACGGTTATTCATTTAAGGAGAATAATGTTACTCTGTTTATTTGAATAATACCTTCAATGGTCTTACACCTAAAATGAATGGTTTATTGAATCTCGATCGTAGTGATACACATGTTCATGCCAAAAGATAGTAATGATAGTACACCTACTTGTGGCACTGCCACGTAAGTCATATCGGTATAAAACGCATGAAGAAGCTCCATGTTGATGGATCTTTGGGCTCACTCGTTTTTGAAAAGTTTGAGACATGCGAACCATGTCTATTGGTGTATATGCATGAAGAAACTCCATGCAAATGGACCGTTTGACTCACTTGATTTTGAATCACTTGAGACATGCAAATCATACCACATGGGCAAGATGACTGAAAGCCTCGTTTTCAGTAAAATGGAACTAGAAAGCAACTTGTTGGAAGTAATACATTTTGATGTGTGCAGTCCAATGAGTGCTGAGGCATGTAGTGGATATCGTTATGTTTCTTACTTCACAGATGATTTGAGTAGATGTTGAGTATATTTACTTGATGAATCACGAGTCTGAATTATTGAAAGGTTCAAGTAATTTCAGGGTGAAGTTGAAAGATCATCGTGACAAGAGGATAAAATATCTATGATATGATCATAGAGATGAATATCTGAATTACGAGTTTGGCACAGAATTAAGACATTGTGGAAATTGTTTCACAACTAATACAGCCTGGAACACCATAGTGTGATGGTGTGTCCGAACATCATAACTGCACCCTATTGGATATGATGCATACCATGATGTCTCTTATCGAATTACCACGATAGTTTATGGGTTAGGCATTAGAGACAACCACATTCACTTTAAATAGGGCACCACGTAATTCCGATGAGATGACACCGTATGAACTATGGTTTAGAGAAACCTAAGCTGTCATTTCTTAAAAGTTTGGGGCTGCGACGCTTATGTGAAAAAGTTTCAGGCTGATAAGCTCAAACCCAAAGCGGATAAATGCATCTTCATAGGACACCCAAAACAGTTGGGTATACCTCCTGTCTCAGATTCCGAAAGCAATAAGGGATTGTTTCTAGAATCGGGTCCTTTCTCGAGGAAAAGTTTCTCTCGAAAGAATTGAGTGGGAGGATGGTGGAGACTTGATGAGGTTATTGAACCGTCTCTTCAACTAGTGTGTGGCAGGGCACAGGAAGTTGTTCCTGTGGCACCTACACCAATTGAAGTGGAAGCTTATGATAGTGATCATGAAACTTCAGATCAAGTCACTACCAAACCTCGTGGGATGACAAGGATGCGTACTACTTCAGAGTGGTACGTAATCCTGTCTTGGAAGTCATGTTGCTAGACAACAATGAACCTACGAGCTATGGAGAAGCGATGGTGGGCCCGGATTCCGATAAATGGCTCGAGGCCATATAATCCGAGAGAGGATCCATACATGAAAACAAAGTGTAGACTTTGGAAGAACTACTTGATGGTCGTAAGGCTGTTGAGTACAGATGGATTTTAAAAGGAAGACGGACAATGATGGTAAATGTCACCATTAAGAAAGCTCGACTTGTCGTTAAGATGTTTTCCGACAAGTTCAAGGAGTTGACTACGTGAGACTTTCTCACTCGTAGCGATGCTAAGAGTCTGTTGGAATTATATTAGCGATTACTGCATTATTTATGAAATCTTGCAGATAGGATGTCAAAACATTGTTTCCTCGACGACATTTTCTTGAGGAAAGGTTGTATGTGATACAACCGGAAGGTTTTGTCAATCCTGAAAGATGCTAATAAGTATGCAAAGCTCCAGCAATCCTTCTAAGGACTGGAGTAAGCATCTCGGAGTTGGAATGTATGCTTTGATGAGATGATCAAAGATTTTGGGTTGTATACAAAGTTTATGAGAAACTTGTATTTCCAAAGAAGTGAGTGGGAGCACTATAGAATTTCTGATGAAATATATGTTGTTGACATATTGTTGATCAGAAATGACGTAGAATTTCTGGAAAGCATATAGGGTTATTTGGAAAGTGTTTTTCAATGGAAAGCCTGGATTAAGCTACTTGAACATTGAGCATCAAGATCTATATGGATAGATCAAAACGCTTAATAGTACTTTCAAATGAGCACATACCTTGACATGATCTTGAAGGTGTTCAAGATGGATCAGTCAAAGAAGGAGTTCTTGCCTGAGTTGTAAGGTATGAAGTTAAGACTTAAAGCTCGACCGCGGCAGAATAGAGAGAAAGGACGAAGGTCGTCCCCTATGCTTAAGACATAGGCTCTACAGTATGCTATGCTGTGTACCGCACCTGAAGTGTGCCTTGCCATGAGTCAGTCAAGGGGTACAAGAGTGATCCAAGAATGGATCACAGGACAGCGGTCAAAGTTATCCTTAGTAACTAGTGGACTAAGGAAGTTTCTCGGTTATGGAGGTGGTAAAAAGAGTTCGTCGTAAAGGGTTACGTCGATGCAAGCTTAACACCTATCCGGATAGCTCTGAGTAGAGATACCGGATGCATATAATGGAGCAACAATTTAGAATAGCTCCAAGTAGAACAGTTATTTGGATTAGCTCCAAATAGAGCGTGATAGCTGCATCTAGGAGATGACATAGAGATTTGTAAAGCACACACGGATCTGAAAGGTTCAGAACCCGTTGACTAAAACCTCTCTCACAAGCAACATGATCAAACCTAAAACTCATTGAGTGTTAATCACATAGTGATGTGAACTAGACTACTGACTCTAGTAAACTCTTGGGTGTTAGTCACATGGCGATGTGACCTGTGAGTGTTAATCACATGGCGATGTGAACTATTATTGGACTCTAGTGCAAGTGGGAGACTGTTTGGAAATATGCCCTAGAGGCAATAATAAATTGGTTATTATTATATTTCCTTGTTCATGATAATCGTTTATTATCCATGCTATAATTGTATTGATAGGAAACTCAGATGCATGTGTGGATACATAGACAACACCATGTCCCTAGTAAGCCTCTAGTTGACTAGCTCGTTGATCAATAGATGGTTACGGTTTCCTAACCATGGACATTGGATGTCGTTGATAACGGGATCACATCATTAGGAGAATGATGTGATGGACAAGACCCAATCCTAAGCCTAGCACAAAGATCGTGTAGTTCGTATGTAAAGCTTTTCTAATGTCTTTCCTTAGACCATGAGATTGTGCAACTCCTGGATACCGTAGGAATGCTTTGGGTGTGCCAAACGTCACAACGTAACTGGGTGGCTATAAAGGTACACTACAAGTATCTCCGAAAGTGTCTGTTGGGTTGGCACGAATCGAGACTGGGATTTGTCACTCCGTGTAAACGGAGAGGTATCTCTGGGCCCACTCGGTAGGACATCATCATAATGTGCACAATGTGACCAAGGAGTTGATCACGGGATGATGTGTTACGGAACGAGTAAAAAGACTTGCCGGTAACGAGAATTGAACAAGGTATCGGGATACCGACGATCGAATCTCGGGCAAGTACGTACCGATAGACAAAGGGAATTGTATACGATTGATTAAGTCCTTGACATCGTGGTTCATACCGATGAGATCATCGTGGAACATGTGGGAGCCAACATGGGTATCCAGATCCCGCTGTTGGTTATTGACCGGAGAGTCTCGGTCATGTCTGCATGTCTCCCGAACCCGTAGGGTCTACACACTTAAGGTTCAGTGACTAGGGTTATAGAGATATTAGTATGCGGTAACCCGAAAGTTGTTCGGAGTCCCGGATGAGATCCCGGACGTCACGAGGAGTTCCGGAATGGTCCGGAGGTAAAGAATTATATATAGGAAGTGCTATTTCGGCCATCGGGACAAGTTTCGGGGTCACCGGTATTGTACCGGGACCACCGGAAGGGTCCCGGGGGTCCACCGGGTGGGGCCACCTGCCCCGGGGGGCCACATGGGCTGTAGGGGTGTGCCTTGGCCTATATGGGCCAAGGGCACCAGCCCCAAGAGGCCCATGCGCCAAGAGATGGGAAAAAGGGGAGAGTCCTAAAAGGGGAAGGCACCTCCGAGGTGCCTTGGGGAGGATGGACTCCTCCCCACCCTTGGCCGCACCATTCCTTGGAGGAAGGGGCAAGGGCTGCGCCTCCCCCTCTCCCTTGGCCCTATATATAGTGGGGAAAAAGGAGGAGCAAACCAATCTAAGGCCTGACGCCTCCCTCTCCCTCCCTTGACACAACTCCCTCCTCCCGCAGCGCTTAGCGAAGCCCTGTTGGAATCCCGCTACTTCCACCATGCCGTCGTGCTGCTGGATCTCCATCAACCTCTCCCTCTCTCCTTGCTGGATCAAGGCATGGGAGACGTCATCGGGCTGTACGTGTGTTGAACGCGGAGGTGCCGTGCGTTCGGCACTTGATCATCGGTGATTTGAATCACGACGAGTACGACTCCATCGACCCCGTTCACTTGAACGCTTCCGCTTAGCGATCTACAAGGGTATGTAGATGCACTCTCCTTCCCCTTGTTGCTAGTCTCTCCATAGATAGATCTTGGTGACACGTAGGAAAATTTTGAATTTCTGCTACGTTCCCACATCCTTTGGTCATCTCGGTATTTTACTTGCCTGAGATTCGATCGTCGGTATCTCAATACCTAGTTCAATCTCGTTACTGGCTAGTCTCTTTACTCGTTTCGTAATACATCATCTCGCAACTAACTCATTAGTTGAAATGCTTGCAAGGCTTATGTGATGTGCATTACCGAGAGGGCCCAGAGATACCTCTCCGATAATCGGAGTGACAAATCCTAATCTCGAAATACGCCAACCCAACATGTACCTTTGGAGACACCTGTAGAGCTCCTTTATAATCACCCAGTTACGTTGTGACGTTTGGTAGCACACAAAGTGTTCCTCCGGCAAACGGGAGTTGCATAATCTCATAGTCATAGGAACATGTATAAGTCATGAAGAAAGCAATAGCAACATACTAAATGATCGGGTGCTAAGCTAATGGAATGGGTGATGTCAATCACATCATTCTCCTAATAATGTGATCCCGTTAATCAAATGACAACACATGTCTATGGTTAGGAAACATAACCATCTTTGATTAATGAGCTAGTCAAGTAGAGGCATACTAGTGACGTTTGGTTTGTCTATGTATTCACACAAGTATTATGTTTCCGGATAATACAATTCTAGCATGAATAATAAACATTTATCATGATATAAGGAAATAAAATAATAACATTATTATTGCCTCTAGGGCATATTTCCTTCAGTCTCCCACTTGCACTAGTCAATAATCTAGATTACACTATCAAAGCGTTTATTCCAACTCCGAGAGGCTTGCACCAGTCCATAAATGGATCGCTGGAGCTTGCACACTTTGTTAGCTCCCTTTGGATCGACAAAACCTTCCGGTTGCATCATGTACAACTCTTCTTGCAGAAATCCATTCAGGAATGCAGTTTTGACATCCATCTGCCAAATTTCATAATCATAAAATGCGGCAATTGCTAACATGATTCGGACAGACTTAAGCATCGCTACGGGTGAGAAGGTCTCATCGTAGTCAATCCCTTGAACTTGTCGAAAACCTTTTGCGACAAGTCGAGCTTTGTAGACAGTAACATTACCGTCAGCGTCAGTCTTCTTCTTAAAGATCCATTTATTCTCAATTGCTTGCCGATCATTGGGCAAGTCAACCAAAGTCCATACTTTGTTCTCATACATGGATCCCATCTCAGATTTCATGGCTTCAAGCCATTTTGCGGAATCTGGGCTCACCATCGCTTCTCCATAGTTCGTAGGTTCATCATGATCTAGTAGCATGACTTCCAGAACAGGATTACCGTACCACTCTGGTGCGGATCTTACTCTGGTTGATCTACGAGGTTCAGTAGTATCTTGTTCTGAAGCTTCATGATCATCATCATTAGCTTCCTCACTAATTGGTGTAGGTGTCACAGAAACTGGTTTCTTTGATGTACTACTTTCCAATAATGGAGCAGGTACAGTTACCTCCTCAAGTTCTACTTTCCTCCCACTCACTTCTTTCGAGAGAAACTCCTTCTCTAGAAAGTTTCCGAATTTAGCAACAAAAGTTTTGCCTTCGGATCTGTGATAGAAGGTGTATCCAATAGTTTCCTTTGGATATCCTATGAAGACACATTTCTCCGATTTGGGTTCGAGCTTATCAGGTTGAAGCTTTTTCACATAAGCATCGCAACCCCAAACTTTCAGAAACGACAACTTTGGTTTCTTGCCAAACCATAGTTCATAAGGCGTCGTCTCAACGGATTTTGATGGTGCCCTATTTAACGTGAATGCAGCCGTCTCTAGAGCATAACCCCAAAACGATAGCGGTAAATCAGTAAGAGACATCATAGATCGCACCATATCTAGTAAAGTACGATTATGACGTTCGGACACACCATTACGCTGTGGTGTTCCGGGTGGCGTGAGTTGCGAAACTATTCCGCATTGTTTCAAATGTACACCAAACTCGTAACTCAAATATTCTCCTCCACGATCAGATCGCGGGAATTTTATTTTCTTGTTACGATGATTTTCAACTTCACTCTGAAATTCTTTGAACTTTTCAAATGTTTCAGACTTATGTTTCATTAAGTAGATATACCCATATCTGCTTAAGTCATCTGTGAAGGTGAGAAAATAACGATATCCGCCACGAGCCTCAACATTCATCGGACCACATACATTTGTATGTATGATTTCCAACAAATCTGTTGCTCTCTCCATAGTACCGGAGAATGGTATTTTTGTCATCTTACCCATAAGGCACGGTTCACAAGTACCAAGTGATTCATAATCAAGTGGTTCCAAAAGCCCATTAGTATGGAGTTTCTTCATGCGCTTTACACCGATATGACCCAAACGGCAGTGCCACAAATAAGTTGCACTATCATTATCAACTCTGCATCTTTTGGTTTCAACATTATGAATATGTGTGTCACTACTATCGAGATTTAATAAGAATAGACCACTCTTTAAGGGTGCATGACCATAAAAGATATTACTCATATAAATAGAACAACCATTATTCTCTGATTTAAATGAATAACCGTCTCGCATCAAACAAGATCCAGATATAATGTTCATGCTTAATGCTGGCACCAAATAACAATTATTTAGGTCTAATACTAATCCCGAAGGTAGATGTAGAGGTAGCGTGCCGACCGTGATCACATCAACTTTGGAACCATTTCCCACGCGCATCGTCACCTCGTCCTTAGCCAATCTTCGCTTAATCTGTAGTCCCTGTTTCGAGTTGCAAATGTTAGCAACAGAACCAGTATCAAATACCCAGGTGCTACTGCGAGCATTAGTAAGGTACTCATCAATAACATGTATATCACATATACCTTTGTTCACCTTGCCATCCTTCTTATCCACCAAATACTTGGGGCAGTTCCGCTTCCAGTGACCAGTCTGCTTGTAGTAGAAGCACTCAGTTTCAGGCTTAGGTCCAGGTTTGGGTTTCTTCTCTTGAGTAGCAACTTGCTTGCTGTTCTTTTTGAAGTTCCCCTTCTTCTTCCCTTTGCCCTTTTTCTTGAAACTAGTGGTCTTATTGACCATCAACACTTGATGCTCCTTCTTGATTTCTACCTCCGCAGCTTTCAGTATTGCGAAGAGCTCGGGAATAGTCTTATTCATCCCTTGCATATTATAGTTCATCACGAAGCTCTTGTAGCTTGGTGGCAGTGATTGGAGAATTCTGTCAATGACGCAATCATCTGGAAGATTAAATCCCAATTGAATCAAGTGATTATTATACCCGGACATTTTGAGTATATGCTCACTGACATAACTGTTCTCCTCCATCTTGCAGCTATAGAACTTATTGGAGACTTCATATCTCTCAATCCGGGCATTTGCTTGAAATATTAACTTCAACTCCTGAAACATCTCATATGCTCCATGTCGTTCAAAACGTCGTTGAAGTCCCGATTCTAAGCCGTAAAGCATGGCACACTGAACTATCGAGTAGTCATCAGCTTTGCTCTGCCAGACGTTCATAACATCTGGTGTTGCTCCAGCAGCAGGCTTGGCACCCAGCGGTGCTTCCAGGATGTAATTCTTCTGTGCAGCAATGAGGATAATCCTCAAGTTACGGACCCAGTCCGTGTAATTGCTACCATCATCTTTCAACTTTGCTTTCTCAAGGAACGCATTAAAATTCAACGGAACAACAGCACGGGCCATCTATCTACAATCAAACATAAACAAGCAAGATACTATCAGGTACTAAGTTCATGATAAATTTAGGTTCAATTAATCATATTACTAAAGAACTCCCACTTAGATAGACATCCCTCTAATCCTCTAAGTGATTACGTGATCCAAATCAACTAAACCATGTCCGATCATCACATGAGATGGAGTAGTTTCATTGGTGAACATCGCTATGTTGATCATATCTACTATATGATTCACGCTCGACCTTTCGGTCTCCGTGTTCCGAGGCCATATCTGTATATGCTTGGCTCGTCAAGTATAACCTGAGTATTCTGCGTGTGCAACTGTTTTGCACCTGTTGTATTTGAACGTAGAGCCTATCACACCCGATCATCATGTGGTGTCTCAGCACGAAGAACTTTCGCAACGGTGCATACTCAGGGAGAACACTTCTTGATAATTAGTGAGAGATCATCTTAAAATGCTACCGTCAATCAAAGCAAGATAAGATGCATAAAAGATAAACATCACATGCAATCAATATAAGTGATATGATATGGCCATCATCATCTTGTGCTTGTGATCTCCATCTTCGAAGCACCGTCGTGATCACCATCGTCACCGGCGCGACACCTTGATCACCATCGTAGCATCGTTGTCGTCTCTCCAATCTTATGCTTCCACGACTATCGCTTCCGCTTAGTGATAAAGTAAAGCATTACAGCGCAATTGCATTGCATACAATAAAGCGACAACCATATGGCTCATGCCAGTTGCCGATAACTTGGTTACAAAACATGATCATCTCATACAATAAAATTTAGCATCATGTCTTGACCATATCACATCACAACATGCCCTGCAAAAACAAGTTAGACGTCCTCTACTTTGTTGTTGCAAGTTTTACGTGGCTGCTACGGGCTTAAGCAAGAACCAATCTTACCTACGCATCAAAACCACAACGATAGTTTGTCAAGTTGGTGCTGTTTTAACCTTCGCAAGGACCGGGCGTAGCCACACTCGGTTCAACTAAAGTTGGATAAACTGTCACCCGCTAGCCACCTTTGTGCAAAGCACGTCGGGAGAACCGGTCTTGCGTAAGCGTACGTGTAATGTCGGTCCGGGCCGCTTCGTCCAATAATACCGCCGAACCAAAGTATGACATGCTGGTAAGCAGTATGACTTATATCGCCCACAACTCACTTGTGTTCTACTCGTGCATATAACATCAACACATAAAAGCTAGGCTCTGATACCACTGTTGGGGAACGTAGTAATTTCAAAATTTTCCTACGCACACGCAAGATCATGGTGATGCATAGAAACGAGAGGGGAGAGTGTGATCTACGTACCCTTGTAGACCGACAGCAGAAGCGTTAGCACAACGCGGTTGATATAGTCGTACGTCTTCACGGCCCGACCGATCAAGCACCGAAACTACGGCACCTCCGAGTTTTAGCACACGTTCAGCTCGATGACGATCCCCGGACTCCGATCCAGCAAAGTGTCGGGGTAGAGTTCCGTCAGCACGACGGCGTGGTGACGATCTTGATGTACTACTGCAGCAGGGCTTCGCCTAAACTCCGCTACAATATTATCGAGGATTATGGTGGAAGGGGGCACCGCACACGGCTAAGAATATGATCACGTGGATCAACTTGTGTGTCTAGGGGTGCCCCCTGCCCCCATATATAAAGGAGCAAGGGGAGGAGGCCGGCCGGCCCCTATTGGCACGCCAGGAGGAGTCCTCCTCCTAGTAGGACTAGGACTCCTACTAGGAGGGGGAAGGAAGTGGGGAGGGAGAAGGAAAGGGGGGCGCCACCCCCCCTCTCCTAGTCCAATTCGGACCAGGGGGGAGGAGGCGCGCGGCCCACCCTGGCTGCCCCTCTCTCTCTCCACTAAGGCCCATATGGCCCATTACTTCTCCCGGTAGGGTTCTGGTAACCCTCCGGCTCTCCGGTTTTCTCCGAAATCACCTGGAACACTTCCGGTGTCCGAATATAGCCGTCTAATATATCAATCTTTATGTCTCGACCATTTCGAGACTCCTCGTTATGTCTGTGATCACATCCGGGACTCCGAACTAACTTCGGTACATCAAAACTCATAAACTCATAATATAACTGTCATCGAAACCTTAAGCATGCGGACCCTACGGGTTCGAGAACAATGTAGACATGACCGAGACACGTCTCCGGTCAATAACCAATAGCGGAACCTGGATGCTCATATTGGCTCCTACATATTCTACGAAGATCTTTATCGGTCAGACCGCATAACAACATACGTTGTTCCCTTTGTCATCGGTATTTTACTTGCCTGAGATTCGATCGTCGGTATCTCAATACCTAGTTCAATCTCGTTACCGGCAAGTCTCTTTACTCGTTTCGTAATACATCATCTCGCAACTAACTCATTAGTTGAAATGCTTGCAAGGCTTATGTGATGTGCATTACCGAGAGGGCCCAGAGATACCTCTTCGACAACCGGAGTGACAAATCCTAATCTCGAAATACGCCAACCCAACATGTACCTTTGGAGACACCTGTAGAGCTCCTTTATAATCACCCAGTTACGTTGTGACGTTTGGTAGCACACAAAGTGTTCCTCTGGCAAATGGGAGTTGCATAATCTCATAGTCATAGGAACATGTATAAGTCATGAAGAAAGCAATAGCAACATACTAAACGATCGGGTGCTAAGCTAATGGAATGGGTCATGTCAATCACATCATTCTCCTAATAATGTGATCCCGTTAATCAAATGACAACACATGTCTATGGTTAGGAAACATAACCATCTTTGATTAATGAGCTAGTCAAGTAGAGGCATACTAGTGACGTTTGGTTTGTCTATGTATTCACACAAGTATTATGTTTCCGGATAATATAATTCTAGCATGAATAATAAACATTTATCATGATATAAGGAAATAAAATAATAACATTATTATTGCCTCTAGGGCATATTTCCTTCATTTATAGGTGGGGAGAGGGGGGGCGCCCCCTAGATCCCATCTAGGGTTGGGGGTGGCGGCCAAGGGGGGGAGGAGTGCCTCCCAAGTCAAGTGGAGGCCCTCCCCTTTAGGGTTTCCCCTCTCCCATGCGCATGGGCCTTGGGAGGGCTGGTGCCCCTAGCCCATTAAGGCTAGGGAGCCCCCTACAGCCCATGCTGCTGTATTGGACGTGGGGGAACATTTTCCGTACCTTCGGAACCTTCCGGAAGCTTCCCCGTACAATACCGGAAAAAACCAAACTTTTCCTGGAACCCGAACAACAACTTTCCATATATAAATCTTTACCTCCGGACCATTCTGGGACTCCTCGTGACGTCCGGGATCTCATCCGGGACTCCGAAAAACATTCGGTAATCACATACAAGTCTTCCTAATAACCCTAGCGCCATCGAACCTTAAGTGTGTAGACCCTACGAGTTCGGGAACCATGCAGACATGACCGAGACAACTCTCCGGCCAATAACCAACAGCGGGATCTGGATACCCATGTTGGCTCCCACATGTTCCACGATGATCTCATCGGATGAACCACGATGTCGGGGATTCAATCAATCCCGTATACAATTCCCTTTGTCAATCGGTACGTTAGTTGCCCGAGATTCGATCGTCGGTATTTCAATACCTCGTTCAATCTCGTTACCGGCAAGTCACTTTTACTCGTTCCGTAAACACATCATCCCGTGATCAACTCTTTGGTTACATTGAGCTCATTATGATGATGTCCTACCGAGTGGGCCCAGAGATACCTCTCCGTCACACGGAGTGACAAATCCTAGTCTCGATTTGTGCCAACCCAACAGACACTTTCGGAGATACCCGTAGTGTGCCTTTATAGCCACCCAGTTACGTTGTGATGTTTGGCACACCCAAAGCATTCCTACGGTATCCGGGAGTTGCACAATCTCATGGTCTAAGGAAATGATACTTGACATTAGAAAAGCTTTAGCAGACGAACTACACGATCTTGCGCTATGCTTAGGATTGGGTCTTGTCCATCACATCATTCTCCTAATGATGTGATCCCGTTATCAATGCCATCCAATGTCCATGGTCAGGAAAGCATGACCATCTATTGATCAACGAGCTAGTCAACTAGAGGCTTACTAGGGACATGTTGTGGTCTATGTATTCACACATGTATTATGGTTTCCGGATAATACAATTATAGCATGAACAATAGACAATTATCATGAACAAGGAAATACAATAATAACCATTTTATTATTGCGTCTAGGGCATATTTCCAACAGTCTCCCACTTGCACTAGAGTCAATAATCTAGTTCACATCACTATGTGATTGTAATGAATCCAACACCCATAGTGTTTGTTCATATCTTGCTTGTGAGTGGGGTTTATTAGTCAATGGGTCTGAACCTTTCAGATCCATGTGTGCTTTGCAAATCTCTATGTCATCTTGTAGATGCAGCTACCACGCGCTACTTTGAGCTATTCCAAATAATTGCTCTACTATACGAATCCGGTTTACTACTCAGAGTCATCCGGATTAGTGTCAAAGTTTGTATCGACGTAACCCTTTACGACGAACTCTTTTACCACCTCCATAATCGAGAAAATTCCTTACTCCACTAGTTACTAAGGATAAGTTCGACCGCTGTCATGTGATTCATTCCTGGATCACTCTTGTACCCCTTGACTGACTCATGGCAAGGCACACTTCAGGTGCGGTACACAACATAGCATACTGCAGGCCTACGTCTAAAGCATAGGGGACGACCTTCGTCCTTTCTCTCTCTTCTGCCGTGGTCAGGTCTTGAGTCTTACTCAATACTCACACCTTGTAACACAGCCAAGAACTCCTTCTTTGTTGATCTATTTTGAACTCCTTCAAAATCTTGTTACGGTATGTATTCATTTGAAAGTACTATTAAGCGTTTTTTATCTATCCTTATAGATCTTGATGCTCAATGTTCAAGTAGCTTAATCCAGGTTTTCCATTGGAAAACATTTTTCAAATAACCCTGCATGCTTTCCAGAAATTCTACACCATTTCTGATCAACAATATGTTAACAACATATACTCATCAAAAATTCTATAGTGCTCCCACTCACTTCTTTGGAAATACAAGTTTCTCACAAAATTTGTATAAACCCAAAATCTTTGATCATCTCATCAAAGCGTACATTCCAATTCCGAGATGCTTACTCCAGTCCTTAGAAGGATTGCTGGAGCTTTGCATACTTGTTAGCATCTTTCAGGATTGACAAAACCTTCTGGTTGTATCACATACAACCTTTCCTCAAGAAAAACATCGAGGAAACAATGTTTTGACATCCTATCTGCAAGATTTCATAAATAATGCAGTAACTGCTAACATAATTCCAACAGACTCTTAGCATCGCTACGAGTGAGAAAGTCTCATCGTAGTCAACTCCTCAAACTTGTCGGGAAACATCTTAATGACAAGTCGAGCTTTCTTAATGGTGACACTTACCATCATTGTCCGTCTTCCTTTTAAAATCCATCTGCACCCAACAGCCTTACGACCATCAAGTAGTTCTTCCAAAGTCTATACTTTGTTTTTATACATGGATCATCTCTCGGATTTTATGGCCTCGAGCCATTCGTCGGAATCCGGGCCCACCATCGCTTCTCCATAGCTCGTAGGTTCATTGTTGTCTAGCAACATGACTTCCAGGACAGGATTATGTACCACTCTGAAGTAGTACGCATCCTTGTCGACCTATGAGGTTTGGTAGTGACTTGATCTGAAGTTTCATGATCACTATCATAAGCTTCCACTTCAATTGGTGTAGGTGCCACAGGAACAACTTCCTATGCCCTGCTACACACTAGTTGAAGTGACGGTTCAATAACCTCATCAAGTCTCCACCATCCTCCCACTCAATTCTTTCGAGAGAAACTTTTCCTCGAGAAAGGACCCGTTTCTAGAAACAATCACTTTTGCTTCCGGATCTGAAATAAGAGGTATACCCAACTATTTTTGGGTATTCTATGAAGATGCATTTATCCGCTTTGGGTTCGAGCTTATCAGCCTGAAACTTTTTCACAGAAGCATCGCAACCCCAAACTTTTAAGAAACGACAACTTATGTTTCTCTAAACCATAGTTCATACGGTGTCGTCTCAGCGGAATTGTGTGGTGCCCTATTTAAGGTGAGTGCGGTTGTCACTAATGCCTAACCCATAAAAGATAGTGGTAATTCGATAAGAGACATCATGGTATGCACCATATCCAATAGGGTGCAGTTGTGATGTTCGGACACACCATCACACTATGGTGGTCCAGGTGGTATTAGTTGTGAATCAATTTCCACAATGTCTTAATTGTGTGCCAAACTCGTAACTCAGATATTCATCTCTATGATCACATCATAGACATTTTATCCTCTTGTCACGATGATCTTCAACTTCACTATGAAATTACTTGAATCTTTCAATAATTCAGACTTGTGTTTCATCAAGTAAATATACTCAGCATCTACTCAAATCATCTGTGAAGTAAGAACATAACGATATCCACTGCGTGTCTCAGCACTCATTGGACTGCACACATCAAAATGTATTACTTCCAACAAGTTGCTTTCTTGTTCCATCTTACTGAAAACGAGGCCTTTCAGTCATCTTGCCCATGTGGTATGATTTGCATGTCTCAAGTGATTCAAAATCAAGTGAGTCCAAACGATCCATCTGTATGGAGTTTCTTCATGCATATCTACCAATAGACATGGTTCGCATGTCTCAATTTTTTCAAAAACGAGTGAGTCCAAAGATCCATCAACGTGGAGCTTCTTCATGCATTTTATACCAAGATGACTCAAATGGTAGTGCCACAAGTATGTGGTACTATCATTACTATCTTATATCTTTTGGCATCAACATGTGTATCACTACGATTGAGATTCAATAAACCATTCATTTTAGGTGCTATACCATTGAAGGTATTATTCAAATAAACAGAGTAACCATTATTCTCCTTAAATGAATAACCTTATTGCGATAAACATAATCCAATCATGTCTATGCTCAACGCAAACACCAAATAACAATTATTTAGGTTTAACACCTATCCCGATGGTAGAGGGAGCGTGAGATGTTTGATCACATCAACCTTGGAAACACTTCCAACACATATCGTCATCTCACCTTCAGCTAGTCTTCGTTTATTCTGTAGCCTTTTATTTCGAGTTACTAACACTTAACAACTGAATCGGTATTTTAATACCCTGGTGCTACTAGGAGTACTAGTGAAGTACACATTATAATGACGTATAACCAAAATACTTCTGTCGACCTTGCCAGCCTTCTCATCTACCGAGTATCTAGGGTAGTTCTGCTTCAGTGACCGTTCCCCTCATTATAGAAGCACTTAGTCTCGGGTTTGGTTCAACCTTGGGTTTCTTCACTAGAGCAGCAACTGATTTGCCGTCGCATGAAGTATCCATTCTTTCCCTTGCCCTTCTTGAAACTAGTGGTTTAATCATCAACAATTTATGCTCCTACTTGATTTCTAATTTCGCGGTGTCAAACATCGCGAGTTTCTCAAGGATCATCATTTCTATCCCTGATATGTTATAGTTCATCACGAAGCTCCAATAGCTTGTTGGCAGTGGCTATGGAGAACCATCACTATCTTATCTGGAAGATTAACTCCCACTCGATTCAAGCGATTGTAGTACTCAGACAATCTAAGCACATGCTCAACGATTGAGCTTTTCTCCCTTAGTTTGCAGGCTTAAGAAACTTGTCAGAGGTCTCATACCTCTTGATGTGGGCACTAGTCTGAAATTCCAATTTCAGTCTTTGGAACATCTCATATGTTCTGCGACGTTTCAAAACCGTCTTTGGTGCCACAATTCTAAACCGTTCGTATTACGCACTGAACTATCACGTAGTCATCAAAACGTGTATGTCAGATGTTTCCCAACATCTACAGATGATGCTCGAGGTTCAACACACTGAGCGGTGCATTAAGGACGTAAGCCTTCTGCTCAGCAATGAGGATAACCCTCAGTTTACGAACCCAGTCCGCATAATTTCTACTATCAACTTTCAACTAAATTTTCTCTAGGAACATATCTTAAACAGCAGAACTAAAGCGTAAGCTACGAGATAATTTGCAAAGACCTTTTGACTATGTTCATGATAATTAAGTTCATCTAATCAAATTATTCAATGAACTCCCACTTAGATAGACATACCTCTAGTCATCTAAGTGATACATGATCCGAGTCAACTAGGCCGTGTCCGATCATCACGTGAGATGAACTAGTCATCATCGGTGAACATCTTCATGTTGATCGTATCCACTATACGACTCATGTTCGACCTTTCGGTCTTCCGTATTCCGAGGCCATGTCTGTACATGCTAGGCTCGTCAAGTTAACCTAAGTGTATTGCGTGTGTAAATCTGGCTTACACCCGTTGTATGCGAACGTTAGAACCTATCACACCCGATCATCACGTGGTGCTTCGGAACAACGGACCTTAGCAACGGTGCACAGTTAGGGGGAACACAATTCTTGATATTTTAATGAGGGATCATCTTATTTATGCTACCGCGTTCTAAGCAAATAAGATGTGAAAACATGACAAACATCACATGCAAATCATAAAGTGACATGATATGGCCAATATCTTCTTGCGCCTTTAATCTCCATCTTCGAGGCGCGGCATGAACACCATCATCACCGGCATGACACCATGATCTCCATCATCGTGTCATCATGAAGTTGCCTCGTCAACTATTACTTCTACTACTATGGCTAACGGTTAGCAATAAAGTAAAGTAATTATATGGCGTTTTCATTGACACGCAGGTCATAAATAAATTAAGACAACTCCTATGGCTCCTGCCGGTTGTCATACTCATCGACATGCAAGTCGTGATTCCTATTACAAGAACATGATAAATTTCATACATCACATATATCATTCATCACATCCTTTTGGCCATATCACATCACATAGCAAACCCTGCAAAAACAAGTTAGACGTCCTCTAATTGTTGTTGCATGTTTTACGTGGCTGCTATGGGTTTCTAGCAAGAACGTTTCTTACCTACGCTAAACCACAACGGTGATATGCCAATTGCTATTTACCCTTTATAAGGACCCTTTTCATCGAATCCGATCCGACTAAAGTGGGAGAGACAGCCACCCGCCAGCCACCTTATGCACCAAGTGCATGTCAGTCGGTGGAACCTGTCTCACGTAAGTGTACGTGTAAGGTCGGTCCGGGCCGCTTCATCCCACAATGCCGCCGAATCAAGATAAGACTAGTAACGGCAAGCAAATTGAACAAATCATCGCCCACAACTACTTTGTGTTCTACTCGTGCATAGAATCTACGCATAGACCTAGCTCATGATGCCACTGTTGGGGAACGTAGCAATAATTCAAAAAAATTCCTACGTGTCACCAAGAACAATCTAGGAGATGCTAGCAATGAGAGAGAGGGAGTGCATCTTCATACCCTTGAAGATCGCTAAGCGGAAGCGTTACAAGAACGCGGTTGATGGAGCCGTACTCACGGCGATTCAAATCGCGAAAGATCCGATCTAGCGCCGAACGGACGGCGTCTCCGCGTTCAACACACGTACAGCCCGATAACGTCTCCCGCGCCTTGATCCAGCAAGGAGGAGGGAGAGGTTGAGGAAGAAGGTCCAACAGCAGCACGACGGCGTGGCGGTGATGGAGTGGCAGTTCTCCGGCAGGGCTTCACCAAGCTCACGCGGAGGAGGAGAGGTATTGGAGGGGAGGGGGCTGCGCCAGGTGCAAGGGTATGGCCGCCCTCCCAGCCCTCCAGTATTTATAGGTGGGGAGAGAGGGGGGCCGGCCCCCCTAGATCCCATCTAGGGTTGGGGGCGGCGGCCAAGGGGGGGAGGAGTGCCTCCCAAGTCAAGTGGAGGCCCTCCCCTTTAGGGTTTCCCCTCTCCCATGCGCATGGGCCTTGGGGGGGGGCTGGTGCCCCTGGCCCATTAAGGATAGGGAGCCCCCCTACAACCCATGCTGCTGTATTGGACGTGGTGGAACATTTTCCAGACCTCCGGAATCCTCCGAAACCTTCCGGAAGCTTCCCGGTACAATACCGGAAAAACCGAACTTTTCCTGGAACCCGAACAACATCTTTCCATATATAAATCTTTACCTACGGACCATTCCGGGACTCCTCGTGACGTCCGGGATCTCATCCGGGACTCCGAACAACATTCGGTAATCACATACAAGTCTTCCTAATAACCCTAGCGTCATTGAACCTTAAGTGTGTAGACCCTACGGGTTCGGGAACCATGCAGACATGACCGAGACAACTCTCCGGCCAATAACCAACAGCGGGATCTGGATACCCATATTGGCTCCCACATGTTCCACGATGATCTCATCGGATGAACCACGATGTCGGGGATTCAATCAATCCCGTATACAATTCCCTTTGTCAATCGGTACGTTACTTGCCCGAGATTCGATCGTCGGTATTTCAATACCTCGTTCAATCTCGTTACCGGCAAGTCACTTTTACTCGTTCCGTAAACACATCATCCCGTGATCAACTCTTTGGTCACATTGAGCTCATTATGATGATGTCCTACCGAGTGGGCCCAGAGATACCTCTCCATCACACGGAGTGACAAATCCCAGTCTCGATTCGTGCCAACCCAACAGACACTTTCGGAGATACCCGTAGTGTGCCTTTATAGCCACCCAGTTACGTTGTGACGTTTGGCACACCCAAAGCATTCCTACGGTATCTGGGAGTTGCACAATCTCATGGTCTAAGGAAATGATACTTGACATTAGAAAAGCTTTAGCAGACGAACTACACGATCTTGTGCTATGCTTAGGATTGGGTCTTGTCCATCACATCATTCTCCTAATGATGTGATCCCATTATCAATGACATCCAATGTCCATGGTCAGGAAAGCATGACCATCTATTGATCAATGAGCTAGTCAACTAGAGGCTTACTAGGGACATGTTGTGGTCTATGTATTCACACATGTATTACGGTTTCCGGATAATACAATTATAGCATGAACAATAGACAATTATCATGAACAAGGACAATAGTAACCATTTTATTATTGCCTCTAGGGCATATTTCCAACACGTCGTACCTGGCAGATCGACCTCGACTCCGCCGAGGACGACGATGACCCGCCGGCCCGCACGGCGATGAAGAAGGAAATGAAAGCCAGTGGCTTGACCAGTCGCTCCGCACGCCGGTGACGGCCGCCGCGGTCAGCCGGTGTCCATTGTGTACCCCCTATCCCCCTATCCCCCAATCCCCCAATCCCCCTTCTGCATTCCGATCTTGCATGTATGAACTCGTATGAACTGCTATGAACTAGTATGAACTACCCCTATGCTCATCTACCTCTATTCCCCATTCCCCTGCGCCGTTGATCGAATCTATCGCCGTGGATCGAATCTAGCATGCACGTCGAAGAGAGAGAAGGGCTTACCGCCATTGATGGAGTCCGGTGGTCTTCTTCCTCTGCTCTGATCCGCCGCCGTCGGTGATGGAGTCCGGTGGTCTTCTTCCTCTGCTCCGATCCGCCGCCGCCGGTGAGAGTTGGGAGAGTGGGGAGAGGGAGCAGTGAGGGGCGGTGAGGCTAATAACTGCCGGCGCTTCGGGAAACAACGCGGCTTCTCGAGCGTGGCCGCGCGCGTGCAGCCGCCGCCGCCCACGTGCACCGCTCGGGCCTGGCCCTGGAGAAACTGCCGATTCGTGCGTTCCCAGTGAGCCAGGCCCAGTGGTGCTTTAAGAAACGTGCGATGCAGGCCCAATAGTGTATGCGGGTTACCAAACAGGCTGGATACTTCGCGCGCGGGCCTGGTCGAGGCCTATGCAGGCAACCAAACACACCCGAGGTGTTCCTGCATACGCCCTTCTAGCTGACCGGTGCACCCCTGCACGCCGTCGCAATTTGTAGCGAAACAGCCAAATTAGGTCAGTCTTTGTTTACCGAACAAATGTAGACTATGTTTGATAGCAAAGTATTGTAAAACCAAAGTATTAAAAAACTACAGTAATTTATCCTGTAGGTGTCAAATAACATGGTCTTGACACAACATAATATTTTAGAGTATTCACGATACTAAAAATCTGTTTGATGCAGCGACGTAAAAAGGCTCGCAAGCAATTAGCTAGCAAACAATTCCATTTACCAGCGCAGCTGCATGCCCCAACTGATCAGCCTAAGAACGGCCATGTACATGGCGATAGAGCAGCTATTTTACTAGCTAGCTAGCCGTTGCCATCTGGATGCATAAGAACGGAAGCTAGCACAAAGTGACCTCCACTGAACGTCTACGCTCAGGGCTTGTAGGTTACCAAAGAAGAACCCGACAGCATGGCGTAGCCGGCGGCAACTTCACCACGTCATAGAACTACACCAACCGGAACCGCACAGTCAAGCTCTTCCCATTGCACTGTTATTTTCGGCTGCTTAAGCCCTGTTTGATAACAAAGTATTTCAGTATTTTGAAAATACTGCAGTTTTTAAGAATACCATGATTTTATTTACAATGAGTTGTTTGATTGCCTCTAACAATTGTGGTACTAAAACTGTAGTATTGTCTAAATTGTAGTTTTTTCTCTGCATAAAAAAAGAACCCAAGATCTCTTTTTAAAAAACAGAGCAGGCGAAAAGACAGGTGGGACGTCGTTATCTTTTTCCATCGATTTAAAACAGAGGCATCACTCCCACGCCGCCGCCGCCGCCGCCTTATATAGTTCCCTCGATGGCCATGGGGAAGGAAAGAGACGGGTATGCAAAGACCAAAGCTGAGTATACAGCCCTGCACCCTCCCTCGATTCGCTCCTTCCGCCTCTCCACACTGATCGCCGGCACCTTCCTCTGCATAGCTGTGCCTTTTCTAACTATGCATGTCGCTGAGCTCCGCTCGAGTTGTTCGTCTAGACTGCTAGCTGGATCTCAATGCTTGTTAATTCAACTCCACTCGAGCTGTTCATCTAGTCTGCTAACTGAAACTCAATGCTTGTTAATTTAGGACTGCTCGAGCTGTCCGTCTAGTCTGCTAGCATTCTTAATACATGACTCGATGATGACGCAAAGAAGGTCAAGCCGCTCCGTCTATGCGTAGCTTCAGCACAGGTGATTCACACGCGACGCGGTGCCTTGGGTGATCTTTTTGTATACACAAGCTAGCCATTCAGCTTCAGTTGTTATGCACGCAGATGATAAGAGATAACCAGCTAGCTAGCTACAAAATGCAACAAAAATAGTATTCAAAAGGCCAGCTGCACTTGTTTGAACGCGACGATGAGGCAGCAAAAATTACTGCGTTATGCCGTAACAACCAAACAGGTTTTTGTATTGTGAATACTTCAAAATACTCTGTTATAGTAAAACCATGGTATTTCATACCTATAGGTAAAATTACTGCAGTTTTTGATACTTTGGTTTTTATAATACTTTGCTATCAAACACAGCCTTAGTTTTTTATAAAAAGGTCTTGGGTTCTTTTTTTTTATACAGAGAAAAAACTACAGTTTGGCCAATACTGTAGTATTAAAACCATAGTTTTTAGGAGTAATCAAACAGCTTGTTGTAAATAAAACTATGATAATCTAAAAAACTGTAGTATTCACAAAAAACGGAGAAAATACTTTGCTACTGAACAGGGCCGTATTGAGTGGAACTCTATTGTACCGGGCCAAGTGGCTGCTTGTGTCTCCTATGATTTCCCCGAGCACCGTCAAGTTATAAAAGCTTTGCTTTATCTTAAATAAAAAATTGTAGTGAAACATGTTGAATTAGAGAAACTCTAGCAAAGTTGTCATATTTTGACAGATTGACATAATAATTGTCAGTATGAAGATTTTGAACAAAAAATGCACCCTAGCAGAGTCGTGATATGCCTCCGGATCGTCATAATTTATGGAGTGCCTTTTATATCAGACCTCTCACCATCCATGGTACTAGCATGTAAGGTGAAGAAAACTTCAAGTGATTTCCACCTTACATGTGATGGTAGAGAGATTAGAAAAAAAAGATGCCCTGCCAACGAGTAGGTCTCATGATTATAAATATGGACTCAAAGTTTACGCATCATCTGAGAACCTTCATAATGCATATGGAGCGCTGCCACTGCTTTTACATAACACTTGTGAAAGTGCAAGTTATCGACCGGGGAAGGGGGGGGGGGGAATGGACGATTTTAATAGATTCTTAAAATAAGTGAGTTTTCTGAAGAATAACAGCGCGACAGATGACTTAAAAGAGGAGTCACTACACTAAGCATGCAAATCAGAGTAGTTGCAAAGTCGTCCTGACGAAATATAACATGCATGAAGAGTAGCATAACATGTAAACATACAACAAAAAGATGAATGAGCTAAGTACAATAAGACTGAAGGTAAACAAAGTGCAATGCAAGATGATGAAATTGCAAAAGTCTTCACGCAAAGTCTCCAAGAGGAGGGAGATAAATTCTTCAACACACAGATGCGGAAATTAAGGAGCTAGAGAAATAGAACTGGGTTGCTTGATGAAGACAATGAATTTGTATGACCAGTTCCAATTGATGTGACAACTGTATATCTAGTTAGGGAGGCGTGAGCTTTTACTCAGCAGACACTTAGTCTTCACCTTATTTCCCTTGAGCTAAGGTCACTTAAACATCGCCCAATCACTCGTGGTAAGTATTCAAGGTAGACTTCTAAAACCTTCACGGATTCGTGTTCTATTGGCACTCCACAATTTCTTCTTGGATGCTTAGAACATGATGCGTACCGTCTGGAAGATCACAACCTTCAAAGGTAATAAGCACCAAAGCACACAAGACAATCTCTTCAGTGATGCTCAATCACTTTGGGCTCTAGATGTTTGGGTTTTTTCCCCACTTAGGATTCTCTCAAAATCGTCGGAGGATGGGTTGCTCTAGTTGACATTGGTTAATCAATCACCGGAGGCAGCCAACCAACAAATGGTTGTGGGTGTGGCTATTTATAGCCAAGGGAAATCCGACATGATAAGACCATCATGCCCTTCGGACACGACCGTTGCCAGGATAAGGATCCACTCGGCAGCTGACACTTGCGTATCAACGGTTGAAAATTGAACTCCAGATTCCTCACTTTAGGAGAGTCGCACTGGAGAAATCCTAACTCTTCAGTCATACCAATTTCGTTGGCGACTAGAGGAACTTCGTCTCTGCCGCTAAAGAACTCGTTTGCATTGCAAGAGATTTCCAAAGTTTTCACTTGAAGAAATAGGTAAGTTTGGGTTTGAGCTTCACTTCAGAAATACACCTATGTATCACCTAGACCCCCTTTAACAGTGTGGTGTTTCCTATGACTCAAATAAATAAGAAAGAAACTATGAAAACAAAGTCTTCAAGCTTCCTATTCTTCACTTCAATTTCTTCAAATGACGCACCAATTCCTTCAATGTAAACATACATTTTTAGGGATCACCTTCCTTGGTTAAACCCAAATCTCCAGGGACTTTACCTCCTGTGTATACTCACAAACACATTAGTCCCTTAACTCATTTGTATTCAATACTCCAAAACCACTTAGGGGTCACTAGATGCACTTACAACTTGCAACCAACTTGACAAATTTCAACTCCTTAAACATCCCCGTCGCCAAAAAATCCACTCAAAGTTCCAGCATTCAATTGAAAAACAACTTTTATTACAAATAAACCACATATTTCATTCTTTTTTTATGGATACCACATACCTCTGCACATGGTAACTACTAGAGAAGCGAAAAAGGCCCAGAAATAGTGGACAAAGGACCCCCAAGATATAGGAAAATACAAGATCTCTAGAGGTTCCACCAAACACATTGATGAAGCTAGTGGATGCAAATAAAACCTAGCGCCACCAGGGCGATAGTCGAAGAAGCACACCACCATCGACAAATTTAGAAGTTTGACGAATAGAGAGAAGAACTTTAGAAGAACCAAAAAATAATACAAAAGTAATCTTTAAGCTAAGCAACTAACAAAGGAAGTCTTTCACCGGTCAAACAAGACGTAAGACTTAATCTAAAAGAAATTACTAGATTGAATCTATTTGCATTAAAAAATGATCGTGGAACAAAAAAGTATTCACAGAAGTCTTTAGAGAGGAGAGAGTCAATTCTTCACAAGATGCAAAATATACAAAGTAAATATGAGTGAAGAAGATTGAAACAATTGACTCATTGAAGACACATGATTTGCTGACCTGTTACTGGCACAACTCTATGTCTGGTTGGAGGGACTGAGCCAAACCTCCGAAGGCAAGAAAGTCATCACCCTATTTTCCTTGAGTTAAGTTCCATAAAACATGTCCAACACAATGATCTCTGGACCATCAAAAACCTGTTCTTCGGCAGGTTCAAAAGTTGGATGCTCTAAACAGACACTGATACGTCTCCAATGTATCTATAATTTTTTATTTTTCCATGATATTATATTATCTGTTTAGGATGTTTATGGGCTTTATTATACAATTTTATATTATTTTTTGGGACTAACCTATTAACTGAAAGCCCAGTGCAAATTGCTATTTTTTTTGCCTATTTCAGTGTTTCGTAGAAAAGGAATATCAAACGGAGTCCAAATGGAATGAAACCTTCGCGATGATCTTTTTTGGAACAAACGTCATCCAGGAGACTTGGAGTGGATGCCAAGGAAGCAGCGAGGCGGCCACGAGGTAGGGCGGCGTGCCCAGGGGCCAGACGCGCCCCCACCCTTGTGGGCCCCTCGCAGCTCCACCCACCTACTTCTTTCGCCTATATATAATCTTATACCCTAAAAACATCCAAGGGAGCCACGAAACCACTTTTCTATCGCCACAACCTTCTGTACCCGTGAGATCCCATCTGGGGACCTTTTCCGGCGATCTACCGAAGGGGGAATCGATCACGGAGGGCTTCTACATCAACACCATAGCCTCTCCGATGATGTGTTAGTAGTTTACCACAGACCTTCAGGTACATAGTTATTAGCTAGATGGATTCTTCTCTCTCTCTCTCTTTGGATCTCAATACAAAGTTCTCCTCGATGTTCTTGGAGATCTATTCGATGTAATTCTTTTTGCGGTGTGTTTGCCGAGATTTGATGAATTGTGGGTTTATGATTAAGATTATCTATGAACAATATTTGATTCTTCTTTGAATTCTTATATGCATGATTTGATATCTTTGCAAGTCTTTTCGAATTATCAATTTGGTTTGGCCTACTAGATTGATCTTTCTTGCAATGGGAGAAATTCTTAGCTTTGGGCTCAATCTTGCAGTGCTCGATCCCAGTGATAGAAAGGGAACCGACACGTATTGTATTGTTGCCATCGAGGATAATAAGATGGGGCTTATATCATATTGCTTGAGTTTACCCCTCTACATCATGTCATCTTGCCTAATGCGTTAATCTGTTCTTATGAACTTAATACTCTATATGCATGTTGGATAGCGGTCGATGTGTGGAGTAATAGTAGTAGATGCAGAATCGTTTCGGTCTACTTAACACGGACGTGATACCTATGTCCATGATCATGCCTAGATATTCTCATAACTATGCACTTTTCTATCAATTGCTCGGCAGTAATTTGTTCACCCACCGTAATATATGCTATCTTGAGAGAAGCCACTAGTGAAACCTATGGCCCCCGGATCTACTTTACATCATATAAGTTTCTGATCTACAATTCTAGTTTACTATTTATTTTACAATCTTTACTTTTCAATCTATACAACAAAAATACCAAAATATTTATCTTATTATCTCTATCAGATCTCACTTTCGTAACTGACCGTGAAGGTATTGGCAACCCCTTTATCGCGTTGGTTGCGAGGTTCTTGTTTGTTTGTGCAGGTACTAGGTGAATTGCGTGTAGTCTCCTACTGGATTGATACCTTGGTTCTCAAAAACTGAGGGAAATACTTACGCTACTTTTCTGCATCACCCTTTTCTCTTCAAGGGAAAACCAACGCATGCTCAAGAGGTAGCAAGAAGGATTTCTAGCGCCGTTGCCGGGGATATGTACGCCAAGTCAAGACATACCAAGTACCCATCACAAATTCTTATCCCTCACATTACATTATTTGCCATTTGCCTCTCGTTTTCCTCTCCCCACTTCACCCTTGATGTTTTATTTGCCTCTTTTCCGTTTGCCCTTTTTCTGTTCGTCTCCTTTCGCTTGTCTCTTGTGTGATTGTTTGTTGGATTGATTGTTTGTCACGATGGCTCAAGATAATACTAAATTATGTGACTTTTCCAATACCAACAATAATTATTTCATTAGCACTCCAATTGCTCCTCTTGCCGATGCTGAATCTTGTGAAATCAATACTGCTTTGCTGAATCTTGTCATGAAAGATCAATTTGCTGGCCTTCCTAGTGAAGATGCTGCTACCCATCTAAACAACTTTGTTGATTTATGTGATATGCAAAATAAGAAAGATGTGGATAATGATATAGTTAAATTAAAGCTATTTCCGTTTTCGCTTAGAGATTGTGCTAAAACTTGGTTCTCTTCTTTGCCTAAAAATAGGATTGATTCATGGAATAAGTGCAAAGATGCTTTTATCTCTAAGTATTTTGCTCCCGCTAAGATCATCTCTCTTAGAAACAATATTATGAACTTTAAGCAACTTGATCATGAGCATGTTGCACAGGCTTGGGAGAGGATGAAATTAATGATACGTAATTGCCCTACACATGGTTTGAATTTATGGATGATTATACAAAAAAATTATGTTGGATTGAATTTTGCTTCTAGAAATCTTTTAGATTCGGCCATGGGAGGCGCGTTTGTGGAAATTACTTTAGGAGAAGCAACTAAACTCCTAGATAATATTATGGTTAATTATTCTCAATGGCACACCAAAAGATCTACTAATAAAAAAGTTCATGCGATAGAAGAGATTAATGTCTTGAGTGGAAAGATAGATGAACTTATGAAATTGTTTGCTAATAAGAGTGCTTCTTATGATCCTAATGATATTCCTTTGTCCACTTTGATTGAGAATGATAATGAATCTATGGATGTGAATTTTGTTGGTAAGAACAATTTTGGTAACAACGCATATAGAGGAAATCTCAATTCTAGGCCGTTTCCTAGTAATTCCTTTAATAATTATGATAATTCCTACAACAACTCTTATGTAAATTTTAATAAGATGCCCTCTGATTTTGAGACTAGTGTTAAATAATTTAAGAATTCGCAAAAGAATTTCGATGCTTTGCTTGAAGAAAAATTGCTTAAGACTGATGAGTAGGCTAGGAACGTGGATAGAATTTCTCTTGATGTTGATTCTTTGAAACTTAGATCTATTCCACCTAAGTATGATATCAATGAGTGTCTCAAATCCATGAGAATTTCCATGGATGAGTGCAAAGAAAGAACCGCTAGGATGCGTGCTAAAAAGGATTGCTTTGTGAAGGCGTGTTCTTCTAGTTTTCATGATAATAAAGATGAAGATCTAAAAGTGATTGGTGTGTCTCCTTTTAAATCTTTGTTTGCCAATATGAATCTTAATAAATATGGGACTGGAGATGAGTCAACTTTATTTAGAAGGCGTCCCAATGATTCGGAGTTTTTAGATCTTGATGCAAAAATTGATAAAAGTGGGATTGAAGAGGTCAAAATTTTACATAGCAATGAACCCACTATTTTGGATTTCAAGGAATTTAATTATGATAATTGCTCTTTGATAGATTGTATTTCCTTGTTGCAATCCGTGCTAAATTCTCCTCATGCTTATGATCAAAACAAAGCTTTTACTAAACATATCTTTGATGCTTTAATGCAATCCCATGAAGAAAAGCTTGAACTATAAGTTTATATTCCTAGAAAACTTTATGATGAGTGGGAACCTACTATTAAAATTAAGATTAAAGATCATGAATGCTATGCTTTATGTGATTTGGGTGCTAGTGTTTCCACGATTCCAAAAACTTTGTGTGATGTGTTAGGTTTCCATGAATTTGATGGTTGTTCTTTAAATTTGCATCTTGCGGATTCCACCATTAAGAAACCTATGGGAAGGATTAATGATGTTCTTATTGTTGTAAATAGGAATTATGTGCCCGTAGATTTCATTGTTTTTTATATAGATTGCAATCCTACATGTCCTATTATTCTTGGTAGACCTTTCCTTAGAACGATTGGTGCAACTATTTACATGAATGAAGGAAATATTACATTCCAATTTACGTTAAGGAAAGGCATGGAACACTTTCCTAGAAAGAAAATTAAATTACCTTATGAATCTATTATGAGAGGCACATATGGATTGCATACCAAAGATGATAATACCTAGATCTATTCTTGTTTTTATGCCTAGCTAGGGGCGTTAAACGATAGCGCTTGTTGGGAGGCAACCCAATTTTATTTTTGTTCCTGTTTAGTAATAAATAAATCATCTATCCTATGTTATGATTGTGTTTTTTATGTTTTAATTAGTGTATGTGCCAAGTAAAGCCTTTAGTATCTTCTTGGATGATTGTTATTTGATCTTGCTGAAAAAAAACAGAAAGTATGCACTAACAAGAATAATTTTCATTTTAACCAGAGAGCGATAAAATACTGATTCCAACTGAAGTAGATCAATATACAAATTATGTAGGACTTACTAATTGCTCAGGATTTTTGGAGTATTATTACAGATTGTTCTGTTTTTGACAGATTCTGTTTTTCGTGTGTTGTTTGCTTATTTTGATGAATCTATGGCTAGTATCGGGGGGTATGAACCATAGATAAGTTGGAATACAGTAGGTTTAACACCAATATAAATAAAGAATGAGTTTATTACAATACCTTAAAGTGGTGGTTTGTTTTCTTATACTAACGAAGCTCATGAGATTTTCTGTTGAGTTTTGTGTTGTTAAGTTTTCAAGTTTTTAGGTAAAGATTTGATGGATTTCGGAACAAGGAGTGGCAAGAGCCTAAGCTTGGGGATGCCCAAGGCATCCCAAGGTAAAATTCAAGGACAACCAAAAGCCTAAGCTTGGGGATACCCCGGAAGGCATCTCCTCTTTCGTCTTCATCTATCGGTAACTTTACTTGAGGCTATATTTTTATTCACCACATGATATGTGTTTTACTTGGAGCGTCTTGTATGATTTGAGTCTTTGCCTTTTAGTTTACCACAATCATCCTTGCTGTACACACCCTTTTGGGAGAGACACACATGAATCGGAATTTATTCGAATACTCTATGTGCTTCACTTATATCTTTCGAGCTAGATAATTTTGCTCTAGTGCTTCGCTTATATCTTTTTAGAGCATGGTGGTAGTTTTATTTTATAGAAATTATCGATCTCTCATGCTTCACTTATATTATTTTGAGAGTCTTTTAGAACAACATGGCAATTTTCTTTGGTTATGAAACTAGTCCCAATATGATAGACATCCGGGATGGGTATAATAAAAACTTTCATATAGAGTGCATTAAATGTTATGAGAAGTTTGATTCTTGATAGTTGTTTTGAGATATAAAGGTGGTAATATTAGAGTTGTGCTTGTAATTATGAAATTGAGAAATACTTGTGTTGAAGTTGGCAAGTCCCGTAGCATGCACATATGGTAAACGTTGTGTGATAAATTTGAAGCATGGGGTGTTCTTTGATTGCTTTCCTTATGAGTGGCGGTCGGGAATGAGCGATAGTCTTTTCCTACCAATCTACCCCCTAGGAGCATGCACGTAGTGCTTGGTTTTGATGACTTGTAGATTTTTGCAATAAGTATATGAGTTCTTTATGACTAATGTTGAGTCCATGGATTATACACACTCTCACCCTTCCATCATTGCTAGCCTCTTCAGTACTCTGCATTGCCCTTTCTCACCTCGAGAGTTGGTGCAAACTTCGCCGGTGCATCCAAACCCCATGATATGATACGCTCTATCACACATAAGAGTCCTTATATCTTCCTCAAAACAGCCACCATACCTACCTATTATGGCATTTCCATAGCCATTCCGAGATATATTGCCATGCAACTTTCCACCATTCCTTTATTATGACACGCTTCATCATTGTCATATTGCCTTGCATGATCATGTAGTTGACATCGTATTTGTGGCAAAGCCACCTTCATAATTCTTTCATACATGTCACTCTTGATTCATTGCATATCCCGGTACACCGCCGGAGGCATTCACATAGAGTCATATTTTGTTCTAAGTATTGAGTTGTAATTCTTGAGTTGTAAAGTAAATAAAAGTGCGATGATTTTCATTATTAGAGTATTGTCCCATGTGAGGAAAGTTCTTAAAAAAGAAAAAAAATAGAAAGGCCATAAAAAAAGAGAGGCCCAAAAAATGAGAGAAAAAGAGAGAAGGGGCAATGTTACTATCCTTTTTTCACACATGTGCTTCAAAGTAGCACCATGATCTTCATGATAGAGAGTCTCTTATGTTGTCACTTTCATATACTAGTGGGAATTTTTCATTATAGAACTTGTCTTGTATATTCCAACAATGGGCTTCCTCAAATGCCCTAGGTCTTCGTGAGCAAGCAAGTTGGATGCACACCCACTTAGTTACTTTTGCTGAGCTTTCATATATTCATAGCTCTAGTGCATCCATTGCATGGTAATCCCTACTCCTTGCATTGAAATCAATTGATGGGCATCTCCATAGCCCGTTGATTAGCCGCGAGACTTTCTCCCTTTTGTCTTCTCACACAACCTCCATCATCATATTCTATCCCACCGATAGTGCTATATCCATGGCTCGCGCTCATATATTGCGTGAAAGTTGAAAGAGTTTTAAAAGACTAAAGTATGAAACAATAGCTTGGCTTGTCATCGGATTTGTGCATGATGGGAGCATTTTTTGTGACAAAAATGAAGCATGGCCAAACTATATGATTTTGTAGGGATGAACTTTCTTTGGCTATGTTATTTTGATAAGACATGATTGCTTGGTTAGCATTGCTTGAAGTATTATTATTTTTATGTCAATATTAAACTTCTGTCTAGAATCTTTCGGATCTAAACATTCATTCCGCAATAAAAAGAAATACATTGAAAATTATGTTAGGTAGCATTCCACATCAAAAATTCTGTTTTTATCATTTACCTCGTCGAGGACGAGCAGGAATTAAGCTTGGGGATGCTTGATACTGATACGTCTCCAACGTATCTATAATTTTTGATTGCTCCATGCTATATTATCTACTGTTTTGGACTATATTGGGCTTTATTTTCCACTTTTATATTATTTTTGGGACTAACCTATTAACCGGAGGCCCAGCCCAGAATTGCTGTTTTTTTGCCTATTTTAGTGTTTCGGAGAAACAGAATATCAAACGGAGTCCAAACGGAATAAAACCTTCGGGAACGTGATTTTCTCACCGAACATGATCCAGGAGACTTGGACCCTACTCCAAGGAGTCAAAGAGGAGGTCACGAGGGTGGGGGGCGCCCCTCCTAGGGCGCGCCCCCTGCCTCGTGGGCCCCTCGGTGCTCCACCGATGTACTCCTTCCTCCTATATATACCTACGTTGTAGCGACCCGACCCGAATGGGTCAAGTCTCTGTGCTTACGTGTCATCCCTGGATCGGTATGCTGACACACACAGTACTCGAAGGATTTATAACAGAGGTAAATCACATGTATAAAGTAACGTAAATACTATTACCTCAATCCATATAGCGGAAGCAACAAGGTTGTGGATTCCCATCAACACCAACGGAAAAGTTGAGTGTAGAAATCGTAACCCTAACGTATCACTTACTCGTCGTAAGAAACCTGCAACATAAGACGTTGCAGCCCGAAACGGGTCAGTACATTGAATGTACTGGCAAATTCACACCATAGAGAATGATGAACAATGGCTATCACTACATGCATATTTGGCTGGTGGAAAAGCTCTATGGTTATAAGGTTTTTGCGTAAAGCCAATTTTTCCCTACTGCAAAGGAATACATTTTAATTAACTATCATGGTGGTTGTTGAACATTGAGAATGGTTGACAGCATTCTCAATCCCAATTAAGTAAACAATTAAAACCCAACAACATTAATTAGAAGTAACATGATGAGATTCACATGATATTCAAGTACTAGATACTCAAGTTGTCCATAACCGGGGACACGGCTAATCATGATTAGTTTGTACACTCTGCAGAGGTTTGCGCACTTTTCCCCACATGACTCGATCGCCTCCGTTTGTTTTCTCGCACTACATGGTGTTTGAGAAACGGATGACCGAGACATAGTCTTTCAGAAGCACTAGCACCTTACATGTGGGGTAGACCGTACCACCTACAACCCCTACATCTGCTAGTCCACCCCGTAAGAGTTCGCACAACTTAGTCAACTATGCCAGAGCCCATAGTAGCATGTGGCTGCACACGGAAGTTTCTAGCATGAAAGATCTTATGATCCCTTTGAGCCTGGGTGGCGGTCCAAAAAAAACAGGCAAGTCCTGATAGACATCAGGTGCCTCAATCCACCCAGATGTGTGTTTAAGTTGCCACCTTAGATAAACCATTAAAATTATCAACTCACATCTGTCATGGATATCACTCACCCAATCCACGTCTACTAGCATAGCATGGCATAATAAGCAAACGTAGAAGTAACTCCCAAAGGTTTCATAATAATACAGGTAATAGGTACTACCTCATCTACTTCCCATCACACAATTTAATTAGATCCTAATCATGCAATGTGAGAAGATTGATCTAATGCAATAAAACATGGGTTGTAGAAAAGGTATGATCAAAGTGTGAACTTGCCTGCAATGTTGATGAAGATGATTCGCACTCAAAACTCTTGATAGATCTACTCGTCACACTCCGGTCAATCTATCGTAAGCAAACAATAGTAACCACACAATAAGTACTCATCTAATGCACAAGTAAAACTCGAACAAGAGAACGAACCAGATAGTTCAACTTAAGAACTCCGGTTGCAAAGAAAGAACGAACCGAACAAACGACGGAAAAGAAACGGCGGAAGAAAACAACTCGGTTCTAGCAAGTTGAAACTAGGTCAAATTTTTCCATAGCAAAAACTTGTTCAAGTTGATTAGACGGAACGGCGTTTTCGAGACGAAACTCCAGGCGCTTGAATCACCTGATTCTGACAAACGGGCGAGAAGAAAGACTAGAACGAAGATCGGATCTGAGATCACGATCGCGGAATAAATCCGACAAAAAGAAAGAGACGAACGGTTAAACGAACGGGCATCGTTAACCGGGAATAATCGGTGATCACGTTCGTTGAGACGAACGGTCCGAAAGAAGAACGAAAACCGATCTAGGGTTTTCGGAAAAGAAACCGAAACGAAAACGGAAAACTGATCTAGGGTTTCGGAAAAGAAACCGAAACGAAGAATCGGAGAGAAAAACCGGAAAAGAGAACCGGAACGGTTTCTAGAAGAAAAACCGAACCGAGGAAGAAAAAGAGAGGCGCGGGGCTACCTCCGGCGAGGCGGGGCAAACGGTGGCGACGGCGGCGTGCTAGGGCGGCGGCGGCGGTGCTATAGGGGCGGCGGCGGCGGGTGAGGGGCGCGGCGTGGGGCGCGGCTTGGGGAGGAGAGGGGGTTTGGGTTTTTGGTGTGAGGAGAGGGGGGGTCTATGGGGGTATTTATATAGGAGAGGGGAGAGATTACTTGGGGTAGGGGACAAGAAATAGAGTAGGAATAGGAAAGAAAAAGAGGAAACGGAGTAGGACTAAAGTCCTACTAGGAAAAAGAAACAAAGGAAAGAGGGGGGGCTAACCCTACTAGGATTCGGCCTAGAAGCAAGAGGCGGCGGCGGCTGGCCTGGCGCTCCTGCGCCTGGCGCACGGCGCCTGCGCGCACGCGCGGCTGGGAGGCGGCGGCTGGCTGGGCCTTTGGCCCGGCTGGCCTGCGGGAGTTTTTTTTAAATCGGTTACGCGCGCAGAAAATAAAAGAAAAAGAAACTAAACGAACTCCGAAAAATCTAAAGTAAATTTTCCCCGACTCCTAAAAATGAGCCGAACAAAATGAACTTTTCTCCGGGCCTAAAATGCAATTTTTGAAAACACGCATTTTTCCCTATCCAAATAAAATGCAAATAAAACTCCGGAAAAACAGAAATTGATCTATTTATTAAATCTTCATTTTTTTCCTAAATTTGGGAAAGTCATATTATTCCCTCTCTCATATTTTGATATCGAAAATAATAATTGAAGATGAAATAAATAAATCAAATGATCCTCTTTTCAAATTCGAGAAAACTCTCGAATATGAAAATAATGAAATCTCCAACTCTCTCCGAAGGTCCTTGAGTTGCGTGAAATTTCTAGGATCGACCAAAATGCAAGAAAATAAGGTATGCATGATGATCTAATGTATAACATTCCAAATTGAAAATAAATTCAAAAGAACTTTGAATTTAATTCTTTGAAACTCCCAACTCATATTTCATATAATTTGAAGAAGTCATTTTATCTTCTCTCGTGAAAATCATTGGGTTGCATAAAGTTTCGGAATTGAAAATATTTTCAAATGAAATTCAAATATTTCAACAACCCTTTTCATTTAATTTAAATGGAAGAAGTCATATCATCTTCGCTCAAGGGTTTTGTGTTTGAAAAGCATTTGAATTCATGGAGATCAGAAAGCAAATATGAAAGTTTGGGAAAGTCCTTTTATTCCCTCTCATTTAACTTTCAAAAAGTTTCGAATTCACTCACTTTCAGACAATCAATCAAACAATCAATCAAATCTATCTATTTATTATAACATTCCAAAATTTAGAATTTTGGGATGTTACATACGTACCCCCAAACGATCAGAACAGGAGCCAAAAACCTAATTCCACCGCCGCAACTTTCTGTATCCACGAGATCCCATCTCGGGGCCTGTTCCGGAGCTCCGCCGGAAGAGGGCCGTCATCACGGAGGGCTTCTACATCATCCTAGCCCCTCCGATGAAGTGTGAGTAGTTTACCTCAGACCTTCGGGTCCATAGTTAGTAGCTAGATGGCTTCTTCTCTCTCTTTGAATCTCAATACAAAGTTCCCCCCTCTCTTGTGGAGATCTATTCGATGTAATCTTCTTTTTGCGGTGTGTTTGTTGAGACCGATGAATTGTGGGTTTATGATCAAGTCTATCTATGAATAATATTTGAATCTTCTCTGAATTCTTTTATGTATGATTGGTTATCTTTGCAAGTCTCTTCGAATTATCCGTTTGGTTTGGCCAACTAGATTGGTAGTTCTTGCCACGGGAGAAGTGCTTAGCTTTGGGTTCGATCTTGCGATGTCCTTTCCCGGTGACAGAAGGGGCAGCAAGGCACGTATTGCACCATTGCCATCAAGGATAACAAGATGGGGTTTATTTCATATTGCATGAATTTATCTCTCTACATCATGTCATCTTGCTTAAGGTTTTACTCTGTTTTTAACTTAATACTCTAGATGCATGTTGGATAGCGGTCGATGAGTGGAGTAATAGTAGTAGATGCAAAATCGTTTCGGTCTACTTGTCACGGACGTGATGCCTATATACATGATCATGCCTAGATATTCTCATAACTATGCTCAATTCTGTCAATTGCTCAACAGTAATTTGTGCACCCACCGTAGAATACTTATGCTCTTGAGAGAAGCCAGTAGTGAAACATATGGCCCCCGGGTCTATTCTCATCATATCAATCTCCATCACTTTAATCTTGCTTTGCTTTTTTTACTTTGCCTTTACTTTTTACTTTGCATCTTTATACCAAAAATACCAAAAATATTATATCTATCAGATCACACTCTCGTAAGTGACCGTGAAGGGATTGACAACCCCTAATCGCGTTGGTTGCGAGTAGCTATCGTTTTGTGCAGGTACGAGGGACTTGAGCGTGGCCTCCTACTGGATTGATACCTTGGTTCTCAAAAACGGAGGGAAATACTTATGCTACTCTGCCGCATCATCCCTTCCTCTTCGGGGAAAAACCAACGCAAGCTCAAGACGTAGCAAGAAGGATTTCTGGCGCTGTTGCCGGGGAGTCTACGCAAAAAGTCAACATACCAAGTACCCATCACAATCCCTATCTCTCGCATTACATTATTTGCCATTTGCCTCTCGTTTTCCTCTCCCCCACTTCACCGTTGTCGTTTTATTCGCCCTCTCTCTATCCTCCCTCTCTATTTGCCTCTTTTGCCCGTTTCTTGTTTGCTCGTATGGTTGGAATAGTTGTTTATTTATTACTAAACAGAGAACCTAAGATCTATGGATCCTCATCCGCTTGCTAATCTTTTTAAGGGATCTAATTATGATGAACCAGTTGCTAGTAAGTTTTGTGCACTAGATTATCTTTATGAGGTTTTGCTTGAAATTCGTGAATCTGAAAAGTGTGATGAATTACTTTATGAAGCGATTCATGATAGATCTTTGAATAAAAAGCATGATTGCAATGATTTTACTCTAAACTCTCTTGATGTCAATTGTGCTAATAATATGCAAAACCCTAAGCTTGGGGATGCTAGTTTTGCTATGTCCTCTACTTGTTGCAATGATCATGATTGGGGTGATTCTTCTTATGATATTGAAAATTTATTTAAGCCCCATGATGAATATGAGATTGATAATAGTGTTTGCAATATTACTGAAAGTGGGTTTGGAAGAGTATCAACTTTAGATCCCACAAATTTGGAGAATGATCAATCTTATGAAATTGTTGATAAAAGTGGGTCTGGAAAGGTCATGACTTTAGTTAATGTTAATCCCACTATTTTGAAAGAGTGTCAAATTTGCATGCATGTGGATCGTGTTGAAAATATTTTATGTGATAGCTATTTTGTTGAATTTGCTTATGATCCTACATATTATTACGAGAGAGGAAAATATGGTGGTAGAAATTTTCATGTTACTAAATTACCTCTCGTTATGTTGAGATTGCTATTATTTCTTTCCGCTTCCTTGCATATGATAGTTTTTGCTTGCTATGATAATTTGTTTGACTTTAAGATGCCTATGCATAGGAAGTATGTTAGACTTAGATGTGTTTGTCACATGCTTTATGATGCTCCTTTTGTGCTTCAATTCTTGTCTTTCTTGTGAGCATCATTAAAATTACCAATGCCTAGCTATAAGGCTTTAAAGACAAGTGCTTGTCGGGAGACAACCCAATATTTTTCCTTGCTTTTATTCAATAAATAAATTATTTATCCTCTGTTTTGATTGTGTTTTTTTGTGTTTAATTAGTGTTTGTGCCAAGTAGAACCGTTGGGAAGACTTGGGGAAAGTCTTGTTGAACTTGCTGTAAAAAACAGAAACTTTAGCGCTCAGGAGAACTGCTGTCATTTTTATTTGAAGAGTGCTATTTAGTTAATTCTTTTTGAAGATGATTAATAGATAAATTAATCATGTCCAGAAATTTATTTTAGAATTTTTGGGGTTCCAGATATTGCACTAGCTACAGATTACTACAGACTGTTCTGTTTTTGACAGATTCTGTTTTTCGTGTGTTGTTTGCTTATTTTGATGAATCTATGGTTAGTAAAATAGTTTATAATCCATAGAGAAGTTGGAATACAGTAGGTTTAACACCAATATAAATAAATAATGAGTTCATTACAGTACCTTGAAGTGGTCTTTTGTTTTCTTTCGCTAACGGAGCTCATGAGTTTTCTAGTTTAAGTTTTGTGTTGTGAAGTTTTCAAGTTTTGGGTGAATTCTTTTGATGGATTATGGAACAAGGAGTGGCAACAGCCTAAGCTTGGGGATGCCCATGGCACCCCCAAGATAATCCAAGGACACCAAAAAGTCAAAGCTTGGGGATGCCTCGGAAGGCATCCCCTCTTTCGTCCACTTCCATCGGTAATTTACTTGGAGCTATATTTTTATTCACCAACATGATATGTGTTTTGCTTGGAGCGTCTTGTATTATTTGTGTCTTTGTGTATTAGTATGCCACAATCATCCTTTCTGTACACACCTTTTGAGAGAGCCATACATGAATTAAAATTTGATAGAATACTCTATGTGCTTCACTTATATCTTTTGAGCTAAGTAGTTTTGCTCTATGTGCTTCACTTATATCTTTTGAGCTAAGTAGTTTTGCTCTATGTGCTTCACTTATATCTTTTGAGCGTTATAATTTTGCTCTATGTGCTTCACTTATATCTTTTGAGCTAAGTAGTTTTGCTCTATGTGCTTCACTTATATCTTTTGAGCTAAGTAGTTTTGCTCTATGTGCTTCACTTATATCTTTTGAGCTAAGTAGTTTTGCTCTATGTGCTTCACTTATATCTTTTGAGCGTTATAATTTTGCTCTATGTGCTTCACTTATATCTTTTGAGCTATGTAGTTTTGCTCTCTGTGCTTCACTTAGATCTTTTAGAGCACGGTGGTGGATTTGTTTTAAAGAAACTATTGATCTCTCATGCTTCACTTAAATTATTTTTAGAGTCTTAATAGCATGGTAATTTTCTTAATAATAATATGCTTGGTATTCAAGATTTGTGAAACTTTCTTTTGAGTGTGTTGAATACTAAGAAAAGATTGAAGCATGATAATTGTTTTGAGATATGGAGGTGATAATATTAAAGTCATGCTAGTTGAGTAGTTGTGAATTTAAAGAATACTTGTGTTAAAATTTGCGATTCCCGTAGCATGCACGTATGGTGAACCGTTATGTGATGAAGTCGGAGCATGATTTATTTATTGATTGTCTTCCTTATGAGTGGCGGTCGGGGACGAGCGATGGTCTTTTCCTACCAATCTATCCCCCTAGGAGCATGCGCGTAATACTTTGCTTTGATAACTTCTAGATTTTTGCAATAAGTATATGAGTATTTTATGAATAATGTTGAGTCCATGGATCATACTCACTCTCACCCTTCCACCTTTTCTAGCCTCTCTAATACCGCGCACCTTTCGCCGGTATCATACACCTACCATATACCTTCCTCAAAACAGCCACCATACCTACCTATTATTGCATTTCCATAGCCATTCCGAGATATATTGCCATGCAACTTTCCACCATCTAGTTCATCATGACACATTCATCATTGTCATATTGCTTAGCATGATCATGTAGTTGACATAGTATTTGTGGCAAAGCCACCCATAATTTTTTCATACTTGTCACTCTTGATTCATTGCATATCCCGGTACACCGCCGGAGGCATCCATATAGAGTCATACTTTGTTTTAGAATCGAGTTGTAATTATTGAGTTGTAAATAAATAAAAGTGTGATGATCATCATTTAATAGAGCATTGTCCCAATAAAAAAAGGCCAAAGAAAAAAAGAAGCCCCCCCCAAAAGGGGCAATGCTACTATCCTTTTACCACACTTGTGCTTCAAAGTAGCACCATGATCTTCATAGTAGAGAGTCTCTCATGTCATCACTTTCATATACTAGTGGGAATTTTACATTATAGAACTTGGCTTGTATATTCCAATGATGGGCTTCCTCAAATTGCCCTAGGTCTTCGTGAGCAAGCAAGTTGGATGCACACCCACTTAGTTTCATTTTGAGCTTTCATACATTTATAGCTCTAGTGCATCTGTTGCATGGCAATCCCTACTCACTCACATTGATATCTATTGATGGGCATCTCCATAGCCCATTGATACGCCTAGTTGATGTGAGACTATCTTCCCCTCCTTTTTGTCTTCTCCACAACCACCATTCTATTCTACCTATAGTGTTATATCCATGGCTCACACTCATGTATTGCGTGAAGATTGAAAAAGTTTTGAAAAAGTTAGAGTATGAAACAATTGCTTGGCTTGTCATCGGGGTTGTGCATGATTTAAATACTTTGTGTGGTGAAGATGGAGCATAGCCAGACTATATGATTTTGTAGGGATAACTTTCTTTGGCCATGTTATTTTGAGAAGACATAATTGCTTTGTTACTATGCTTGAAGTATTATTATTTTTATGTCAATATAAACTTTTGTCTTGAATCTCTCTAATCTGAATATTCATACCAAAATTAAGAAGATTTGCATTGAAATTATGCCAAGTAGCACTCCGCATCAAAAATTCTCTTTTTATCATTTACCTACTCGAGGACGAGCAGGAATTAAGCTTGGGGATGCTTGATACGTCTCCAACGTATCTATAATTTTTGATTGCTCCATGCTATATTATCTACTGTTTTGGAATATATTGGGCTTTATTTTCCACTTTTATATTATTTTTTGGACTAACCTATTAACCGGAGGCCCAATCCAGAATTGATGTTTTTTGCCTATTTCAGTGTTTCGGAGAAACAGAATATCAAACGGAGTCCAAACGGAATAAAACCTTCGGGAACGTGATTTTCTCACCGAACGTGATCCAGGAAACTTGGACCCTACTCCAAGGAGTCAAAGTGGAGGTCACGAGGGTGGGGGCGCCCCCTGCCTCGTGGGCCCCTCGGTGCTCCACCGACGTACTCCTTCCTCCTATATATACCTACGTACCCCCAAATGATCAGAACAGGAGCCAAAAACCTAATTCCACCGCCGCAACTTTCTGTATCCATGAGATCCCATCTTGGGGCCTGTTCCGGAGCTCCGCCGGAAGAGGGCCGTCATCACGGAGGGCTTCTACATCATCCTAGCCCCTCCGATGAAGTGTGAGTAGTTTACCTCAGACCTTCAGGTCCATAGTTAGTAGCTAGATGGCTTCTTCTCTCTCTTTGAATCTCAATACAAAGTTCTCCCCCTCTCTTGTGGAGATCTATTCGATGTAATCTTCTTTTTGCGGTGTGTTTGTTGAGACCAATGAATTGTGGGTTTATGATCAAGTCTATCTATGAATAATATTTGAATCTTCTCTGAATTCTTTTATGTATGATTGGTTATCTTTGCAAGTCTCTTCGAATTATCCATTTGGTTTGGCCAACTAGATTGGTAGTTCTTGCCATGGGAGAAGTGCTTAGCTTTGGGTTCGATCTTGCGGTGTCCTTTCCCGGTGAAAGAAGGGGCAGCAAGGCACGTATTGCATCTTTGCCATCGAGGATAACAAGATGGGGTTTATTTCATATTGCATGAATTTATCTCTCTACATCATGTCATCTTGCTTAAGGTGTTACTCTGTTTTTAACTTAATACTCTAGATGCATGCTGGATAACAGTCGATGAGTGGAGTAATAGTAGTAGATGAAGAATCATTTTGGTCTACTTGTCACGGACGTGATGCCTATATACATGATCATGCCTAGATATTCTCATAACTATGCTCAATTCTGTCAATTGCTTAACAATAATTTGTTCACCCACCGAGGAATACTTATGCTCTTGAGAGAAGCCACTAGTGAAACCTATGCCCCCCGGGTATATTCTCATCATATCAATCTCCATCACTTTAATCTTTCTTTGCTTTTTACTTTGCCTTTACTTTTTTACTTTGCATCTTTATACCAAAAATACCAAAAATATTATATCTATCAGATCTCACTCTCGTAAGTGACCGTGAAGGGATTGACAACCCCTAATCGCGTTCGTTGCGATTAGCTATCGTTTTGTGCGGGTATGAGGGACTTGAGCGTGGCCTCCTACTGGATTGATACCTTGGTTCTCAAAAACTGAGGGAAATACTTACGCTACTCTGCTGCATCATCCCTTCCTCTTCGGGGAAAAACCAACGCAAGCTCAAGACATAGCAGATACGTCTCCAACGTATCTATAATTTTTGATTGTTCGATGCTATTATATTATTTGTTTTGGATGTTTATGGGATTTATTATACACTTTTATATTATTTTTAGGACTAACCTATTAACCGAAAGCCCAGTGCAAATTGCTGTTTTTTTGCCTATTTCAGTGTTTGCAGAAAAGGAATATCAAATGGAATCCAAACGGAATGAAACCTTCGCGAGGATCTTTTTTGGAACAAATGTGATCCAGGAGACTTGGAGTGGACGTCAAGGAAGCAGCGAGGCGGCCACGAGGTAGGGCGACGCGCCCAGGGGGCCAGGCATGCCCCCACCCTCGTGGGCCCCTCGCAGCTCCACTGACCTACTTCTTTCACCTATATATATACTCTTATACCTTGAAAACATCCAAGGGAGCCACGAAACCAATTTTCCACCGCCGCAACCTTCTGTACCCATGAGATCCCATCTGGGGACCTTTCCTAGCGATCTACCAGAGGGGGAATCGATCACGGAGGGCTTCTACATCAACACCATGGCCTCTCCGATGATGTGTGAGTAGTTTACCACATACCTTCGGGTCCATCGTTATTAGCTAGATGGCTTCTTCTCTCTCTTTGGATCTCAATACAAAGTTCTCCTCGATGTTCTTAGAGATCTATTCAATGTAATTCTTTTTGCGGTGTGTTTGCCGAGATCCGATGAATTGTGGGTTTATGATTAAGATTATCTATGAACAATATTTGATTATTCTCTGAATTCTTATATGCATGATTTGATATCCTTGCAAGTCTCTTCGAATTATCAGTTTGGTTTTGCCTACTAGATTGATCTTTCTTGTAATGGGAGAAGTGCTTAGCTTTGGGTTCAATCTTGCGGTGCTCGATCCTAGTGACAGAAAGGGAACCGACACATATTGTATTGTTGCCATCGAGGATAAAAATATGGGGTTTATATCATATTGCTTGAGTTTATCCCTCTACATCATGTCATCTTGCCTAATGCGTTACTCTGTTCTTATGAACTTAATACTCTAGATGCATGCTGGATAGCGGTCGATGTGTGGAGTAATAGTAGTAGATGCAGAATCGTTTCGGTCTACTTGGCACGGACGTGATGCCTATGTTCATGATCATGCCTAGATATTCTCATAACTATGCGCTTTTCTATCAATTGCTCGACAGTAATTTGTTCACCCATGATAATATATGCTATCTTGAGAGAAGCCACTAGTGAAACCTATGGCCCCCGGGTCTACTTTACATCATATAAATTTCCGATCTGCAATTCTAGTTTACTATTTATTTTGCAATCTTTACTTTTCAATCTATACAACAAAAATACCAAAAATATTTATCTTATTATCTCTATCAGATCTCAGTTTCGTAAGTGACCGTGAAGGGATTGACAACCCCTTTATCGTGTTGGTTGCGAGGTTCTTGTTTGTTTGTGCATGTACTAGGTGACTTGCGTGTAGTCTCCTACTGGATTGATACCTTGGTTCTCAACTGAGGGAAATACTTACGCTACTTTGCTGCATCACCCTTTCCTCTTCAAGGGAAAACCAACGCATTCTCAAGAGGTAGTAGACACCTCCCCGTTTGGAAGATGCATAATCTTCAAGCGTAACTGTCTTAAGTGAACTTCGATCGGTTTCTTTAGTGATGCTCAATCACTTAGCTTTTTAGGCCCTGGGTTTTTCCTCACTTAGTGTCGGCGCTAAAACCGGAAGATCTCGGGTAGGGGGTCCCGAGCTGGTAGTCTAGTAATGATGGTAATAGGGGAGAAACAGGGGACGATGGCTACCCAGGTTCGAGCCCTCTCGAAGAGGTAAAACCCGGCATCCTGCTTGATTATATTGATGTGATGGAGTATCAAGTACAAGATGATCTACCTCAAGATCGTATGATTGTGTTCTAAACCCTAAGGCTGGTAATTGTGTCCCTAAATACTAAACCCCACGGCTTATATATGCACCGGGGGTACCTAGGTTACACATATGGTCGGTTGGCAATCATGTCGGCTAGTGAGCTATCTGTGACGCCCCCGATTTGAACGTACACTAATCATGCATGCAAATGTGTGCGACCAAGATCAGGGACTCACGGGAAGATATCACAACACAACTCTAGACACAAATTAAAGTCATACAAGTGTCATATTACAAGCCAGGGGCCTCGAGGGCTCAAATTCAATTGCTCGAACATAAACGAGTAAGAGGAAGCAACAATATTTGAGTACAGACATAAGTCAAACAAGGTGCCATAAGATGGCTAGCACAAATAGGGATACAGATCAAAGAGGCGCATGCCTCCTGCCTGGGATCCTCCTAAACTACTCCTGGTCGTCAACAGACTGCACGTAGTAGTAGGCACCGTCGGAGTAGTGGTAGTCGTCGTCGGTGGCGTCTGGCTCATGGGATCCACCATCTGATCACAGCAACCAGGTATAGGGGAAAAGGGGGAAGCAAAGCAACCGTGAGTACTCATCCAAAGTATTCGCAAGACTGACATCAGATCTATATTACATATGCATCGGCATCAATGAAAGGGGGTAGTATCTGTGGACTAAACTACAGAATGCCAGAATAAAAGGGGGAAAGCTAGTCCTATCGAAGACTACGCTTCTGGCAGCCTCCATCTTGAAGCATATAGAAGAGAGTAGTTTGTATGTATCAATTATCATCGTATAGCCTAAAACTAAGGATGGCAATGGGCCGGGTTTGGATCGGGTTGAACAATATTAAATCCATATCCATATCCATGAAGACAGTCTTTGTCCATCCACGAAAAAAATCGATGGGTGATAAATTGTGTCCATGTCCAAACCCGATGGATATCGAGGCTGATTGGTTTGCAGCCAATTTTTGGCATGCCAATTGTTGGCAAGCCTATTTTTGGCAAAGCTGGAAGTTGCCAACATTTGGCAAGTTTGGCTACCAATTGGTTGGTTGCCAATTTTTCTGCCAATATTTGGCGAAAAAACAAGTGTCTATCAATTGGTTTGTTACCAAATATGCATAACCCGTCTCGACAAGGAATTTGTTACCTAAGCAATCAAATACATAATTTACACGCCAGATCATACCATGGGCATAATTTACTAATTTAGAAGCATTTTCATACCACTGCAATATTGCAATGTAGCATGCACAAGGCCATCCGCCATCAAGTAATTTCTGACAAACTAGCTTATATCAGATTTGTGCTACAGCAATGCATTACAAAAGGTAAGACCCTCTAAACACCCTTAGAGCACAGGAATTCCACTTAGCATAAGTGCATGGAAAGCAGCTAAGTAGACTACAAAAGCACTTGCCAAAAGAAAGCCACCAAACATGTCATTCAGGTTGATGGATCAGCAGCTGCGCGATCATTGCCGTCATACTTGTGCCCGAAATAATCAAGGACCCAAGCATTAAAAGTCTGGTCGCTAGCACAGTTCAGGAAACCACGGAAAACTTCTTGTTCTGGCTTAGCAAGATAGGTTGCTAACTCAATTTTCTCAATTGCTGGAAGAGTTAGCTACTCAGTGTGCTTCCAAAGATTGGCATTAGGGTCTGTAGCTGCTATTGGCTGAATAGGGGCAGCAGATTTCACAGTTTCAGCAAGACTCACAATGCTTGATGCCACATCATCATCTAACACTCTGGCTCGACGCGCCTTGACCTTTGGTTTCTTATGTGGTGCTTTAACATGCTTGCGCTTCAGATTTGAGCTAGTGCCTTCTGCTGGACTATTGGGTGCAATCATGTCGGAATCACTAAGACCTTGTTCAGCAGTGGATGTGTGGTTGCTTGTTTCACTACTAGCATCAGATTCCACATTCTCACTTGCATCATTCACATCAATAGCTAGTGAGCCATCAGCATGAGACGAGTCACTAAACAGTTCTTCCAAGAGATGATAAAACTTGATGGAGTGAGTAAGGTAGTTAAATTTAATTTTCTGCAACATAAACCAAAGAATATCAATGCAATAAATTGTTTGAGTAGTCTGGTCAATTTAAATGTGCACAACGGTGGTAAATGCAAAAAAGGAATATCTATTAACACTGGCATGCCATTTTCAAATTAAAAACTAGATAATCAGTTTAGCAAAAACAAATAGAAAGGTGAGCTAAAGCGAACTTACGCCAAGCTTGCTTGGTGATTTCTCTGACTTGTCAATGTTAAATTTGTTAAGTACTTTATCGAAACCATATCCACTCCTCCCCTTTGCTAGCTTTATCCACTTCCATTTCTCCTTGAATGACCTATAGTGTCGATCAACTTGTTTCGCTGTAGCTGTAATTCCAAACTTGTCATTCAAATCATTAGCACATTGTAGATGGTGTTGTGCCTTCCACTTGAAGGTTGGTGGCTTGTCCCTTTGCTTCTCGATATACCACTCAAGCATATACTTGGTACAATCATCACTCCATGACATGTAATTATCACGAGAGCGATCAACCTCGCTCTTGGCACCTTCTTTTTGCTCACCCATTCTATAAATCAAGGTCAGAAGTCAATATGCTATTATGTCAGCGAATACACAAGGGTTTCAGCACAAGCAGACAATCCATACATTACCCAACAGTACATTCCAAATTAAAAGTATAGTTGCGCAATACATGGAAAAGAAAATTATAGAGCTAGATTAACACAAAATGTCTAAACATGGAACTGCTAAATGAGGGAAATGTACTACAGCAAAGTAGTTTCAAATGGTACTAGCACTGCTCCCACTGTCTGAAGCATAATTGTTTGCCAATCTCTCTCTATCATTCCACATCTGTTGGGCAATCAAATCACGCTTGGCTACCCACTCGCGTACATCACTCTCTCGGTCGGAGACACGATTGCTACTCCTTGGCAGGTGGTGGTACCAAGTTGGTTCGTCATCTACAAACTCATCGGGTCCATTGTCTAAAATCCAGTTGTGAATGACGCAACAAGCAATAACCACCTTGGGTTGTGATTTCAAGGGTAAAAAAGGTCTATTACTAAGAATCTTGAAATGATTCTTAATAGCTGCAAAGGCTCGCTCGACCATTGTCCTTAGTGAGGAATGACGGTGGTTGAACAGCTCTTTTGGAGAGGTTGGACGATTCGGACCATGGAACTCCTGCAGATGATAGCGAACACCTCGATAGGGTGGCAATATGCCCAGCCTGGTGGCATACCCAGCATCAACCAAATAAAATTTTCCTACATACATAGTGGAATACCACCTTAAGTTAATTTACTATGTTTAGACTAAACAACATTTTTTAATGTGCAATTACCTTCTGGAATTTTGAGACCGTTTGGACAAGATAGGGCATCATGCAATACAGCAGAATCATGAGCAGATCCCTCCCACCCTGCTAGAACATACGTGAATCTAAGATCGAAATCCACGGCAGCTAGGACATTCTGTGTGGGATATGGCTTGCGGCCCCTAAACCTGTCCACATATTTTGAAGGCACACGTGCCCTAATATGGGTGCCATCTAGTGCCCCTATACATCCCTAGAAAAAAAAACATGTGTGAATTAGAATGAACTTAGTTTGGAAATTAACTAGTATAACACACTGGTTAGAGTTACCTCAAAGTAGGGATAAAATTTGTTTGGGTTGGTAGTGATCTTAACATGTGTATCTGTAGACCGAGTGCAAATTATTTCACGGGCTAACTTCACAAGGGCACATAGGACGATGTTAAAATACCTACTCACTGTCTCCTCAGATCGCCACAATGCAAATCCTACAGAGGAATGAGTGTGATATTGCCCAACAATTTTCAAAAACATAGCTAGCTACTCCTCTACGGACACATGAATTGTGTCAACCAGAAGCTTTTTGTCCCTAAGGTGAGCACACAACTTGTAGAAAACAGCCGGATACATCCTGAGCTGGCGCAAACACGTCCTTTCCGAGGTGTCGATCAGTCTAATTAGTTCAGTACTCCTCCAAATATCTCTCTTGACAAGTGGACCATACTTGACACATTTAGCTCTATTCTTCCTCTCTTTTTTCTTGCTCCACCAAAGGACCAACATTACAAAAAGGACAAGTAGTGTGCGTTGCTTCCACATACAGTAATATAGATATTGTTGTTGAGAATTATCCATCTGAGTAAAGATAAGATGCATAAGCATAAAAGAAAATGGAAAAGCAATGCAAAGCATGTGCAAGCAGATAGTAAATAATTTGTCAATACATAAAAAAAATTCTATTGTCAAAAGCAATGCAAAGCATGTACAAGCAGATAGTACAAGCAGAGGTGTGTGACTTTTATTGTCAAAAGCAAGATGATACTGCTCTGTCTTTCAGGCCCTCAGATATATTAGAAGAGAGTATTAGGTGTCAGCCCTCCCACCGTGGTAGTGGAAAAGTATGAGGGCACATGTTGTAGTGATATCCTAGCATCAATTAGTCCAGCATATAATCTTTAAGCAAGGTATTTAGCTTTAGATTTATGCAGATGTAAGGTACTAAAATAACTCTGAACCGTTCCTGAATCCTGCACCAAGTACAAGACAGAGAAGAGAAGATAAGAGCGCACTGCTTGTCCAGTCAGATGAGAACGGACTGCAGATGCAAACTAAGAGAGACCAGTACCCCTCACATCTAGAAACAATAATCACGTACATCTGCTTGCGGCGTCAGATGAGAGGGCACTGCAGGCGATTGGGTAGAGTGTACACTGGGAAAGAAGGAAAGACCCATCAGATTTGGGCACGAACTAACCTTGATTGCTCCGGTGGATCTGGTCTGGCTCGCTGACGATTTCCCACCGGTGCAGGAGATCGCCGAGGTCCTTGAGCGCTTCTGGTCGCCGGCGGCGGTACGGACGGTGGAACGGAGGGGCTAGGGATTTGGGGCTGGGACGAAGGAGGATAAGGGGATACGGGGCGAACCGTGAGGGGAAAGTGAGCGGTGGGGGGAAGACAGGCAGCCAATATTTGGCTAGCCACGTGTTGGCGCGCCCACGGTTCGAGTCGAACCAATCGACCGCCAATTTTTGGCGCGTGCCAATAGTTGGCTTGCCAAAATTTGGCTGCAAACCAATTAGCCCCATCCATACCCACTGGATATCCATTGGGTCCTCTCAAGACATATAAATTACACATAACACAGTGTTAACATAAGCTCCTCCATTCTTATGGTTAACATAAGCTATGCCTCACTTATGATAAACATCAACTTATGGTAAATCAACATCCACTAACAAGCTGAGATCATTTAGTATTTTTCTAATAGTTGTGAATGACGAGTCATTTAACAAGGAGATAAAAATAAGGGAAGGGGCATTGGAGTATGTTACAGAGGGGATTGAATGTCAACTAATAAAAGTTACGATGGAGATTGTGCAATTTCTTTTACATGTTTTAGATAACAAAGTGTAAAATTATAGTGGGATATGTGACTGTGGGGTAGGGATAGCAGATTTTGGCCCATTAAGTCACACTATCGGGTCGGGTTTGGATATATCCACAGGTACAAGATTATATCCATGCCCTACCCACGAGAAATCGAGCCGGGTTTGGGTGGCGTCCATGGACACAAAATCATATCCAGACCCTGTCCATTCGGGTCGGATATCCACGGATATCCATGTCCATGGGTAAAATTGCCATCCTTACCTAAAACCTACCCCGGCAATCCTCTCCTCGTCGCCCTGTGGAAGAGCGATCACCGGGTTGTATCTGGAACTTGTAAGGGGTGTGTTTTATTAAGTATTCGGTTCTAGTTGTCAGAGGTTGGAATACAACTCCAAATCGTCCTATTACCATGGACACGACTATTTGAATAGATAAACTTCGTTGCAGGGGTGCACCACATTCCCCAACACGCTCGATCACTCTGGCCAGGCACACTTTCCTGGGTCATACCCGGCCTTGGAAGATCAACATGTCAGAGCCCTACCTAGGCTCAATAGAGAGGCCAACATTCTGGTCTACATCCTAAGCGCGTAGGGGTCTTGGGTGTTGGGAAACGTAGCATGCAATTTCAAAAAAATTCCTACGCTCACACAAGATCTATCTAGGATATGCATAGCAATGAGAGGGGGAGAGTGTGTCCATGTACCCTCATAGACCAAAAGCGGAAGCGTTTGCTTAACGCGGTTGATGTAGTCGAACGTCTTCTCGTTCCGATCGATCAAGTACCGAACGCACGGCACCTCCGAGTTCCGCACACGTTCAACGTGATGACGTCTCTCGAGCTCTTGATCCAGTAGAGTGTCGAGGAAGTAGACGAGTTCCGTCAGCAGGACGGCGTGGTGACGGTGATGGTGATGTGATCCGCGTAGGGCTTCGCCTAAGCAATGCGAGAATATGACCGGAGGCATAAACTGTAGAGGGGGGCGTCGCACGCGACTTGGAACAATTGATGTGTGTTCTAGGCGCCCCCCAAGTATATAAAGGAGGGAGGGGGAGGAGACCGGCCCTAGGCGCGCCCAAGTAGGAGGAATCCTACTCGGGCTCCTAGTTGGATTCGCCCCCCTGTCGGTGTCAAAACCGGCGAATCTCGGGTAGGGGGTCCCGAACTGTGCGTCTGAGGTTGATGGTAAGAGGAGACATGGGACACAATGTTTACCCAGGTTCGGGCCCTCTCTATGGAGGTAATACCCTTCTTCCTGCTTGATTGATCTTGATGAATACGAGTATTGCAAGAGTTGATCTACCACGAGACCGTAATGGCTAAAACCCTAGAAGTCTAGCCTATGTGATTATGATTGTCACTATGGACTAAACCCTCCGGTTTATATAGACACCGGTGGGAACTAGGGTTGTACAAAGTCGGTTACATAGAAAGGAAATAGTACATCCGGACGCCTAGCTTGCCATCCACGGAAAGGAGAGTCCTATCCGGACACGGGAGAAAGTCTTCTATCTTGTATCTTCATGGCCCAATAGTCCGGCCCATGTCCAACAGGCCGGACGCCCGAGGACCCCTTAGTCCAGGACTCCCTCAGTAGCCCCCGAACCAGACTTCAATGACGAGGTGTCCGGCGCGCAGATTGTCTTCGGCATTGCAAGGCGGGTTCCTCCTCCGATTACTTCAAAGTCCCTGACTTAAAGAGCGGTATTCGACTTTTCTATTTAATGTCACTCCCATCGACTTCCACGCCTTCCTGACTTCAGGTTCCACGTGTCGAGCGAATACGAGAGGTCGGGGTATTTTTGCACATACCACCCTGACTATACAAGAGAGGTGCCTATTTAAAGAGAAGATCTCAGATCCATTCCACACCCTGCAAAAAACCCTTAGAACTCGCTAGGAGGAACCACTCCAACATGGCTAGCGCTCCCAGCTCTTCCTCTCATCCCCACGACTCCGAAAAAGGTGATTGGGAGAGATGTTCCGTATCTCACGGTCAGCCGACGAAACTGCGAAAACAGGGCTTTCTTCCCCCCGCGGATCTAGTCCCCATCCGAGCAGGATTGACGTCCTTCAACGGCGGGGTTCAGGCGGAGAATTTCCCAATCCATCCAGGGGGAACGAGTATGCTTCATCCCCTACTTGCTAAGAGGCGCCGGATTTCCAATCCATCCCTTCCTCCGAGGACTTCTGGAGTATTAGGGCCTCCAGCTGCACAGTTTCACTCCCGCCTCCATCCTGCACATCGCAGGTTACATTGCTCTGTGTGAGCTATTCCTGGGCTGTGAGGGCCATTTTGAATTATGGAGAAAACTGTTCTGCCTCGTCCCTCGTAACCAAGGGGGATCAATATTCGAAGTGGGAGGAGCCGAGGTATGGCGCATCGCCGGGACCGGATACCTGTCCGGCACGCCGAAGAAGGCTTCCAAAGAGTGGCCTTCTGGATGGTTTTATATTGACGACGTCGCTCTTTCTGACCCAGTCCGAATGGGTCTCCCCGAATTTTCAAGTGCTCCGTTGAAGAAACGCCATAGCTGGCACCCACGGAGCCTCGAGGAGGAGGATAGCACGGAAGTTAGTCAGTTGATGGGCAAGATTAAGACGCTCGCCCAGTCCGAATTATCAATAATCGAGGTAATGGCGATCTCCATAGTGCGGGGGGGTCCAACCACTCCAATACAGAGGGCTTCCCACGTGGCCCTATAATGGGGAAGGTGACACCTCACACTGCGGTCGGAAGGGTCCGAAAACCCCCGCCGCTTTGGCCAAAATATTGGCCGAACTGTACAAAGGGGAGAAGGAGGAGTTCACTCGTCTCCAATGTCGAGATGGATTTTCCATGTATAATCCTCCTAGCTGGGTAAGTTCTAATTCCACCATTTTACTCAATCCTCTCCCTAAATCATTTCTAATGGATAGTAACCTATCCACACGCAACAGGAATGGCGGAAGGCTACCGAGGGGATCCGTAGCCCCACCCCCCAGCCGGAGGGTCACAATCGGGACCTTGACCCCGGATTCGAAGAGGATCCGGACATATTTGTGGAGCTTGAAAATGGGGTGTTCTACCAGACGAGCTATGATGGTACGGAAGTGCCCGTCATTGCTGATTATCCCGGCCTCCTCCCTCCTTCGCATGTAAGTAGTTTTAATAGACACCTTCTTCGAAAGAGCCTCTTTATTATGCCTCACCCATCGCACTATTTCGTGCTCCAAAGGGGAGGCGCTCGATGCCGCAATGCGCACCAGAAGCATCTCCGAGGAGAGCGGCTCCCGCACCGAGCACGTCTTCGAAGAGAAAGGAAAACGATAATACGACAAAACCTTCATCAAAGAGGTAAGCCTTTCCTTTAAAAATACGCCTCCTGGTCGCCACATCAAATCATGATGTCATCCGCCACATTCTATCAGGAAAAGTGTCCGCCGGACTATGTCCGGGGATCCTGCCGGTCGTGCCTCCACTAGTCAGGTTCCAGACCCTGCCCTAAGGACGGGGGCTGATATGTCTCCATCGCATCTACTTTTCCAAACACTTTTGCCCTTGTTTTGGACTCTAACTTGCATGATTTGAATGGAACTAACCCAGACTGATGCTGTTTTCAGCAGAATTTCTATGGTGTTATTTATGTGCAGAAACAAAAGTTCTTGGAATGACCTGAAACTTCACGGAACATCTATTGGGAAATAATAAAAAATCCTTGCAAAACATGAAGACCAGGGGGCCCACCACCTGTCCACGAGGGTGGGGGCGCGCCCCCTACCTCGTGGGCCCCCTGGAGCTCCTCCGACCTCAACTCCAACTCTATATATTTGATTTCGGGGAGAAAAAATCAGAGAGAAGGATTCATCACGTTTTATGATACGGAGCCGTCGCCAAGCCCTAAAACCTCTCGGGAGGGCTGATCTGGAGTCCGTTCGGTGCTCCGGAGAGGGGAATCCGTCGCCATCGTCATCATCAACCATCCTCCATCACCAATTTCATGATGCTCACCGCCGTGCGTGAGTAATTCCATCATAGGCTTGCTGGATGGTGATGGGTTGGATGAGATCTATCATGTAATCGAGTTAGTTTTGTTAGGGTTTGATCCCTAATATCCACTATGTTCTGAGATTGATGTTGCTATGACTTTGTTATGCTTAATGCTTGTCACTACGGCCCGAGTGCCATGATTTCAGATCTAAACCTATTATGTTTTCATCAATATATGAGAGTTCTTGATCCTATCTTGCAAGTCTATAGTCACCTATTATGTGTTATGATCCGTTAACCCCGAAGTGACAATAATCGGGATACTTACCGATGACGACCATAGTTTGAGGAGTTCATGTATTCACTATGTGCTAATGCTTCGTTCCAGTACTCTATTAAAAGGAGGCCTTAATACCCCTTAGTTTCCATTAGGACCCCGCTGCCACGGGAGGGTAGGACAAAAGACGTCATGCAAATTCTTTTCCATAAGCACGTATGACTATATTCGGAATACATGCCTACATTACATTGATGAATTGGAGCTAGTTCTGTGTCACCCTAGGTTATGACTGTTACATGATGAACCGCATCCGGCATAATTCTCCATCACTGATCCATTGCCTACGAGCTTTCCATATACTGTTCTTCGCTTATTTACTTTTCCGTTCTATTGCTATCATCACTACAAAATATCAAAAACATTACTTTTGCTATCATTACCTTTTTCTACCTCCACCATTACTATCATATTACTTTGCTACTAAACACTTTGCTGCAGATATTAAGTTTCCAGGTGTGGTTGAATTGACAACTCATCTGCTAATACTTGAGAATATTCTTTGGCTCCCCTTGTGTCGAATCAATAAATTTGGGTTGAATACTCTACCCTCAAAAACTGTTGCGATCCCCTATACTTGTGGGTTATCAAGACTATTTTCTGGCGCCGTTGCCGGGGAAGCATAGCTCTATTCTTTGAGTCACTTGGGATTTATATCTGCTTATCATTATGAAGAACTTGAGAGATCCAAAAACCAAGATTTATCCCTCAACTACAAGGGGAGGTAAGGAACTGCCATCTAGTTGCGCACTTGATTCACCTTCTATTTTGAGTAAGCTTGCGACACCTAAACCTGCTTCTGCTATTAGTTCTGATATGTCGCATGTTATTGATGATGCCACTTCTGCTATGCATGATACTTATGATGAAACTACTTCTCTGCTTGATACTACTGTGCCACTTGGTGAATTTCTTGATGAACAACTTGCTAGGGTTAGAGAGAATGAAAATATTGAATCTGATAATATTGATGAAAGTGATTATGAAGACTTGCCCGTTATTCCTAAGGGTTATGTTTTTGATAAAGAAGCTTCTTTAGCTATTTTAGCTTGAAAGATAGTTATGAACTTAAGAGGTTATTAGCCAAATGGAATAAGCAATCTCTAAATGCTAGGATGAAACCTGACCCTGCTTTTGCTACTTCACCTATCTTTGTTACTAATAAGGATTATGAATTCTCTGTTGATCCTGATATAATTACTTTGGTTGAATATGATCCTTTTCATGGCTATGAATCTGAAACTGTTGTGGCACATCTTACTAAATTAAATGATATGGCCACCCTGTTCACTAATGATGAGAGAACTCGCTACTTTTATATCCTTCAAATATTTCCGTTCTCATTAAAGGGTGATGCTAATATATGGTTTAATTCTCTTGATCCTGGTTGTGTGCGTAGTCCCCAGGATATGATTTATTACTTCTCTGCTAAATATTTCCCTGCTCATAAGAAACAAGCTGCTTTAAGGGATATATATAATTTTGTGCAAATTGAAGAAGAGAGTCCCCCACAAGCTTGGGGGAGGATTCTCCAATTACTTAATGCTTTGCCTGATCATCCTCTTAAGAAAAATGAAATACTTGATATCTTTTATAATGGACTAACCGATGCTTCCAGAGATTACCTGGATAGTTGTGCTGGTTTTGTTTTCAGGGAAAGAACACCGGATGAAGCTGAAATTCTATTGAATAATATGTTGACAAATGAAAATAATTGGACACTTCCTGAGCCAATTCCTGAGCCTATTCCTAAACCAACTCCGAAGAAAAGTGGTGTTCTATTTCTCAGCCCTGAAGATATGCGAGAGGCAAAGAAATCCATGAAAGAAAAAGGTATTAAAGCTGAAGATGTTAAGAATTTACCTCCTATTGAAGAAATACATGGTCTTAACTTACCGCCTGTTGAAGAAACATATGATCTTAATCCACTACCTATTGAAGAAACTCATGGTCTTGATAACCCGACACAGGTAGTAAAGGTAAATTCTCTCTATAGATATGATAAAGCTGAAATCCCATTTACTAAGTTTGCTAGCCCATGCTTAGATGAGTTTGATAAATTTATGGTTAAGCAAGAAGACTTCAATGCTTATTTTGGTAGACAATTGAAATACAATTCAAATATTCTTGAACACTTGGGTGATTATATGGCTAATGTCAAAGGTGAACTTAAACTTATTAGTAAACATGCTTATATGGTTACCACTCAAGTAGAACAAGTACTTAAAGCTCAAAATGACTTGCTCAGTGAATTGAATAGTAAGAAAAATGATAATGCTGTTAGATTTATGACTAGAGGTGGTAGAATGTCTCAGGAACCTCTGTATCCTGAAGGCCACCCAAGAGAATTGAGCAAGATTCTCAGAAAAATAATATAGATGCACCTAGTCCTTCTAAAAGGAAGAAAAAGAAAAATGATAGGACTTTGCATGCTTCTAGTGAACCAGTTATTGATACACCTGAGAATCCAAATGATATTTCTATTTCTGATGCCGAAACACAATCTGGTAATGAACCTGAAACTAGTGATAATGTTCATGATGATGCTCAACCTAGTAATGATAATGATATGGAAATTGAACCTACTGTTGATCTTGATAACCCACAATCAAAGAATCAACATTATGATAAGAAAGACTTTGTTGCTAGGAAACATGGTAAAGAAAGAGAACCATGGCTTCAGAAACCCATGCCTTTTCCTCCCAAACCATCCAAGAAAAAGGATGATGAGAATTTTGAGCGCTTTGCTGAAATGATTAGACCTATCTTTTTGCATATGCGATTAACTGATATGCTCAAAATAAATCCTTATGCTAATTATATGAAAGATATTGTTACAAATAAAAGAAAGATACCGGAAGCTGAAATTTCCACCATGCTTGCTCACTATACTTTTAAGGGTGGAATACCAAAGGAACTTGGAGATCCATGAGTACCCACTATACCATGCTCCATTAAAAGAAACTATGTTAAAACTGCTCTATGTGATCTTGGAGCCGGTGTTAGTGTTATGCCTCTCTCTTTATATCGTAGACTTGATTTGAATAAGCTGACACCTACTGAAATATCTTTGCAAATGGCTGATAAATCAACTGTTATACGTGTTGGTATTTGTGAGGATGTGCCTGTTGTAGTTGCAAACCTTACTATTTTAACGGACTTTGTTATTCTTGATATTCCCGAGGATGATAGTATGTCTATTATTCTTGGAAGACCCTTTTTGAATACTGCAGGGGCTGTTATTGATTGCACTAAAGGCAATGTAATTTTTCATGTTAATGGTAATGAGCATACGGTACACTTTCCGAGGAAACTACCTCAAGTTCATAGTATCAACTCTATTGGAAAAATTCCATCAATTATATTTGGAGGTTTTGAATTTCCTCTTCCTACTGTCAAGAAGAAATATGATATTCTTATTATTGGGGATGTGCATATCCCCGTTGAGGTAACACAGTGTTATTCGAAATTTCTCCAGTTCCATGTTATTCGGAATGAGTTTGTTAACAAGACTTGATCAACCTTGTTAGTGGATTCCTTTTGATGATCATGAGATGGATGAAACTAGAAGGCACAACCTTCTATACCCTCCTTTTACTTTCTGTTATTTATATTAAATAAAATATAAATAGTATTTTTCTGTCTGTTATCTGAATTATCCATGCGATATAAAAATATCCCAAGAATAAAAGTTCTCCAAATGCCCTGAAATTTAAATATGATTTTTTCTGGAATATTTGAGAATATTTGGCACTGAGAACACAGCAGGAGGAGCTGGCACCTGGCCACGAGGGTCAGGGGCGCGCCCCCTGCCACGTGGGCCCATGGTGGCCCTCCTCCACTTATTCTTGCACCCACACACTCCTTCTTCCTCCCACAAATACGAATATCCAGCTCAAACCCGAGTCCAAGCTCATTTTGCTGCCATTTTTGATCTCCTTGCTCAAAGCACCTCTCACAAAACTGCTTGGGGAGATTGTTCCTTGGTATGTGACTCCTCCATTGGTCCAATTAGTTTCTGTTCTAGTGCTTTATTCATTGCAAATTTGTGCTGCTTAGGTGACCCTATTCTTGAGCTTGCATGTCAAATTTATATGGTAAAAAGTAGTTCTAATGCATGATATAGGCTCTAAGCACTTGTAGGAGTAGTTGCTATCAATTTTATTGAGTTTGGTTTACTTTTATTTTTAAGTTACTAAAAATTTCAGAATTTTTCAGAAAATAATGAAGAGCCTTTTGAGGGGCTCATCGAGCCGAAGCTCGAAGGAAAAGGCACAGAAGCCCAAGTATAATCTGCCTCGCACCGCGGAGGTTCAGCCGTGTGAATGGCCTTCCGATGAATTCTTGAGAGCAGCCGGGATTTATGATGATTTTTATGAATTGGCTGAGAATGCAGGCCTCACCGCTTTCCTCCACGACCAACGCAACCAGTATCTCTTAATCACAAATATCTTTGTGCAAAACTTTCATTTCCATTCTAGGAGCTCACCACCTACGGTGGAGTTTTATTTATATGATGAGCATAAGGAGATGTCACTTTATGATTTTTGTCGAGTTTGTTTGGTCCCTTTCGAGGGAACGACAGAGGAACCACATCGCGGCGATGTGGATGGGTTTATTGATACCATCACTGTAGGGGAAACGAGGAAGGTTTCCGATGCACGAATCACTAGCATACATTTTCCTGTTTTATGCTACTTTGCAATATTTGCTACTCGTTGCTTAATTGGTCGCGGAAACTGTGGAAACCTTCGTGTTCCTGATATTATTATTTTGTTCCATGGTTTATTCAGTGATAACTCTGTTAGTATGGGCGGTATTATTGCTAAACGGTTAAGTCTGAACCGTACAAAGGGTCCCATCTTTGGAGGCATCTATGCTTCACGCTTAGCTGCACATTTTAACATACCTATTAGGCATTATGAGAAGGAAGAAAAATTGCTGCCCACTATTTATTTAGATTATAAGAGTATGGTGGCCATGACTTTATTGTTAAGAATAGGGAAGGGGAGGTTAAATACAAATTGTTCTTTCATAAACATCATCCTGAGACTATTACCCTGCCTGCTCCTTCCTTGTTTGATTTATCTGCAGGCCAGTACCTTGTTCCGTTAGAGGCTATTCACGCCTATCGGAACCCTACATCAGCCACAGAGCCAGAGCCAGAACCACAAGTTGATCCTCCATGACAGTCTAATTACCAGTGGGATCCGGAGACGATTGCCAACCAGTGGCAATCAGGTCTTCTTCTTCGCAGTACGACCCCAACTATTACTATGGATATCTACTAGGCCAGCCGTGGCCATAGACCAACTTAGGCCAAAAGCCTAAGCTTGGGGGAGTACGTATTTCTCACCGACATTATATTCATGTTCACACACTCATTGCTAGGTGTCGGTGCTCATACTTTTTCATTGTATCATCCATGCTAGTTTATTTTCCTTTTATGCTTTCTTCTTGTGTGTTTAATATACCTTAAGAAAAACCAAAAAAATAGTTGTAGCTTTTAATTAGTTTACTTTCCATGCTTGTAGTAGTAATTAAAAAGAAAACCCAAAAATATTTCCTATTCTTCTTTTGCTTGTTGGGAGCTTTCCTGTGTAAATAGTTTTATTTCTTTTCTTTTCTTTGGGGGTCGATAGGAGAAGACCATGATTAAATTGTTGAAGTAGCTCTTATATGCATTATTGTTGATCTGACAAAAGAGGCCATATTGCCTTGTCTTCTCCTGTTTATTGAATGCTTGCCGATTCCAGCTTAGTCCAATGCACGTGCACTATTATTATTATTCACACTATTCGGTCGTGCAAGTGAAAGGCAATTATGATGATATATGATGGATTGACTGAGATGAGAAAAACTGGTATGAACTCGACCTCTCTTGTTTTTGTAAATATGATTAGTTCATCGTTCCTGATTCAGCCTATTATGAATAAACATGTTTGCAATGACAACTAGAGATCATAGTTTCTTGTGCCATGCTTGATTAGCTAGGAGCTTATAATGGTTTACCTTGCGTGCCAACATGTATTAAAATGGTTGTGATGTGGTATGATAGGGTGGTATCCTCCTCTGAATGATTTAAGTGACTTGACTTGACGCATGTTCACGCATGTAGTTGAAACAAAATCAACATAGCCTTCACGATATTTATGTTCATGGTGGATTATATCCTACTCATGCTTGCATTCGGTGTTGATTAATTTTAATGCATGTTCATGACTGTTGTCGCTCTCTAACTGGTCGCTTCCCAGTCTTTTGCTAGCCTTCACCTGTACTAAACGGGAATACTGCTTGTGCATCCAACTCCATAAACCCCAAAGTTATTCCATATGAGTCCACCATACCAACCTATATACGGTATCTACCTGTCGTTCCAAGTAAATTTGTATGTGCCAAACTCTAAACCTTCAAATAAATATCCTATTTTGTATGCTCGAATAGCTCATGTATCAACTAGGGCTGTCCGTATCTTCCATGTTAGGCGGGTTATTCTCAAGAGGAGTGGACTCCGCTCCTCACTCACGAGAAAGTGGTTGGTCACCGGGATGCCCAGTCCCATGCTTTATGCAAATCAAATCAAAATAATTGCAAACAAAACTTCCCCTGGGACTCTTGTTAGTTGGAGGCACTCATTGTTTCGAGCAAGACATGGATTGATGCTTGTTGGTGGAGGGGGAGTATAAACTTTACCATTCTGTTTGGGAACCGCCTATAATGTGTGTAGCGTGGAAGATATTGCCATCTCTTGGTTGTTATGTTGACAATGAAAGTATACCGCTCAAAATATTATTCATCTCTATTTCAAAATTGAGCTCTGGCACCTCTACAAATCCCTGCTTCCCTCTGCGAAGGGCCTATCTATTTACTTTCATGTTGAGTCATCATCTTCTTATTAAAAAGCACCAATTGGAGAGCACCATTCTCATTTGCATTCATTATTGTTAGTTTACATTGAGTATGACTTGAGTGGATCTCTTTCACCATGAATTACAATGTCTAGTCAGTCCTTGATCTTTAAAGGTGCTCTGCATTTATGTTTTACGGTCTCAGAAAGGGCTAGCGAGATACCATCTTGTTATACCATATTATGATTGTTTTGAGAAAGTGTTGTCATCCGAGATTTATTATTGTTGCTCACTAGTTGATTATGCCATTGATATGAGTAAACTTGAGACCTAAGCGTTATTGTGAATGTGGTTAGTCATAATATTTGCTGAAAACTTGAATGCTGCCTTACATATTTACAACAACAAGAGCAAACAGAGTTTGTAAAAAAATTCTTTATCACTTTCAGTTTATCAACTGAATTGCTTGAGGACAGGCAAAGGTTTAAGCTTGGGGGAGTTGATACGTCTCCGTCGTATCTACTTTTCCAAACACTTTTGCCCTTGTTTTGGACTCTAACTAGCATGATTTGAATGGAACTAACCCAGACTGACGCTGTTTTCAGCAGAATTGCTATGGTGTTATTTATGTGCAGAAACAAAATTTCTCGGAATGACCTGAAACTTCACGGAACATCTATTCGGAAATAATAAAAAATCCTTGCAAAAGATGAAGACCAGGGGGCCCACCACCTGTCCACGAGGGTGGGGGCGCGCCCCCTACCTCGTGGTCCCCCTGGAGCTCCTCCGACCTCAACTCCAACTCTATATATTTGGTTTCGGGGAGAAAAAAATTAGAGAGAAGGATTCATCGCGTTTTACGATACGGAGCCGCCGCCAAGCCCTAAAACCTCGCGAGAGGGCTGATCTGGAGTCCATTTGGGGCTCCAGAGAGGGGAATCCGTCACCATCATCATCATCAACCATCCTCCATCACCAATTTCATGATGCTCACCGCTGTGCGTGAGTAATTCCATCATAGGCTTGCTGGACGGTGATGGGTTGGATGAGATCTATCATGTAATCGAGTTAGTTTTGTTAGGGTTTGATCCCTAATATCCACTATGTTCTGAGATTGATGTTGCTATGACTTTGTTATGCTTAATGCTGTCACTACGGCCCGAGTGCCATGATTTCAGATCTGAACCTATTATGTTTCATCAATATATGAGAGTTCTTGATCCTATCTTGCAAGTCTATAGTCACCTATTATGTGTTATGATCCGTTAACCCCGAAGTGACAATAATCGGGATAATGACCATAGTTTGAGGAGTTCATGTATTCACTATGTGCTAATGCTTTGTTCCAGTACTCTATTAAAAGGAGGCCTTAATATCCCTTAGTTTCCATTAGGACCCCGCTCCACAGGAGGGTAGGACAAAAGATGTCATGCAAGTTCTTTTCCATAAGCACGTATGACTATATACGGAATACATGCCTACATTACATTGATGAATTGGAGCTAGTTCTGTGTCACCCTAGGTTATGACTGTTACGTGATGAACCACATCCGGCATAATTCTCCATCACCGATCCATTGCCGACGAGCTTTCCATATACTATTCTTCGCTTATTTACTTTTCCGTTGCTATTGCTATCATCACTACAAAATACCAAAAACATTACTTTTGCTATCATTACCTTTTGCTACCGCTACCATTACTATCATATTACTTTGCTACTAAACACTTTGCTGCAGATATTAAGTTTCCAGGTGTGGTTGAATTGACAACTCAGCTACTAATACTTGAGAATATTCTTTGGCTCCCCTTGTGTCGAATCAATAAATTTGGGTTGAATACTCTACCCTTGAAAACTGTTGCGATCCCGTATACTTGTGGGTTATCAGGGGCTGACACGGGAGTGGCGTCGGACAGTCCTTCCGCAGAGGATTCAGACGATATGTCTATCACGAACTCTGAATTGGAGAGCGCCATGAATCATCATCGTCGGAGGGCTGTTCTCCGTGACCCCGGATTTTCAAAGGAGGCATTCGATGCCTTCAGCTCAACCGATGCGTACATCCGAGCTGCTCAGGATGGACTTGCCAGAGCCACATACTAGCATCTAAAAGATATGCGGGCAAGTGTAGATTTAATAATCATATACCAGTAGCCCCCGGGACTTAAAGCAGTTGATACAACTGTTTTTAGGATCATTGTATAATCAGGCACTTATGGAGAAGAATAGCTTGCTGTCTCAAGAGCTGGCAAAGTGTCAGACTCAGCTAACTGCAGCTACCGCTGAATTGGAAAAATCCAAGGAGGCACCTCCTGGTAATGTTTCTCCCTGTTAGAAAAAGGTATAATCAAATACCAGCTGTATTAATACTGTTATGTTTCTGCTGACAGAATCAGTAGAGAAACTAAGAGGGAAACTGAAGGAAGCCTAGGCTGGTGAACAAGAGGCCAAAAGACAACATGCGGCAGGCAAACGTGTGCTGACGCGGGTCAGGGATGAGAAGAACAAGTTGCAGGATTCCCATACCCGACTGGGCGAAGAACTGAAAGATGTTCGAGCCCAGCTAGCTGGTGCCGTCAAGGAGAATAGGAGGCTACAAGGCGGCATATTCAGTATGCTCTTCAAATTTGCCTCCCTATAATTCGGCGAGGGCCGGAACTGATAGATTTATGTCTGCAGGTATGCTGACTGGCCGTCCCGAAGAGGAAATGTCCGAATCTCAAGGTGACCTGCTACAAGAGCTGTCCCAGATGCACGAGCGAGTTCGGCAATCAAAGCGGAGTGTTGCCAAGGCTTTATGGCCATCCGCCTCTCCTCCAGGAGGTATGGCAGAGCTTGTGGAGTTTTTCAATGGAGCACAGCGGCGTATTCGATTATGGAAGATATCAGCCTGCCGGGAAGGTGTGCGAGAGGCCTGGGCCATGGTAAAAACACGGTACACCAAGCTTGATCCAAATCATATGGCCCGGATCAGACCTCTTGGGTCAGATGGGAAAGAAATTCCCGTTAATTTGGTGTATGACCAAGTAGAAGTGGCCGCCAAATATTCCCAACAGGATTTTAAGCTAGACAGCCTGTTGGACGGTATAGAGGAGGAAATTTTTGAGTCTAAGTGACTATGTAATTTCCTGGACATATTTGTCCCTAGTCGGATAGTAAAACGATTGTCATGGCCAACCTTTTCGCTTCGACCTCTGGACCCGAAGGTGCGGAGTGTTTCCGAATACCTGAGCGGCAAAATAGACCGGGGTATGCGTGGAAACCAGGCGTAGGGGTGATAGTTGCTTGAACAGACAAGTTGTATCCGGCTAGCTATGTTATATTGCATTGTGATTGTAAGAAACATCTTCCAGAGATAATAGTTCCATTAAGGGTTCCTTTCCCTGGGTGTACATGCGTTTAATGTGCATGTCCGAACTGTGATTGAGAAGATCGCAGTATAAGTAACATATGGGGGTTCATAGGGGAATAAATGTAAAAACGTCTTTAGTCCACCGACCGAATATTCCCTTAAGAACGCTAGCTTTTGGCTTCACCCAGTCTGAGGTACACATCCAGATGACCCGGCAGTAACAATCACAGAGGTACTCCCTTTATGCCCTAGCCGAACTAAAGGGAACGTAGGGCACAAGCACAGGAGCCAGGCAACCCAGCTTGGCCAAAACTTAAGTCATATCGATGCATATAATGGCAAAGAAACGGTACATATGAGGAAAAACGCGTATGTGATGAGCTTGATGCTCGAAAAATAACAATAATAAGCTTCTGTGCAAGAAGCCCCCAGGTATAATGGGTGTACACATTTAAGGACGTGTACGTCATAGGTGTACGGTTTTAGCCACACGAAAGCTTTAAGGCTAAAAGAGAAAAAAAGGAAAAGGCGAAAAGAGAGGAGAAAAAATAATGAAAACAACAGGGAGAAGGAGACAAACGAAGATTTCAGCGCTAGGCATAGAATCTTCGGAGTCTGGCCGCATTCCAGGGGTTCGGCTCTAGGCGTTTGTCTGATGCATCATGCAGGAGATACGCTCCTCCCGTGAGAACTTCGTCGATGATGAAAGGACCCTCCCACTTGGGCTTAAGTTTGTCCTTTTTTCTTCTCTGGCAAGCATAGAACGAGTTCACCAACATTATAAGTCTTGGCCTGCACTTCTCTGGTTTGATATCTGCGGGCTTGCTGTTCATAAAATGCGGAACGAGCTTTTGCAACTTCGCGCTCCTCCTCCGGGGCATCTAAGATGTCCTGCCGATCAAGCTCAGCCTCTCTCTCTCTTCGTACATGCGCACTCGAGGTGAGTCATGAATAACGTCGCAAGGTAACACAACCTCTGTGTCGTACACCATGAAGAAAGGTGTATATCCGGTAGTGCAATTGGGCGTGGTCCGCAGCCCCCAGAGTACGGAGTAGAGCTCCTCAACCCAGTGCTTGTCTGATTCTTTCAAAGACCGCACTAGTGTGGGTTTGATGCCGCTCATAATAAGACCATTGGCTCATTCAACTTGACCGTTTGTTTGTGGATGATAGACGGAGGTGATAACCCACAAGTATAGGGGATCACAACAGCTTTCGAGGGTAGAGTATTCAACCCAAATTTATTGATTCGACACAAGGGGAGCCAAAGAATATTCTCAAGTATTAGCAGCTGAGTTGTCAATTCAACCACACGTGGAAACTTAGTATCTGCAGCAAAGTGTTTAGTAGCAAAGTAATATGATAGTGGTGGTAGCAGCAACAAAAGCAAAGACAGCAAAAGTAATGTTTTTGGTATTTCGTAGTGATTGTAACAGTAGCAGCGGGAAAGTAAATAAGCGTAAACCAGTATATGGAAAACTCGTAGGCACCGGATCAGTGATGGATAATTATGCCGGATGCGGTTCATCATGTAACAGTCATAACATAGGGTGACATAGAACTAGCTCCAATTCATCAATGTAATTTAGGCATGTATTCCGTATATAGTCATACGTGCTTATGAAAAAGAACTTGCATGCCATCTTTTGTCCTACCCTCCCGTGGCAGCGGGGTCCTATTAGAAACTAAGGGATATTAAGGCCTCCTTTTAATAGAGAACCGGAACAAGGCATTAGCATATAGTGAATACATGAACTCCTCAAACTAAGGTCATCACCGGGAGTGGTCCCGATTATTGTCACTTCGGGGTTGCCGGATCATAACACATAGTAGGTGACTATAGACTTGCAAGATAGGATCAAGAACTCACATATATATTCATGAGAACATAATAGGTTCAGATCTGAAATCATGGCACTCGGGCCCTAGTGACAAACATTAAGCATAGCAAAGTCATAGCAACATCAATCTCAGAACATAGTTGATACTAGGTATCAAACCCTAACAAAACTAACTTGATTACATGATAAATCTCATCCAACCCATCACTGTCCAGCAAGCCTACGATGGAATTACTCACGCACGGCGGTGAGCATCATGAAATTGGTGATGGAGGATGGTTGATGATGACGACGGCGACGAATCCCCCTCTCTGGAGCCCCGAACGGACTCCAGATCAGCCCTCCCGAGAGGTTTTAGGGCTTGGCGGCGGCTCCGTATCGTAAAACGCGATGATTTCTTCTCTCTGATTTTTTTTCTCTCCGAAAGCAAATATATAGAGTTGGAGTTGGCGTCGGAGGGCATCCAGGGGGCCGACGAGGTAGGGGGGTGCGCCCTAGGGGGGCGCCCCCCCACCCTCGCGAGAAGGGTGTGGGCCCCCTGGTCTTCATCTTTGGCGAGGATTTTTTTATTTTTTCTAAGATGTTCCGTGGAGTTTCAGGTCATTCCGAGAATATTTGTTTTCTGCACATAAAACAACACCATGGCAATTCTGCTGAAAACAGCGTTAGTCCGGGTTAGTTCCATTCAAATCATACAAGTTAGAGTCCAAAACAAGGGCAAAAGTGTTTGGAAAAGTAGATACGACGGAGACGTATCAACTCCCCCAAGCTTAAACCCTTGCTTGTCCTCAAGCAATTCAGTTGACAAACTAAAAGAAAGAAAAACTTTTACAAACTCTGTTTGCTCTTGTTGTTGTAACTATGTCAAGCCAACATTCAAGTTTTCAGCATAGATCATAACTGACCACATTTGCAATAATTCTCAGGTCTCATAATTACTCATATCAATAGCATAATAACCTAGCAAGCCATAATAATAAATCTCGGATGACAACACTTTCTCAAAACAATCATAATATGATATAACAAGATGGTATCTCGCTAGCCCTTTCTGAGACCGCAAAACATAAATGCAGAGCACCTTTAAAGATCAAGGACTGACTAGACATTGTAATTAATGGTAAAAGAGATCCAATCATAGTCATACCCAATATAAATTAACAGTGATGAATGCAAATACAAATGCGCTCTCCAGCTAGTGCTTTTTAATAAGAGGGTGATGACTCAACATAAAAGTAAATGAATAGGCCCTTCGCAGAGGGAAGCAGGGATTTGTAGAGGTGCCAGAGCTTGGTTTTGAAATAGAGATAAATTGTATTTTGAGCGGTATACTTTCATTGTCAACGTAACAACTAAGAGATGACAATATCTTCCATGCTAAACACATTATAGGTGGTTCCCAAACAGAATGGTAAAGTTTATACTCCCCCTCCACCAACAGGCATCAATCCATGGCTTGCTCGAAACAACGAGTGCCTCCAACATACATCAGGTCCCGGGGGGAGTTTTTTTGCAATTAATTTTGATTTAGTTTGCATAAAGCATGGGACTGGGCATCCCGGTGACCAGCCATTTTCTCGTGAGTGAGGAGCGGAGTCCACTCCTCTTGAGAATAACCCGCCTAACATGGAAGATAAGGACAGCCTTTGTTGATACATGAGCTATTCGAGCATACAAAACAGAATGTTTATTTGAAGGTTTAGAGTTTGGCACATACAAATTTACTTGGAACGGCAGGTAGATACTGCATATAGGAAGGTATAGTGGACTCATCTGGAATTACTTTGGGGTTTAAGGGATTGGATGCACAAGCAGTATTCCCGCTTAGTATAGGTGAAGGCTAGCAGAAGACTAGGAAGCGACCAACTAGAGAGCGGCAAAAGCCATGTACATGCATTAAAATTAATAAACATTGGATGCAAGCATGAGTAGGATATAATCCACCATGAACATAAATATCGTGAAGGCTATGTTGATTTGTTTCAACTACATGCGTGAACATGTGCCAAGTCAAGTCACTTAAATCATTCAAAGGAGGATACCACCCCATCATACCACATCATAATCATCTCAATAGCATGTTGGCACACAAGGTAAATCATTATAACTCGTAGCTAATCAAGCATGGCACAAGCAACTATGATCTCTAATTGTCATTGCAAACATGTTTATTCATAATAAGCTGAATCAAGAACGAGGGACTCATCATATTTACAAAAACAAAAGAGGTCGAGTTCATACCAGATTTTCTCATCTCAGTCAGTCCATCATATATCATCATAATTGCCTTTCACTTGCACGACCGAACGGTGTGAATAATAATAAGAGTGCACGTGCATTGGACTAAGCTAGAATCTGCGAGCATTCAATAAACAGGAGAAGACAAGGCAATATGGGCTCTGGGTTAATTCAACAAAGATGCATATAAGAGCCACTTCAACAATTTAATTATGGTCTTCTCCTACTGACCCCCAAAGAAAAGAAAAGAAATAAAACTATTTACACGGGAAAGCTCCCAACAAGCAAAAGAAGAACGGGAAATATTTTTGGGTTTTCTTTTTAATTATTACTAATACAACAGAAAAATAAACTACTACTAATTTTTTTGGTTTTTCTTAAGGTTTATTAAACACACAAGAAGAAAGGAGGAAAAATAAACTAGCATGGATATTACAGTGAAAAAGTATGAGCACCGACATCTAGCAATGAGTGTGTGTGAACATAAATGTAATGTCAGTGAGAAATACGTACTCCCCCAAGCTTAGGCTTTTGGCCTAAGTTGGTCTATGGCCATGGCTGGCCTGGCGGATATCCATAATAATAGTTGTTGGGGTCGTACTGTGATGAGGAAGAATAGTTGAGATCATACTGATGTGCAGCGGTTATCGCCTGTTGAGCTGCAGCGTGGAGTCGAGCTGCCTCCGCTCTCCTCTCGTACTCTTCTGCCTCCTCTCTGGTAATAACATATCTTCTTTTTGTCTTTGAATCAAAGAAGGAAGGAGCAGGGAGAGTAATACGGAAAACACGTCGTTTATCAAAAATTAAGCGATATAAGAGAGGTGATTCAGGCCTCTCGACAAACTGGTGCGAAGCCATAGAGTTATAATCTAAATATGCAGGAGGCAACTCCGTATCACCCTCATGAATGTCTATCTCAAGAAAATGAGCTAAGCGGGTTGCATAAATTCCTCCAAAGAAATCTCCATTATGTCTATTATGATGCAACCTACGAGCTACAATGTCTCCCATATGATAAGATTGGTCTCCTAACATAGCACTCCTAAGAATGCTCAGGTCAGGGACACACATGTGACATGCTTGATCCTTAGCATTTATGCATCTACCGATGAAGAGAGCAAAATAATGTATAGCAGGAAAGTGAATGCTCCCTATGGTAGCCTGCGTTATATCTCTGGATTCCCCTACAGTTATACTAGCAAGAAAGTTTCTAAATTCAGATTTAGGGGGATCCCTAATACTACCCCATGATGGAAGTTTGCAAGCAGAAGTGAAATCCTCTAAGTCCATGGTATAAGATTTGGCATAGAGATCAAACATGACTGAAGGAGAATTACGCGAAGATGAATAATCAAACCTCCTCACAAATGAACTTGTGAGATCATGATACTGGGGGCATTTGTTAGCCTCAAAATCCTCAAGACCAGCATTGCGCAAATATGCTTTGAATTCTTCTTTAATTCCCGCACGGTCCATAAAATTTTCCGACGGCCATTCGCAAGGCCGTACTGGAGCGTCTCTTGGTGGATCCTCGTCAGCATCGCGCATAGCAATCCTGGGTCCTTGCTTCTTAGAGGAACCACCTTGGAACATCTTCCTAAGCATATTGTCTTTCTCTGAAAAATTCTGAATTTTTAGTAACTTCAAACAAAAGTGAACCAACTTCAATAATATTGATAGCAACTACTCCTACAAGTGCCTAGAGCCTATATCAAGCATTAGAACTACTTGGAACCATATAAATTTGACATGCAAGCTCAAGAATATGGTCACCTATGCAGCACAAATTTGCAAAGAATAAAGCACTAGAACAAAAACTAATTGGACCAATGGAGGAGTACCAAGGAACAATCTCCCCAAGCAGTTTTGCGAGAGGTGCTTTGAGCAAGGAGATCGAAAATCACAGCAAAAGTGGCTGGAACTCGTGCTTGAGTTGGTTTTTCGGGTTTGTGTGAGACAGAGGAAGAAGATGGGTGTTGGGATAAGTGGAGGAGGGCCACCGTGGGCCCATGAGGCAGGGGGCGCGCCCTAGAGGGGGGGCGCCCACCACCCTCGTGGCCAGGTGGTAGCTCCTCCCGCGGTAATTTTTGCACAGTAAATCCTCAAATATTCCCGAAAAAATCATATTAAATTGGCATGTCATTCGGAGGACTTTTATTTTCGGGATATTTTTATGTTGCATGGATAAGTCAGGAAACACACAGAAAAATACTATTTTTACTTTATTTAATATAAATAACAGAAAGTATAGAGAGGGTACAGAAGGTTGTGCTTCTAGTTTCATCCATCTCATGCTCATCAAAAAGAATCCACTAACAAGGTTGATCAAGTCTTGTTAACAAACTCATTCCGATAATCATGAAACCGGAGAAATTTTGAATAGCACTAAGTTACCTCAACGGGGATATGCACATCCCCTATAATAAGTATATCATATTTCTCATATTTCTTCTTGACAGTAGGAAGAGGAAATTCAAAACCTCCAAATATAATCGATGGAATTTTTCCAATAGAATTGATGCTATGAACTTGAGGTTGTTTCCTCGGAAAGTGTACCATATGCTCATTACCATTAACATGAAAAGTGACATTGCCTTTGTTGCAATCAATAACAGCCCCTGCAGTATTAAGAAAAGGTCTTCCAAGAATAATAGACATACTATCATCCTCGGGAATATCAAGTATAATAAAGTCCGTTAAAATAGTAACGTTTGCAACCACAACAGGCACATCCTCACAAATACCGACAGGTATAGCAGTTGATTTATCAGCCATTTGCAAAGATATTTCGGTAGGTGTCAACTTATTCAAGTCAAGTCTACGATATAAAGAGAGAGGCATAACACTAACACCGTCTCCAAGATCACATAAAGCAGTTTTAATATAATTTCTTTTAATGGAGCAAGGTATAGTAGGTACTCCGGGGTCTCCAAGTTTCTTTGGTATTCCACCCTTAAAAGTATAATTAGCAAGCATGGTGGAAATTTCAGCTTCCGGTATCTTTCTTTTATTAGTAATGATATCCTTCATATATTTAGCATAAGGATTTGTTTTGAGCACATCAGTTAATCGCATACGCAAAAAGATAGGCCTAATCATTTCAGCAAAGCGCTCAAAATCCTCATCATCCTTTTTCTTGGATGGTTTCAGAGGAAAAGGCATGTGTTTCTGAACCCAAGGTTCCCTTTCTTTACCATGTTTCCTAGCAACAAAGTCTCTTTTATCATAACGTTGATTCTTTGATTGTGGGTTATCAAGATCAACACCAGGTTCAATTTCTACATCATTATCATTACTAGGTTGAGCATCATCATGAACATCATTATTAATATTTTCATTAGGTTCGTGTTCATTACCAGATTGTGTTTCAGCATCAGACATAGAGACATCATTTGGATTATCAGGTGGTTCAGCAATAGGTTCACTAGAAGTTTGCACAGTTCTATCATTTTTCTTTTTCTTCTTTTTAGAAGAACTAGGAACATCAATATTATTTCTTTGAGAATCTTGCTCGATTCTCTTAGGGTGGCCTTCAGGATACAAAGGTTCCTGAGTCATTCTACCAGTTCTAGTAGCCACTCTAACAGCATAATCATTTTTCTTACTATTCATTTCATCAAGCACTTCTTTTTGAGCCTTAAGTACTTGTTCTACTTGAGTGGTAACCATAGAAGCATGTTTGCTAACAAGTTTAAGTTCACCTTTAATATTAGCCATATAATCACCCAAGCGTCTAATCATATAAGCATTTTCTTTTAATTGTCTACCAAAATAAGTATTGAAGTCGTCTTGCTTAAACATAAAGTTATCAAACTCATCCAAGCATTGACTAGCAATTTTAGTAGGAGGGACTTCAGCTTTATCATATCTATAGAGAGAATTTACCTTTACTACCTGTCTCAGGATATCGGGATCAGGAGGTTCTTCAGTAAATAAAGAATTAAGATCATAAGTTTCTTCAACAGGCGGTGAATTAAGACCATGTATTTCTTCAATAGGAGGTAAATTCTTAAAGTCTTCAGCTTTAATACCTTTTTCTTTCATAGATTTCTTTGCCTCTTGCATATCTTCGGGACTGAGAAATAGAACACCTCTCTTCTTCAGAGTTGGTTCAGGAATAGGCTCAGTAATTGGAGCAGGAGTTGGCTCAGGAGCTGGCTCAGGAGGTGCCCAATTATTTTCATTTGTCAACATATTATTCAATAGGATTTCAGCTTCATCCGGTGTTCTTTCCCTGAAAAGAGAACCATCACAACTATCCAAGTAATCTCTGGAAGCATCGGTTAGTCCATTATAAAAGATATCAAGTATTTCAGGTTTCTTAAGAGGATGATCAGGCAAAGCATTAAGTAACTTGAGATGCCTCCCCCAAGCTTGTGGGAGACTCTCTTATTTAATTTACACAAAGTTGTGTATTTCCCTCAAAGCAGCTTGTTTCTTATGAGCAGGGAAATATTTAGCAGAGAAATAATAAATCATATCCTGGGGACTACGCACACAACTAGGATCAAGAGAATTAAACCATATCTTAGCATCACCCTTTAATGAGAACGGAAATATTTTGAGTATATAGAGGTAACGCGATCTCTCATCATTAGTAAATATGGCAGCTATATCATTTAACTTAGTAAGATGTGCCACAACAGTTTCAGATTCATAGCCATAAAATGGATCAGATTCAACCAGAGTAATTATATCAGGATCAACAGAGAATTCATAATCCTTATCAGGAACACATATAGGTGAAGTAGCAAAGCAGGGTCGGGTTTCATTTTATCTCTAAGTGATTCTTTGTTCCATTTAACTAATAACCTCTTAAGCTCATATCTATCTTTGCAAGCTAAAATAGCGGCAGAAGATTCCATATCAAAAAGATAGCCCTCAGGAATAACAGGCATATTTTCATCATCACTATCATCATCGTATTCAGATTCAATAATTTCTTTTTCTCTAGCCCTAGCAATTTTTTCATCAAGAAATTCACCAAGGGGCACAGTAGTATCAGGCATAGAAGCAGTTTCATCATAAGTATCACGCATAGCAGAAGTGGCATCATCAATAACATGCGACATATCAGAACGAATAGCAGAAGCAGGTGTAGGTGTCGCAAACTTACTCATAACAGAAGGTGAATCAAGTGCAGAGCTAGATGACAGTTCCTTACCTCCCCTCGTAGTTGATGGATAGATCTTGGTTTTTCGATCTCTCAAGTTCTTCATAGTGTCCAGCAGATATAAATCCCAAGTGACTCAAAGAATAGAGCTATGTTCCCCAGCAATGGTGCCAGAAATTAGTCTTGATAACCCACAAGTATAGGGGACCGCAACAGCTTTCGAAGGTAGAGTATTCAACCCAAATTTATTGATTCGACACAAGGGGAGCCAAAGAATATTCTCAAGTATTAGCAGCTGAGTTGTCAATTCAACCACACATGGAAACTTAGTATCTGCAACAAAGTGTTTAGTAGTAAAGTAATATGATAGTGGTGGTAGCAGCAACAAAAGCAAAGACAGCAAAAGTAATGTTTTTGGTATTTTGTAGTGATTGTAACAGTAGCAGCGGGAAAGTAAATAAGCGTAAACCAGTATACGGAAAACTCGTAGGCACCGGATCAGTGATGGATAATTATGCCGGATGCGGTTCATCATGTAACAGTCATAACATAGGGTGACACAGAACTAGCTCCAATTCATCAATGTAATGTAGGCATGTATTCCGTATATAGTCATACGTGCTTATGGAAAACAACTTGCATGACATCTTTTGTCCTACCCTCCCATGGCAGCGGGGTCCTATTGGAAACTAAGGGATATTAAGGCCTCCTTTTAATAGAGAACCGGAACAAAGCATTAGCACATAGTGAATACATGAACTCCTCAAACTAAGGTCATCACCGGGAGTGGTCCCGATTATTGTCACTTCGGGGTTGTCGGATCATAACACATAGTAGGTGACTATAGACTTGCAAGATAGGATCAAGAACTCACATATATTCATGAAAACATAATAGGTTCAGATCTGAAATCATGGCACTCGGGCCCTAGTGACAAGCATTAAGCATAGCAAAGTCATAGCAACATCAATCTCAGAACATAGTGGATACTAGGGATCAAACCCAAACAAAACTAACTTGATTACATGATAAATCTCATCCAACCCATCACCGTCCAGCAAGCCTACGATGGAATTACTCACGCACGGCGGTGAGCATCATGAAATTGGTGATGGAGGATGGTTGATGATGACAACGACGATGAGTCCCCCTCTCCGGAGCCCCGAACGGACTCCAGATCAGCCCTCCCGAGAGGTTTTAGGGCCTGGCGGCGGCTCCGTATCGTAAAACGCGATGATTTCTTCTCTCTGATTTTTTTTCTCTCCGAAAGCAAATATATAGAGTTGGAGTTGGCGTCGGAGGGCATCCAGGGGGCCCACGAGGTAGGGGGTGCGCCCTAGGGGGGGCACCCTCGTGAGAAGGGTGTGGGCCCCCTGGTCTTCATCTTTGGCGAGGATTTTTTATTATTTTTTCTAAGATGTTCTGTGGAGTTTCAGGTCATTCCGAGAATATTTGTTTTCTGCACATAAAACAACACCATGGCAATTCTGCTGAAAACAGCGTTAGTCCGGGTTAGTTCCATTCAAATCATACAAGTTAGAGTCCAAAACAAGGGCAAAAGTGTTTGGAAAAGTAGATACGACGGAGACGTATCAGGAGGCATAAACAACCTTAATGCCTAGATTAGAACACCAGGATTTCACCTCACCAGCTGCAAAATTGGAGCCATTATCGGTGATGATGCTGTGTGGAACACCATAACGGTGCACAATGCCGGATATGAAGTCTATCACTGGTCCGGCCTCGGTCGTTTTAACCGGTTTGGCCTCTATCCACTTAGTGAATTTATCCACCATGACCAGCAGATACCTTTTCTTATGGCTTCCTCCTTTAAGGGGTCCGACCATTGGGATTGGTTTAGAGCAGTGGGTGGCATATGGCTTTGGTTGGCAAAAAGCTGGCATCCGACGCAATGTTGGACAAGGTCATGTGCATCTGCTCGGGCCGTCGGCCAATAGAAACTTGTACGGAAGGCCTTGCCTACAAGGGCCCAAGCTACAACATGGTGACCACCGAGACCGGCATGAATTTCAGCCAAGAGCTGCCGCTCTCTTCCTCAGAGATACATCTTTGAAGTACTTCGGTAGCGCTTTTGTTGTAGAGCTCTCCTTCGTGGACCTTGTAGGCTTTCGAACACTGAACAATGCAGCGGCCTTCATTATGATCCCCAGGGAGCTCTCGTCTATTAAGGTAGGCCAAGAAGGGTTCGGTCCATGGGGCAATGACTGCCATGATGAGATGGGTTGAAGGTGTTATTTCGGTGGCTGAGCCTCTGATGATATCGGTGTGTTCGGAATCTAGGGTTGTGGTCGGATACGAACTGTTGTTGCCGCTCTCCCCATGCCACACCACAGATGGCTTGAAAAGCCTTTCCAGAAAGATATTGATGTCTACTACACAACCTTCTTCTTGTAGACGTTGTTGGGCCTCCAAGTGGAGAGGTTTGTAGGATAGTAGCAAATTTCCCTCAAGTGGATGACCTAAGGTTTATCAATCCGTAGGAGGCATAGGATGAAGATGGTCTCTCTCAAGCAACCCTAGAACCAAATAACAAAGAGTCTCTTGTGTCCCCAACACACCCAATACAATGGTAAATTGTATAGGTGCACTAGTTCGGTGAAGAGATGGTGATACAAGTGGTATATGGATGGTAGATAAAGGTTTTTGTAATCTGAAAATATAAAAACAGCAAGGTAAGTAATGATAAAAGTGAGCACAAACGGTATTGCAATGCTAGGAAACAAGGCCTAGGGTTCATACTTTCACTAGTGCAAGTTCTCTCAACAATAATAACATAATTAGATCATATAACTATCCCTCAACATGCAACAAAGAGTCACTCCAAAGTCACTTATAGGGGAGAACAAACAAAGAGATTATGGTAGGGTACGAAACCACCTCAAAGTTATCCTTTCTGATCGATCTATTCAAGAGTCCGTAGTAAAATAACATGAAGCTATTCTTTCCGTTCAATCTATCATAGAGTTCGTACTAGAATAACACCTTAAGACACAAATCAACCAAAACCCTAATGTCACCTAGATACTCCAATGTCACCTCAAGTATTCGTGGGTATGATTATACGATATGCATCACACAATCTCAGATTCATCTATTCAACCAACACAAAGTACTTCAAAGAGTGCCCCAAAGTTTCTATCGGGGAGTCAAGACGAAAACGTGTGCCAACCCCTATGCATAGGTTCATGGGCGGAACCCGCAAGTTGATCACCAAAACATACATCAAGTGGATCAATAGAATACCCCATTGTCACCATGGGTATCCCACGCAAGACATACATCAAGTGTTCTCAAATCCTTAAAGACTCAATCCGATAAGATAACTTCAAAGGGAAAACTCAATCCATTACAAGAGAGTAGAGGGGGAGAAACATCATAAGATCCAACTATAATAGCAAAGCTCGCGATACATCAAGATCGTACCACCTCAAGAACATGAGAGAGAGAGAGAGAGATCAAACACATAGCTACTGGTACATACCCTCAGCCCTGAGGGAGAACTACTCCCTCCTCGTCATGGAGAGCACCGGGATGATGAAGATGGCCACCGGATAGGGATTACCGATACTCCGTGGGCGCGCCCAGGGGGGTGGGCGCGCCCCCACCCTCGTGGGCAGCCCGGGACTCTCCTGGTCCATCTCCGATACTCCGTGGGCTTCTTTTGGTCCAAAAAAAAGTTCCGTGAAGTTTCAGGTCAATTGGACTCCGTTTGATTTTCCTTTTCTGCGATACTCTAAAACAAGGAAAAAACAAAAATTGGCACTGGGCTCTAGGTTAATAGGTTAGTCCCAAAAATCATATAAAATAGCATATAAATGCATATAAAACATCCAAGGTTGATAATATAATAGCATGGAACAATCAAAAATTATAGATATGTTGGAGACGTATCAGATATTAGGTGGGACGGGGTCACACTTGGCGCCGATGCGAGCAAGGACAACCGCCGCTTGATTACTTTCTCGAGCCATGTGGTGAAACTCGAGCCCCTCGAACTGAGCCGACATTTTGAGTACGGCGTTACGATAGACCGCCATCTTTGGATCTTTGGCGTCGAAGTCTCCATTTATCTGGGATATTGCAAGATTTGATTCCCCGCGTACTTCCAGGCATTGTATGCCCATGGAGGTAGCCATCCGAAGATCGTGCAATAAGGCCTCGTATTCAGCTGTGTTGTTGGAGTCTGTGTATAATATTTGGAGTACATACTGAACTGCATCTCCAGTGGGGGACGTTAAGACAACTCCCGCCCCTAAGCCCGCCAGCATTTTGGAACCATCAAAGTGCATGACCCAGTTGGAATATGTGTCGTACTCTTTAGGGAGTTCGGCCTCTGTCCATTCGGCGACGAAGTCTGCTAGTACTTGGGATTTGATGGCCTAGCGCGGCTTATATGTTATGTCGGAAGGAGCTCAATGGCCCATTTGGCAATCCGACCCGTGGCGTCGCAGTTGTTTATTATGTCATTCAGTGGAACTTCGGAATCCACCGTGATCGAGCACTCTTGAAAATAGTGTCATAGCTTCCGGGATGCCATGAAGACCGCGTATGCTATCTTTTGATAATGAGGGTATCGGGATTTGCATGGAGTTAGGATAGTGGATACGTAGTATACCGGCTTCTGGAGCGGGAATTTGTGTCCATCCTCCTCTCGTTCAACAACGAGTACTGCGCTCACCACCTGGTGTGTTGCAGAGATGTATAATAACATTGGTTCGCCGACGCTTGGCGCGGCCAGGATTGGGTTGCTTGCTATAAGAGCCTTTATTTCTTCCCATCCGACCGTTGCCACGTCCATCCACTTGAAGTGGTCGGTGCATCAGAGAAGTCGATAAAGTGGCAATGCTTTTTCTCCTAGTCGGGAGATGAAGCGGATTAAAGCTGCCACGCATCCGGCTAGTTTTTGGACATGTTTAAGGTATGTTGGTGTGGCCAATTGCGATAAATCCTAGATTTTGGCTGGATTTTCTTCGATTCCTCTACTGGAAACAATGAAGCCCAGTAGTTTTCCAGAGGGAACGTCGAAAACACATTTTTCGGATTGAGCTTAATGTCATATGTCCGGAGGTTGTCGAATGTGAGGCGTAGGTCGTCTATTAATGACTCGACGTGCTTGGTCTTGATGACGATGTCGTCCACATACGCTTCAACTATCTTGCTGATTTGTTTCTCTAGGCATGTTTGAATCATGCGTTGGTAGGTGGCCCCGGCATTTTTGAGCCCGAAGGGCATAGTGTTGAAGCAGAATGGCCCATATGGTGTAGTGAATGCCATTGCGGCTTGGTCGGACTCCTTCATTTTGATTTGATGGTATCCGAAATATGCGTCAAGAAAACACAGTGAGTCGTGTCCTGCAGTAGCATTGATGATCTGATCGATGCGGGGAGGGGGAAGGGATCCTTAGGGCAAGCTTTGTTGAGGTCTTTGAAATCGACGCATAGGCGCCAGGATTTATCCTTCTTTGGCACCATCACCAGGTTTGCTAGCCAATCCAGGTGTTTTATTTCTCTGATGAATCCGGCCTCAATCAACTTGGCTAGCTCCTCCCCCATAGCTTGTCGTTTGGGTTTGAAAAAGCGCCACGGTGTTTGCTTGACCGGCTTATATCCCTTCAATATATTGAGGCTGTGCTCGGCCAACCTACGTGGGATTCCTGGCATATCAGAAGGGTGCCAGGCGAATATGTCCCAGTTCTCGCGTAGGAACGCTCGTAGTGTGGCGTCTACCATTGGGTCCAGTTGTGCCCCGATGGATGCTGTCTTCTTTGGGTCCGTCGGGTGGACTTGAAATTTGACTATTTCGTCTGCTGGTTTGAAGGAGGTGGATTTGGGCGCTTTTCAAGGATTACGTCGGCCCTATCCACAGTTGAGTGCAGCGCGGTTGACTCTTCGGCCGAAAGGGCCTCAGATAGTGCCTCGAGGGCCAGGGATGTTGTTTTGTTTTCAGCGTGGAGGGCTATATCCGGATCACTAGCGAGAGTGATAATACCGTTGGGCCCGAGCATCTTGAGCTTCATATACACATAATGGGCTATGGCTTAAAAGCATGTGAATGCGTCTAGCCCCAACAGGGCGTGGTATCCACTGTTGAAAGGGGTCACTTGGAAGGTTATCTCTTCGGACCGATAGTTCTCCGGCGTGCCGAATACCACGTCAAGTGTAATTTTTCCCGCGCATCATGCGTCCCGACTGGGAATGATTCCTCGGAAGGTCGTGCTACTTTGCTCGATACGGTTTCTGTATATTTCCATTTTGCTGAGTGTATACTCATAGATGAGGTTCAATCCGCTGCCGCCGTCCATGAGCACTTTGGTGAGTCAAAAGCCATCCACGATTGGATTGAGGACCAAGGCGGCTGGTGCCCGAACTGACCGGATTTTTGGTTCGTCACTGGCGCTGAAAGTTATGGCCATGTCGTTCCAAGGATTTATTGTTGTGACTTGGTAGACTTCGGCGAGGTCGCGGAGTGCTCTCTTGCACCGATTGTTTGAAGCGAAAGTCTCGAAGACTGTCAATACTCTATGGTCGTCGTGTTCCGAGGGGAGTTGCTTCACGGTGTTTTTGGTGAGGATATCCTCGCCGCTCTTGGCCACTTGCTGGAGTATCCAACATGCTCTAAGGTTGTGGGTTGGTATGGCATCCGGTGTTGTGTGTATTTTGCATGGCCTATCGAGCCATCCCTCCAGAACGGTTCCGCGTCCCGTAATGGGTTTTGATTTTTTTACTATTTGATCAGGCACCCCGCGAGGGTGCATCATTTTTGTCCAGACGAGGGGTTGAGTGGAAACCGGTGGTTCCCAATGAGCTGCATGAGCTTTCCAGGCGCTTTCCATTGTGCAGTACTTCTGTACTATGGTTGCCAAGTCAGCGAAGTGTGATATGTGACGGCGGTTGATGGCATTGAGGATTCCTTCATCCGTGAAATTATTGCAGAATGCTGAGATGGCGTCTTCGTCATGACAATCTTTAACCTTGTCTTTGACAAGGAGGAATCTAGCCGAAAAGTGATGGATTGTTTCCTGAGACTGCTGCTTTATGCACGTGAGGTCGTGCATATCTGGGTGGGTGGGTGTATTTAAATCTGAACCCTGACCCAATTTGGGATCTGGAGTTTGAGAAATTTCCGAGCTTAATAGTTCGGGCTGCGGGAGATCGACCGATTTCTCAGGTCTACCGTATGATTCTAGGTTCGGAGGACAAGGTATGTCGTTCCATGGACAGGTATGCGGCTCTTCGAACTCGGAGATCCGAACATAGTTCGTCCTCAGTATCGAGGAAGAGTTGTTGCTTTGCTCCTCTACTACCGCTATCTGGTGGGTGATCAATGGAGATTTGGTTTCCCTCTGATCGGGTTTAAGCCCAGTCCGATCGTAGTCTGTAGCGACCCCTAAGGCGGCAATGCGATCCAGGAGTTCTTTCAAGGACGACAATTCCGTTGGATCCATCTGTTTGGAGTATTCGGAGGCAATTTTTGATGACCGGAGAAGTCATCGTCGGCTCACCGGTCGAACGGGCGGTCATGATAAAGCCACCCACCTGGAGGGTTTGGCCTGAGGCCAAAGCTCCTCTGGCGGTGATATTGTCCTTGATCGCAAGGTGAGCCATCAACTCTGACTTCGACGTCACAGTGGAACACTCAATGAAAGCACCAATGTCGGTGTCAAAACCGGCGGATCTCGGGTAGGGGGTCCCGAACTGTGTGTCTGAGGTTGATGGTAACAGGGGGCAGGGGACACAATGTTTACCCAGGTTCAGGCCCTCTCTATGGAGGTAATACCCTACTTCCTGCTTGATTGATCTTGATGAATACCAGTATTACAAGAGTTGATCTACCACGAGATCAATGGCTAAAACCCTAGAAGTCTAGCCTATGTGATTATGATTGTCGCTACGGACTAAACCCTCCGGTTTATATAGACACCAGTGGGAACTAGGGTTGTACAAAGTCAGTTACATAGAAAGGAAATAGTACATCCGGACGCCTAGCTTGCCATCCACGCAAAGGAGAGTCCTATCCGGACACGGGAGAAAGTCTTCTATCTCGTATCTTCATGGCCCAATAGTCCGGCCCATGTCCAACAGGCCGGACGCCCAAGGACTCCCTCACCCCCCTTTCCTTTTACCAGAGGGGGAAAAGGGGAAAGAAAGAGATGGGGAGAAGGAAAGGGGGGCCCATATGGCCCATATCTTCCCCCGGGGGGGTTTCAGTAACCCCCCAGTACTCCGATATGTACCCGATACACTCCAAAACACTTTCGATGTCCGAATACTATCATCCAATATATCAATCTTTACCTCTCGACCATTTCGAGACTCCTCGTCATGTCCTTGATCTCATTAGGGACTCCGAACAACATTCGGTCACCAAATCACATAACTCATATAATACAAATTGTCATTGAACGTTAAGCGTGCGGACCCTACGGGTTCGAGAACTATGTAGACATGACCAAGACACCTCTTCGGTCAATAACCAATAGCGGAAACTGGATGCTGATATTGGCTCCCACATATTCTTTGAATATCTTTATCGGTCGAACTGCAATGACAACATATGTTATTCCCTTTGTCATCAGTATGTTACTTGCCCGAGATTCGATCGTCGGTATCTCCAAACCTAGTTCAATCTCATTACCGGCAAGTCTCTTTACTCGTTCTGTAATGCATCATCCCGCAACTAACTCATTAGTTACAATGCTTGCAAGGCTTATTATGATGTGCATTACGGAGAGGGCCTAGAGATATCTCTCCAATACTCGGAATGAGAAATCCTAATCTCGATCTATGCCAACCCAACAAACACCTTTGGAGATACCTGTAGAGCATCTTTATAATCATCCAGTTACATGATACGTCTCCAACGTATCTATAATTTTTTGATTGCTCCATGCTATATTATCTACTATTTTGGACATTATCGGGCTTTATTATCCACTTTTATTATTTTTGGGATTAACCTATTAACCGGAGGCCCAACCCAGAATTGCTGTTTTTTTGCCTGTTTTAGGGTTTCGAAGAAAAGGAATATCAGACGGAGTCCAAACGGAATAAAACCTTCGGGAACATGATTTTCTCAATGAACAAGACCCAGGAGACTTGAACCCTACGTCAAGACACAAAAAAGGAGGCCACGAGGTAGGGGGGCGCGCCTACCCCCCAGGCGCGCCCTCCACCCTCATGGGCCCCCTGTTGCTCCACCAACGTACTCCTTCCTCCAATATATACCTACGTACCCCCAAACGATCAGATACGGAGCAAAAAACCCTAATTCCACCGCCGTAACTTTCTATATCCACGAGATCCCATCTTGGGGCCTATTCCGGAGCTCCGCCGGAGGGGGCATCGATCACAGAGGGCTTCTACATGAACACCATAGCCCCTCCGATGAAGTGTGAGTAGTTCACCTCAGACCTACGGGTCCATAGTTATTAGCTAGATGGCTCCTTCTCTCTTTTTGGATCTCAATACAATGTTCTCCCCCTCTCTTGTGGATAACAATTCGATGTAATCTTCTTTTTGCGGTGTGTTTGTTGAGACCGATGAATTGTGGGTTTATGATCAAGTCTATCTATGAACAATATTTGAATCTTCTCCGAATTCTTTTATGTATGATTGGTTATCTTTGCAAGTCTCTTCGAATTATCAATTTGGTTTGGCCTACTAGATTGATCTTTCTTGCAATGGGAGAAGTGCTTAGCTTCGGGTTCAATCTTGCGGTGTCCTTTCCCAGTGACAGTAGGGGAAGCAAGGCACGTATTGTATTGTTGCCATCGAGGATAACAAGATGGGGTTTTCATCATATTGCATGAGTTTATCCCTCTACATCATGTCATCTTGCTTAAGGCGTTACTCTGTTTTTAACTTAATACTCTAGATGCATGCTGGATAGCGGTCGATGAGTGGAGTAATAGTAGTAGATGCAGGCAGGAGTCGGTCTACTTGTCTCGGACGTGATGCCTATATACATGATCATACCTAGATATTCTCATAACTATGCTCAATTCTGTCAATTGCTCAACAGTAATTTGTTCACCCACCATAGAATACTTATGCTCTCGAGAGAAGCCACTAGTGAAACCTATGGCCCCCGGGTCTATCTTCATCATATTAATCTCCTACTACTTAGTTATTTCCTTTGCTTTTTTACTTTTCTTTTATTTTACTTTGCATCTTTATCATAAAAATACCAAAAATATTATCTTATCATATCTATTAGATCTCACTCTCTTAAGTGGCCGTGTAGGGATTGACAACCCCTTATCGCGTTGGTTGCGAGGATTTATTTGTTTTTTGTAGGTGCGAGGGACTGGCGCGTAGCCTCCTACTGGATTGATACCTTGGTTCTCAAAAACTGAGGGAAATACTTACGCTACTTTGCTGCATCATCCCTTCCTCTTCGGGAAAAACCAACGCAGTGCTCAAGAGGTAGCAAGAAGGATTTCTGGCGCCGTTGCCGGGGAGGTCTACGCAAAAGTCAACATACCAAGTACCCATCGCATACGCTTATCTCCCGCATTACATTATTTGCCATTTGCCTCTCCCCCACTTCACCCTTGCCGTTTTATTCGCCCTCTCTCTCTATCCTCCCTCTCTTTCTCTATTTGCCTCTTTTTGCCCGCTTGCTTTTTGTTTGCTTGTGTGTTAGTTTGCTTGCTTGTCACAATGGCTCAAGATAACACTAAATTGTGTGACTTCACCAATACCAACAACAATAATTTTATTAGCACTCCGATTGCTCCTCTTACCGATGCTGAATCTGGTGAAATTAATACTGCTTTGCTAAATCTTGTCATGAAAGATCCGTTTTCCGGCCTTCCTAGTGAAGATGCCGCTACCCATCTAAATAGCTTCGTTGATTTGTGTGATATGCAAAATAAGAAAGATGTGGATAATGATATTGTTAAATTGAAGCTATTCCCTTTTTCGCTTAGAGATCGTGCTAAAGCTTGGTTTTCGTCTTTGCCTAAAAATAGTATTGATTCATGGAACAAATGCAAAGATGCTTTTATCTATAAGTATTTTCCTCCCGCTAAGATCATCTCTCTTAGAAACGATATTATGAATTTTAAGCAACTTGATCATGAACATGTTGCACAAGCTTGGGAGAGAATGAAACTAATTATACGTAATTGCCCTACTCATGGTTTAAATTTGTGGATGATTATACAAATTTTTTATGCCAGATTGAATTTTGCTTCTAGAAATCTTTTAGATTCGGCTGCAGAGGCACTTTTATGGAAATCACTTTAGGAGAAGCTACTGAACTCCTAGATAATATTATGGTTAATTATTCTCAATGGCATACTGAAAGATCTACTAATTAAAAGGTGCATGCGATAGAAGAAATTAATGTTTTGAGTGGAAAGATGGATGAACTTATGAAATTATTTGCTAGTAAGAGTGTTTCTTCTTATCCTAATGATATGTCCTTGTCTACTTTAATTGAGAATAATAATGAATCTATGGATGTGAATTTTGTTGGTAGGAACAATTTTGGTAACAACGCATATAGAGGAAATTTCAATCCTAGGCCTTATCCTAGTAATCCCTCTAATAATTATGGTAATTCCTACAACAATTCTTATGGAAATTATAATAAGATGCCCTCTGATTTTGAATCTAACATTAAAGAATTTATTACTTCACAAAAGAATTTTAATGCTTTGATTGAAGAAAAATTGCTTAAGATTGATGAGTTGGCTAGGAACGTTGATAGAATTTCTCTTGATGTTGATTCTTTGAAACTTAGATCTATTCCTCCTAAGCATGATATCAATGAGTCTCTCAAAGCCATGAGAATTTCCATTGATGAGTCCAAAGAAAGAACCGCTAGGATGCGTGCTAAGAAAGATGCCTTTATAAGAGCGTGTTCTTCTAGTTCCTATGAAAATAAAGATGAAGATCTAAAAGTTATTGATGTGTCCCCTATTAAATCTTTGTTTTGCAATATAAATCTTTATAATGATGGGACTGAATATGATCCACCTTTACCTAGAAGGCGTTCCAAGAATTCTGAAGTTTTTGATCTTGATGCTAAAATTGATAAAAGTGGGATTGAAGAAATTAAAACCCTAGATGTTGCTAAACCCACTATTATGGATTTCAAGGAATTTAACTATGAAAATTGCTCTTTGATTGATTGTATTTCCTTGTTGCAATCCGTACTAAATTCTCCTCACGCTTATATTCAAAATAAAGCGTTTACTAAACATATCGTTGATGCCTTGATGCAATCTTATGAAGAAAAACTTGAATTGGAAGTTTCTATCCCTAGAAAACTTTATGATGAGTGGGAACCAACTATTAAAATTAAAGATCATGAATGCTATGCTTTATGTGATTTGGGTTCTAGTGTTCCACGATTCCAAAGACTTTGTGTGATTTGTTAGGTTTCCGTGATTTTGATGATTGCTCTCTAAACTTGCACCTTGCGGATTCCACTATTAAGAAAACTATGGGGAGAATTAATGATGTTCTTATTGTTTCAAATAGGAATTATGTGCCCTTAGATTTTATTGTTCTTGGCATAGATTGCAATCCTTCGTGTCCTATTATTCTTGGTAGACCTTTCCTTAGAACAATTGGTGCAATTATTGATATGAAGGAAGGAAATATTAGATTCCAATTTCCAATAAGGAAAGGCATGGAACACTTTCCTAGAAAGAAAATTAAATTACCTTATTAATCTATTATGAGAGCCACTTATGGATTGCCTACCAAAGATGGCAATACCTAGATCTATCCTTGCTTGTTATGCCTAGCTAGGGGCGTTAAACGATAGCGCTTGTTGGGAGGCAACCCAATTTTATTTTTATTCCTTACTTTTTGGTCCTGTTTAGTAATAAATAATTTATCTAGCCTCTGTTTTGGTAGTGTTTTTTGTGTTTAATTAGTGTTTGTGCCAAGTAGAACCATTGGGAAGACTTGGGGAAAGTCTTGTTACACTTGCTGTAAAAAACAAAAACTTTAGCGCTCACGAGAACTGCTGCCATTTTTATTTGGAAAGTGAAATTTAGTAAATTATTTTTTCAGATGATTAATAGATACATTACTCACGTCCAGAAATTTATTTTAGAAATTTTGGGGTTCCAGATCTTGCGCTAGCTACAGATTACTACAGACTGTTCTGTTTTTGACAGATTCTGTTTTTCGTGTGTTGTTTGCTTATTTTGATGAATCTATGGCTAGTAAAATAGTTTATAAACCATAGAGAAGTTGGAATACAGTAGGTTTAACACCAATATAAATAAAGAATAAGTTAATTACAGTACCTTGAAGTGGTCTTTTGTTTTCTTTCGCTAATGGAGCTCACGAGATTTTCTACTTTAAGTTTTGTGTTGTGAAGTTTTCAAGTTTTGGGTAAAGATTTGATGGATTATGGAACAAGGAGTGGCAAGAACCTAAGCTTGGGTATGCCCATGGCACCCCCAATATAATCTAAGGACACCTAAAAGCCAAAGCTTGGGGATGCCCCGGAAGGCATCCCCTCTTTCGTCTACTTCTATCGGTAACTTTACTTGGAGCTATATTTTTATTTGCCACATGATATGTGTTTTGCTTGGAGCGTCTTGTATGATTTGAGTCTTTACCTTGTAGTTTACCACAATCATCCTTGCTGTACACACCTTTTGAGAGAGCCATACATGATTTGGAATTTGTTAGAATACTCTATGTGCTTCGCTTATATCTTTTCAGTTATATAGTTTTGCTCTAGTACTTCACTTATATCTTTTAGAGCACGGTGGTGGATTTGTTTTATAGAAACTATTGGTCTCTCATGCTTCACTTAGATTATTTTGAGAGTCTTAAATAGCATGGTAATTTGCTTAAAATCCTAATATGCTTGGTATGCAAGATTAATAATAAAACTTTCTTATGAGTGTGTTGAATACTATGAGAAGTTTGATGCTTCATAATTGTTTTGAGATATCAAGATGGTGATATTAAAGTTGTGCTAATTGAGTAGTTGTGAATTTGAAGAATACTTGTGTTAAAGTTTGTGATTCCCGTAGCATGCACGTATGGTAAACCGTTATGTGATGAAGTCGGAGCATGATTTATTTATTGATTGTCTTCCTTATGAGTGGCGGTCGGGGACGAGCGATGGTCTTTTCCTACCAATATATCCCCCTAGGAGCATGCGTGTAATACTTTGATTTGATAACTTGTAGATTTTTGCAATAAGTATATGAGTTCTTTATGACTAATGTTAAGTCCATGGATCATACGCACTCTCATCCTTCCACCTTTGCTAGCCTCTCTAATACCGCGCACCTTTCGCCGGTCTCATACACCCACCATATACCTTCCTCAAAACAGCCACCATACCTACCTATTATGGAATTTCCATAGCCATTGCGAGATATATTGCCATGCAACTTTGCACCGTTCCGTTTATTATGACACACTCCATCATTGTCATATTGCTTAGCATGATCATGTAGTCGACATCGTATTTGTGGCAAAGCCACCGTTCATAATTCTTTAATACATGTCACTCATGAGTCATTGCATATCCCGGTACACCGCTAGAGGCATTCATATAGAGTCATATTTTGTTCTAAGTATCGAGTTGTAATTGTTGAGTTGTAAGAAAATAAAATTGTGATGATCATCATTATTAGAGCATTGTCCCATTAAGGAAAGGATGATGGAGACTATGATTCCCCCAACAGTCGGGATGAAACACCGGAAGAAAAAAAAGAGGCCATAAAAAAAGAAGGAGAAAAGGGCCAAATAAAAAAATGAGAGAAAAAGAGAGAAGGGACAATGCTACTATCCTTTTACCACAATTGTGCTTCAAAGTAGCACCATGATATTCATAGTAGAGAGTCTCTCATTTCATCACTTTCATATACTAGTGGAAATTTTTCATTATAGAACTTGGCTTGTATATTCCAATGATGGGCTTCCTCAAATTGCCCTAGGTATTCATGAGAAAGCAATTTGGATGCACACCCACTTAGTTTCTTTTTGAGCTTTCATATACTTATAGCTCTAGTGCATCTATTGCATGGCAATCCCTACTCACTCACATTGATATCTATTGATGGGCATCTCCATAGCCCGTTGATACGCCTAGTTGATGTGAGACTATCTTCTCCCTTTTTGTCTTCTCCACAACCACCATTCTATTCCACGTATAGTGTTATATCCATAGCTCACGCTCATGTATTGCGTGAAGATTGAAAAAGTTTTGAGAATGACAAAAGTATGAAACAATTGTTTGGGTTGTCATCAGGGTTGTGCATGATTTAAATACTTTGTGTGGTGAAGATAGAGGATAGCCAGACTATATGATTTTGTAGGGATAACTTTCTTTGGCCATGTTATTTTGAGAAGACATGATCGCTTAGTTAGTATGCTTGAAGTATTATTATTTTTATGTCAATATGAACTTTTATCTTGAATCTTTCGGATCTAAATATTCATACCACAATTAAGAAGAATTACATTAAAATTATGCCAAGTAGCACTCCGCATCAAAAATTCTGTTTTTATCATTTACCTACTCAAGGACGAGTAGGAATTAAGCTTGGGGATGCTTGATACGTCTCCAACGTATCTATAATTTTTGATTGCTCCATGCTATATTATCTACTGTTTTGGACATTATTGGGCTTTATTATCCACTTTTATATTATTTTTGGGACTAACCTATTAACCGGAGGCCCAGCCCAGAATTGCTGTTTTTTGCCTGTTTTAGGGTTTCGAAGAAAAGGAATATCAAACGGAGTCCAAACGGAATGAAACCTTCGGGAACGTGATTTTCTCAATGAACAAGACCCAGGAGACTTGGACCCTACGTCAAGACACAAAAGAGGAGGCCACGAGGTAGGGGGCGCGCCTACCCCCCCCCCCCCCGGCCCCCCCCCCCCCCCCCCGGGCCCCCTTTTCCCCCCCCCCCCCCCCCCAGGCACGCCCTCCACCCTCGTGGGCCCCTTGTTGCTCCACCGACGTACTCAATCCTCCTATATATACCTACGTACCCCCAAACGATCAGATACGTAGCAAAAATCCCTAATTCCACCGCCATAACTTTCTGTATCCATGAGATCCCATCTTGGGGCCTGTTCCGGAGCTCCGCCGGAGGGAGCATCGATCACGGAGGGCTTCTACATGAACACCATAGCCCCTCCGATGAAGTGTGAGTAGTTCACCTCAGACCTACGGGTCCATAGTTATTAGCTAAATGGCTTCTTATCTCTTTTTGGATCTCAATACAATGTTCTCCCCCTCTCTTGTGGAGAACTATTCGATGTAATCTTCTTTTTGCGGTGTGTTTGTTGAGACCGATGAATTGTGGGTTTATGATCAAGTCTATCTATGAACAGTATTTGAATCTTCTCTGAATTCTTTTATGTATGATTGGTTATCTTTGCAAGTCTCTTCGAATTATCAGTTTGGTTTGGCCTACTAGATTGATCTTTCTTGCAATGGGAGAAGTGCTTAGCTTTGGGTTCAATCTTGCGGTGTCCTTTCCCAGTGACAGTAGGGGCAGCAAGGCACGTATTGTATTGTTGCCATCGAGGATAACAAGATGGGGTTTTCATCATATTGCATGAGTTTATCCCTCTACATCATGTCATCTTGCTTAAGGCGTTACTCTATTTTTAACTTAATACTCTAGATGCATGTTGGATAGCGGTCGATGAGTGGAGTAATAGTAGTAGATGCAGGCAGGAGTCGGTCTACTTGTCTCGGACGTGATGCCTATATACATGATCATACATAGATATTCTCATAACTATGCTCAATTCTGTCAATTGCTCAACAGTAATTTGTTCACCCACTGTAGAATACTTATGCTCTCGAGAGAAGCCACTAGTGAAACCTATGGCCCCAGGGTCTATCTTCATCATATTAATCTCCTACTACTTAGTTATTTCCTTTGCCTTTTACTTTGCTTTTATTTTACTTTGCATCTTTATCATAAAAATACAAAAAATATTATCTTATCATATCTATCAGATCTCACTCTCGTAAGTGGCCGTGTAGGGATTGACAACCCCTTATCGCGTTGGTTGCGAGGATTTATTTGTTTTGTGTAGGTGCGAGGGACTAACGCATAGCCTCCTACTGGATTGATACCTTGGTTCTCAAAAACTGAGGGAAATACTTATGCTACTTTGTTGCATCATCCCTTCCTCTCCGGGGAAAACCAATGCAGTGCTCAAGAGGTAGCATTACGTTGTGACGTTTGATAGCACACAAGGCATTCCTCGGGTATTCGGGAGTTGCATAATCTCATTGTCAAAGGAATGTGTATAAGTCATGAAGAAAGCAATGGCAATAAAACTTAATGATCATTATGCTAAGCTAACGGATGGGTCTTGTCCATCACATCATTCTCCTAATGATGTGATCCTGTTCATCAAATGACAACTCATGTCTATGGTTAGGAAACTCAACCATCTTTGATTAACGAGCTAGTCTAGTAGAGACTTACTAGGGACACAGTGTTTTGTCTATGTATCCACACATGTATCAAGTTTCCGGTTAATACAATTCTAGCATGAATGATAAACATTTATCGTGATATAAGGAAATATAAATAACAATTTTGTTATTGCCTCTAGGGCATATTTCCTTTAATCTCCCGCTTGCACTAGAGTTAATAATCTAGATTACATTGTAATGATTCTAACACCCATGGAGTCTTGGTGCTGATCATGTTTTGCTCGTGGAAGAGGCTGTTGGGAACATAGCATGCAATTTCAAAAAAATCCTACGATCATGCAAGATCTATCTAGAATATGCATAGCAACGAGAGGGGGAGAGTGTGTCCACGTACCCTCGTAGACCGAAAGCGGAAGCATTTCGCAACGCGGTTGATGTAGTCGAACTTCTTCTTGTTCCGACCGATCAAGCATCGAACGTATGACACCTCCGAGTTCTGGACACGTTCAGCTCGATGACGTCCCTCGAACTCTTGATCCAGCTAAGTATCGAGGGAGATTTTCGTCAGCATGACGGTGTGGTGACGGTGATGGTGAAGTGATCCGCGCAGGGCTTTGCCTAAGCAGTACGACAATATGACCGGAGGCGTAAACTATGGAGGGGGGCGCCGCACACGGCTAGGAATCAATGTTGTGTGTTCTAGCGGTGCCCCCTGCCACATATATATAGGTGGGGAGAGGGAGAGGGGCTGCAAGGGGCGCCCCAAGTAGGAGTAATCCTACTTGCACGCCTCCTCCAAGTCAGCCTCCCGTCTTCCATATCCATCGAAGGGGGAAGGAAAGAGAGGGAGGAGGGGAAGGAAAGGGGGAGGCCGAATCCTCCCCTTTCCTTATCCCTTCTCTTCCTTTCCTTCTCCTATTAGGCCTATAGGGGGCTGCCGGGGATCTGATCCACGAGCACCTATGGGACCGGCGGACTGAGTCCCTTTCGGTTCGGTGGGGGCGAGGGTCGCACGAAGAGCGGATCGAGGCGAAACACATGAGCAGTTTACCCAGGTTCGGGCCGCACGGATGCGTAAAACCCTACTCCTGCTTTGTGGTTTGTATTGAGTTCTTGCTCAGGAGCGCGGAGTGCTACAGTACACCCCAACAGCTAACGAGATCGAGCGTGAGTGTTCTCCTCCTTCCTCTCTATGTTGCGCACGGGCCTCCTTTTATATGCTCAAGGGGTCACCGACAAGTGGCAACGTAGACAAGGGTAAAAATGGAAAGGTGCTGCGGTTGGTACAGTTACCTGCTACAGTGTATCATACCTAACCCTGACGGCAGGGGACAAGGGCATTAAATGCCCATCTGCGTCGCCTAAATAGTGCAAAAGGGACCGTCAGGGACGCCACCGCTCGCCACGATGGCAATCTTGTCAGCGCCGCTTGCCACCGCGCGCCGCTGGCTGCACAGCCTCCCGCCACGTACGCCTGGGAAGGTCCCAGAGCGACACGTTGGTGGATGTGCTGGAGCGCGGACACAAAGTGGTGGCTTGCCGCGGCAAGTGCCTTGCCGCGGTCGTTGTCTTGTCGCGTCCGGGAGCTTGTCGCTCACCGGGCCTTGCTGGGACGCGTGGCGCGTCGCGGCAAGTTCCTTGAGATGCCTTGGTTGGCCTTCCCGGCAAGCTCCTCTTGCTAGGGTCTTGAGACGCCATGGTTGGGATACTTTGTCCTTGAATGGCTCCAAGGGAACCACGGAGGACCTTGGCGGTCACCCGGCAAGCCTTGCCGCGGGATGCTGCAACTGCCCGTGCACAAGTTCGGGATACTAGGGTACCCCTACTCTAGTACACCGACAGGAGCCCCCGGGCCTGGGCCATACACGGTGCCGAGCGCTGTTGGGCCAGGCCCAAAACAGGGCACGGGCACGCGCGGCCTGGATTACGCCGTATCTCTCCCCTTATCCACCGCGCCCTCCCCGAACGGCACGCATTGAATGCGGCGTCGTGGGAGAGATCATGGATGGTTTCTTTATTCGGAAATGCGGAACGTCCGCCCCCTCCCTCTTTATAAGCAGGGGAAACAGGGGCAGTTCGCCCATTCGCCGGTTGCTACTCCAATCTCGGAAGCCTCCGCCGCTCCCTCGTCTTCCCAAAGCTGAAAGAGAGCAGCGCCCCGCCCCCCATCGCCACCAGGCTGGAAGAGGCGGCGGCAGCCGTAGCCGCGGGCGAATTTGGATTCACCGTAGAGGAGGCAGATGCAGCAGAGGCGGCAAGCCGTGCCGAGCGAGGGGAGCCCGCCGGCGAGAAAGAGCTTGCCGGGCATGACGTCGAGTCGAGCGAGCCCGCCAAGGATACGAGCGGCTCGCTGGAGATCAACTCCTCTTCCTCCTCATCTTCAGGCAGCTCGCCGCAAGCAGAGCCTCCATCCCCACCAAGAAGGCGTCTCCGCAAGGCCGGGGACGTAGCGGGGTAGCAGGCGAGTGAACAGTCGCCGCGCCGCGTGACGCGCTCCACGGCGGCAAGCACTGTTGCTGCGGGAGCACCTCATGCTGCTGCGGCAACTGGAGCGGGGTCGTCTCAGGCCACTGCCACTGTTCCCGCCAAGCGGCCAAGGGAAATTACTCCTCCGCCTCCTCGCGCTGGACGTGGGCCGGACTTCGACTTCTCCGCGTTCAGCTCCGACGAGGAAGAAGAAGAGTAAGATTCTCTTGTTGTACTTGTAGTTCTTCAATTCTTGCTGCTTTGTCTTGTATCTCATTTGCTTTACTCTGAACTTGTTCCTTTTTAGGACTCTGGCCCAGAGAGTAGCGAAGAGAGCCAAGGTCCCGGTGATTGTCATCGAGGACGAACCCACCGTGACAGCAGGGGGAGCGTCCGAGACCACCTTGCCGGACCCGGCAACTGTTCTCCAGAGCAGCCCCCAGCGTAAGTATATGGTTCGCTTTCCGCTGTTGGGTGCGCATGGATACTCTTTCTTTGCTGACATCTGACTGTTGGTTTGTGTAGGCGTAGAGCAGCCCCACCAGGAGCGCCCGGAGACCGCCCCCGAAATGCCAAGGGAGAGTCCTCCGGTAAGGGAGAGCACCAGCGTCCCCCCGGCGGCGGAGACTACGACTGCCGAACCCAGTAGAGGTAATCTTCTCTTCAAAGCTTCCCTTGGGTTCTTCTTCTTGTTGGGTATTTGCTTGACTTTTCTCACTTTGACGATCCCGCCGGCGCAGAGGCCGCCAAAGCTGCCGCCGCAGCAGCCGGCGAGGGGTCTGGCGATCGTACTGACGGCCCTGAGGCCGCAGGAGCGCCAGGCGCTACGTCGACCGCCGACCCGTCCGCCGCTGCCGCAGCACCAGGCTCCGAAGAGCCCCAGCCAGGCGTCTACTTGAAGGCCAGCGATGGCGTCTTCATCAAGCTCCCCTGGGCGTCGAGCTCCAGGGCGCCGGTTGAAGGGGAGAGCTTCGACGGAGAGGTGCTCGCCTCCGTTGGGCTGACGCTGGTTGATGCGCCGAGCAGCAGCAGCGGTGAGCCTGAGGAGGAGCGGCTGCTGCGGAAGCTGTTGTCGCTCTACCGCGCGCGGCACGCCAAGATGGAATCCTGCGAGGCGCTTATCGCGAAGGCGGGAGCGGACATCGAGAAGCGCGCGGAGGAGCTCCGGGGTCTCAACCAGGAAGCTCTCCGGTCCCTGGCAGAGGAGCGGGAGCAACTCGCTGAGGAGCAGAAGGCCTTCTTCCGCGAGAAGGCCGAAGTTGAAGAGCAACAGCGGCTTGCCGCTGAAAAGCTATCTGCACAGGAGGGCGAGCTGGCGCAGCAGAAAGTCAACCTTGACGCCCATGAGGAGGAGCTTGTCGCGCGTGAGCAACAATTCGGCGGAGCCCTTAAGCAAGCAGAGGATGCTGCCGCAGTTGCCGAGGCCGCCAAGAAGGAGCTGGAGACGAAGGTGGCGCAGCTGGAGGCCGATCTCGCCGAGAAGGGCAAAGAGCTTAGCGCCGCCAAGGACTCCAACGCGGATCTTGAGTTGAAGCTGACCACTTTGACCAAGACGCTGGACGGCGCCAAGGAGCAGGAGGTGGCCTTGAAGGAGGAGATCAAGGCCGACAAGGCGCTGCTGGAGAGTGCTGCCGCCGCCCAGAATGCTTTCAGGGAGAATGTGGAGCACTGGACAGAGGGTCTCGTGAATGTTGCCGCAGACATTGACAGGGAGCTGGCGCAGCTGGGGATGGAGGATCTCGGGTATCCCTCCGACGAGAACCTCCAACCCAGCGCCAAGCTCATCTTGTTCTTCAAAGGCGTGGCGACGGCCCTCCAGCGACTCCGGGAGAGGATCCCAAAGCAGCTGGCCGACGAGTCGCGCAAGATCTGCGCGGGAGCTCTTCAAAAAGTGTTGGTGAAGGTGGCCTTCCGCAATCCGGGCCTCAACCTCACCAACGTCCTTAAGACCCTGCCGCCGGATGCTGATCTGGAGGCGCTCAAAACCCTTGTCGCACCCATTGTGGACAAGGTGAGCGGGATCAAGAGGATCGAGGGCGATCGCGTAGACTAGGCCGCCCGTTTTCTTCTTTTCTTGTCGTTGTTTGTCATGTTATGAAAACAATCTATTAGAGCCGCGACAAGCTATCTTGTAATATAATTCTATTCCGGGTAATGATTGCAATGTTATTCCCTTTACTTGATTCCTCCCTTTGTATGTTTTTTTACCCTACGCTTTTAGGGAACTTGCCGATGCAGGCACCTGAGCCGCGAGCGCTGAGTGCGGGACGTCAGCAGCCTGCTGGCGGTGCCGCTACCGACAAGAAACCTTGTCACAACTAGTTGCAGCTCACTTAAGTTGTTGAGCGGACTCGAAACAAAGTAAGGGTGCAACTAGCTACGAGTTGGTTCCTCCACGCACAGGTTTCCCATACAAAGTGCGGTCGTTCAAGGGAGATAACTTAAAAATTCAAAAAATCTGATTGCTCAAACTTTGGCAACTTAGCTTTTCTGTTGTTTGCTTCCCGGTAAGGCGAAACTTTCTTGAACGACGCCTGGTCCATACCATTATCTTCTCCTTTCCCCCCCCCGGCAAACTTGTGGGCGAGGGAACCTTCCTTTCCTTGAGAAAAAAAAGAAAGAAGAGAAAATAAAGATATGGAGCCTTACGGCTCGTTATTGCTTACTGGGGAGTAGGTGCTGCACAAAGTGTCAGTTCACATATGCAAAAAATAGAAAGCATGAAATTGACAAGATGTGCGGAGCATATGAGCTTTACTTATGCACGGGGTCTGCGCCCGGCTTTGTACAAAGGATTACATGCAACAGCGGCAAGACTTGTACAAAAAGTGGTTGCCGGAACAGGTTTCGGCAACCGCGCCTTACGGGTAAAACTTACGAAGATGCTCAATGTTCTAGGAACTGCTCACCGGAATGCTATCTTCGGTCTCAAGGCGGACAGCGCCAGGCCTAGTGACTCGTTTCACCCGGTAAGGGCCTTCCCACTTCAGCGTCAACTTGTTGGAATTCTTGGCGCACTGAACATGCCGAAGAACAAGGTCGCCTTCCTCGAAACTTCTGGCGTTAACTTTGCGGCTATGGTAGCGGCGCAAAGCTTGCTGGTAGGGAGCAGCTCGCACAGCAGCCTGAAGACGGTCTTCCTCAAGGAGTAGCGCGTCAGCTTGTCGCAGCTGCTCTTGCTCTAGCTCATCATAAGCGAGCACTCGAGGTGACCCGTATACGAGTTCTGTGGGGAGAACTGCCTCTGCTCCATAGACTAGAGCGAAAGGTGTCTGGCCAGTGGCTCGATTTGGCGTCGTCCTGATTGACCAAAGAACCACCGGCAGCTCCTCGATCCAGTTTCTTCCGCACTTGTGCAGCCTGTCGAAAGTTCTGGTCTTGAGCCCACGTAGCACTTCAGCATTTGTCCTCTCCGCTTGACCGTTGCTTCTCGGGTGAGCAACAGAAGCGAAGCAGACCTTGGCGCCAAGATCTTGGACGTACTGCATGAAGGTGCGGCTCGTGAATTGCGTACCGTTATCGGTGATTATCCTGTTAGGGATCCCGAAGCGGTAAACAATCGACCTGAAGAACTTGACTGCTGACTGTGCTGTCACCTTCCTCACTGGTTCCACTTCCGGCCACTTTGTGAACTTGTCGATTGCAACGTACAAGTACTCAAAGCCCCCGACTGCTCGGGGAAAGGGGCCAAGGATGTCGAGCCCCCAGACCGAAAATGGCCAGGACAAAGGGATCGTCTGGAGAGCTTGAGCTGGTTGGTGTATCTGCTTGGAATGGAACTGGCACGCTTCACACTTGGTTACTTGTGCAGTTGCATCCTGGAGGGCTGTCGGCCAAAAGAAACCTTGCCGGAATGCTTTGCCGGCAAGTGCTCTTGCGCCAATGTGGTGACCACATATGCCTCCATGTATCTCTGCCAACAGCTTTTGTCCGTCTTCCCGGTGAATACACTTCAATTTCACACTGTTGAGTCTTCTTCTGTACAGTGTGTTGTCGACAAACTGGTACATACTTGACTGCCGGGCTACTCTTTCCGCTTCTTCTTGCTCTTCGGGAAGTTCTCCTGTCTGAAGGAAACGGATAATCTGCTGTGCCCATGCTAGAGCTTGTGGCTCGACAACAAGGACTAAAGGCAAATCTGCTGCTGCGGGAACATCCGCTTCTACGGCGAGAACCTGGGGCTCTGCCGGAGCTTGATGTTCCCCGGCAGGCTTGCCGGAGCAAAACTTGTCGGGAGCTTCTGCTTCAACGGAACAAACCCTAGGGCTTGCCGGAGCAGACTGCTCCTCAGCGCTCTTGGCGTTGATCTTGGGGACCTTCTTGGCGGCGGCTTCGGGAAGCTCTGCCGGAAAATAGTCACCAGAAATCAACTTCCTCTTCTTGCTCTGTCCAGTTGATGGCGTTACAGACGGTTGAGTCAGCTTGAGCACAAAGATCCCTGGTTCCACAGGTAACTTAAGTGCAGCGCACTTTGACAGGCCATCGGCGATGGCGTTCTGAGCTCTTGGAAGATGCTCCATCTGTAGGCCGTCAAAGTGCTCTTCTAGCTTTCTCACTTTGTCGACGTAGGCTTCCATCAACGGACTCTGATAGCCCTTGTTCACTTGGCGGACGACAAGCTGCGAGTCACCCCTGATAATGAGCTTCTTGATCCCAAGGTCTGCCGCGATCCTGAGACCGGCAAGCAAGCCTTCATATTCTGCAGTATTGTTTGTTGCTTGCTCCTTGGGAAAGTGCATCTGGACTACGTACTTGAGGTGCTCTCCGGTGGGTGCGACAAGCAGTACGCCAGCGTCGGGGCAGCATCCTCACTGTCAGATCCTCCTGCTCCTGTATTCTCCCCGGGGAATTTCCTCCCTTCCTCAGCATGTGCACACTTGTCGGCCAGGGCATACAGTTCACTGACGTCTCTGATCCTGCACATCGCCATCTCCTCCCGCATCCTGCGGTTACGCACGTTCTGATGGAACGCGCTGATGACCGCGGCAGGGTGGACATCTGGGATGTTGTGCTGTACACGGCTGAATCTCTGAATGTACTTGCGCAGGGGCTCTCCTTCCTTCTGGGCGAGCAGATGAAGGTCACTCTCTTGGCCATGAGGTTTGTGGCCGCCTGTAAAGGCGCCGACAAACTGATGGCATAGGTCTGCCCAGGAGGATATGGAGTTGTCCGGCAAGTGCATGAGCCAGGACCTGACGTTGGGCTTGAGCACCAGCGGGAAGTAGTTGGCAAGGATCTTGTCGTCCCGTCCCCCGGCAGCATGCACCGCGATGGTGTAGATGCTGAGGAACTCCGACGGATGCGACTTGCCGTCGTACTTCTCTGGTACGTCTGGCTTGAAATTCTTCGTGCTGGGCCACTGGACTTGCCGCAACTCACGAGTAAACGCAGGGCAACCTACCGCATACGGCAAGCCGCCTGGTTCCCCTGGCGCATGCATGTCGACAAAGGGCCCAGCGTGCTGGTCCGATTGATGTCGCGCTTCTCTTCGGCGCTCGATTCGAGTACGAACGTCTTCTTGCTGTCGTTCGTGAAGAACTTGGCGCTGATCGTGACGAGCTCGTGGATCTGATGACGCGGTGGAGTCGCTGTCGAGGTGGATCCGGCGAGTCGGCGATCTTGGCCTTCGGGGCGGAGAGTGCACAGTGGTTGCACCCCCACCGGTCTTGTCGCCACCGGCTTGTGCCTGGCTGACTTGCCGCGGCTGCGACGTGCTCGGCTGCCGTTGAGTGTCGCCGTTGGCGAAGCCGATGAGACTCTGAATGGTGGCCCTCCAATCGTCGATCTTGTCTGCCGCTGGAGGGTAGTCCAGGAGCAGTTGAGCTCGCACCAAAGCTTCTGCTGCAGTGGCGGGTGGCGGTGGCGAACGGCGCGAGGAGCGGGATATGCTCGGACTTCTAACTATGTTAGAAGGAGCAGTATCCCGTCCAGGCAACCGTGCCTCGCTCGTGCCAGCATGTTGGCGTGCATGCTGGTCTTGAGCACTCCGAGATCCACCAGCTCGATCTTGGTCCAGCAAACGCATGGTACCGTGAGTACCATGACGCTGCCAGTCCCGCGCCTCCTGAGATGGGCGCGGTGCATGTACGGACGCCGAGGTCTTGGAGTGCGCCCGGTCGTTGTGGGAGCCGGCTATGCCGCCGATAGGCAGCGCAGCCTTGTCCTTGGACCTGGCAGCACCATGAGCTCCCTCGTCGACGCCCGTTCTTCCGCCGGCGTCTGCCCCATCAGCCGTTTGCTCCGGCGGTGGTGGGTTCGGCGCGGACGGAGCAGCCGCCTCCGAAGCCTTCTTCTTCGGCGGCATGTCGATGAAGATGATGAAGATCTAACTTGCGTGAACGCCGGATCTGGTTCACACAACCTCGACGCCCCCTACCTGGCGCGCCAAAGATGCCGGGGATCTGATCCACGAGCACCTATGGGACCGGCGGACCGAGTCCCTTTCGGTTCGGCGGGGGCGAGGGTCGCACGAAGAGCGGATCGAGGCGAAACACACAAGCAGTTTACCCAGGTTCGGGCCGCACGGATGCGTAAAACCCTACTCCTGCTTTGTGGTTTGTATTGAGTTCTTGCTCGGGAGCGCGGAGTGCTACAGTACACCCCAACAGCTAACGAGACCGAGCGTGAGTGTTCTCCTCCTTCCTCTCTACGTTGCGCACGGGCCTCCTTTTATATGCTCAAGGGGTCACCGACAGGTGGAAACGTAGACAAGGGTAAAAATGGAAAGGTGCTGTGGTTGGTACAGCTACCTGCTACAGTGTATCATACCTAACCCTGACGGCAGGGGACAAGGGCATTAAATGTCCGTCTGCGTCGCCTAAATAGTGCAAAAGGGACCGTCAGGGACGCCACCGCTCGCCACGAGGGCAATCTTGTCAGCGCCGCTTGCCACTGCACGCCGCTGGCTGCACAGCCTCCCGCCACGTACGCCTGGGAAGGTCCCAGAGCGACACGTTGGTGGATGTGCTGGAGCGCGGACACAGAGTGGTGGCTTGCCGCGGCAAGCGCCTTGCCACGGTCGTTGTCTTGTCGCGTTCGGGAGCTTGTCGCTCACCGGGCCTTGCCGGGACGCGTGGCGCGTCGTGGCAAGTTCCTTGAGATGCCTTGGTTGGCCTTCCCGGCAAGCTCCTCTTGCCGGGGTCTTGAGACACCTTGGTTGGGATACTTTGTCCTTGAATGGCTCCAAGGGAACCACGGAGGACCTTGGCGGTCACCCGGCAAGCCTTGCCGCGGGATGCTGCGACTGCCCGTGCACAAGTTCGGGATACTAGGGTACCCCTACTCTAGTACACCGACAGGGGCGCACCAGCCCCTTTTGGGGCTGGTCTGTCCAACTCTTGGCCCATTAGGCCCATATAGCTTGCCGGGGGTTGCCCGGAACCCCTTCCGGTGACCCGATACGTACCCGGTACCCCCAGAACACATCCGGTGTCCGAATACTATCGTAATATATATGAATATTTACCTCTCAGCCATTTAGAGACTCCTCGTCATGTCCATGATCTCATCTGGGACTCCGAACAAAATTCGGTCACCAAATCACATAACTCATATAATACAAAATCGTCATCGAACGTTAAGCGTGCGGACCCTACGGGTTTGAGAACTATGAAGACATGACCGAGACACCTCTCCGGTCAATAACCAATAGTGGAACCTGGATGCTCATATTAGTTCCCACATATTCTACGAAGATCTTTACCGGTTGTACCGTAATGACAACATATGTTATTCCCTTTGTCATCGGTATGTTACTTGCCTTAGATTCGATCGTCGGTATCTTCATACCTAGTTCAATCTCGTTACCGGCAAGTCTCTTTACTCGTTCCGTAATACATCATCCCGCAACTAACTCACTAGTCACGTTGCTTGCAAGGCTTATTATGATGTGCATTATGTTGGGGAACGTAGTAATTTCAAAAAAAATCCTACGCACACGCAAGATCATGGTGATGCATAGCAACGAGAGGGGAAGAGTGTTGTCCACGTACCCTCGTAGACCGTAAGAGGAAGCATTATGACAACGCGATTGATGTAGTCGTACATCTTCACGGTCGACCGATCCTAGTACCGAAAGTACGGCACCTCCGCGATCTGCACACGTTCGGCTCGGTGACGTCCCACGAACTCATGATCCAGTAGAGTGTCGAGGGAGCGCTTAGTCAGCACGACGGCGTGATGATGATGATGATGATGATGATGCTACCGGAACAGGGCTTCGCATAAGCACCGCTACGATATGACCGAGGTGGATTATGGTGGAGGGGGGCACCGCACACGGCTAAGAGATCAATGATCAACTTGTGTCTATGGGGTGCCCCCTCCCCTGTATATAAAGGAGTGGAGGAGGGGGAGGGTCGGCCCTCTACTATGGCCCGCCCTGGGGAGTCCTACTCCCACCGGGAGTAGGATCCCCCCCCTCCATGTAGTAGGAGTAGGAGAGAAGGAAAGGGAAGAGAGAAGAGAAGGAAGGAGGGGGCGTTGCCCCTCCCCCTAGTCCAATTCGGACTAGGCCGTGGGGGCGCGTGACCTGCCCTACGCAGCCCCTCCCTCTCTCCCCTAAAGCCCATTAGGGCCCATATACTCCCCGGGGGGTTCCGGTAACCCCCGGTACTCCGGTTAATGCCCGAACTTACCTGGAACCATTCTAATGTCCAAACATAGTTGGGGGAGTCTTGGATTAGGGGGTGTTCGGATAGCCGAACTATACCTTCAGCCGGACTCCTGGACTATGAAGATACAAGATTGAAGACTCCGTCCCGTGTCCGGAAGGGACTTTCCTTGGCGTGGAAGGCAAGCTTGGCGATACAGATGTTCAGATCTCCTACCATTATAACCGACTCTATGTAACCCTAACCCTATCCGGTGTCTATATAAACCGGAGGGTTTTAGTCCGTAGGACAACATACACATCAACAATCATATCATAGGCTAGCTTCTAGGGTTTAGCCTCTCTGATCTCGTGGTATATCTACTCTTGTACTACCCATATCATCAATATTAATCAAGCAGGACGTAGGGTTTTACCTCCATCGAGAGGGCCCAAACCAGGGTAAAACTTCATGTCCCTTGCCTCCTGTTACCATCCGGCCTAGACGCACAGTTCGGGACCCCCTACCCGAGATCCGCCGGTTTTGACACCGACATTGGTGCTTTCATTGAGAGTTCCTCTGTGCCGTCGCCGTCAGGCCCGATGGCTCCTACGATCATCAATGGCGATGCAGTCCAGGGTGAGACCTTCCTCCCCAGACAGATCTTCGTCTTTGGCGGCTTCACACTGCGGGCCAATTCACTTGGCCATCTAGAGCAGATCGAAAGCTACGCCCCTGGCCGTCAGGTCAGATTTGGAAGTTTAAACTACACGGCTGACATCCGCGGGGACTTGATCCTCGACGGATTCAAACCACTGCCGAGCGCGCCGCACTGTCACGATGAGCATGATCTAGCTCTGCCGCCAAACAGTGCCCTGGAGGCCGCACCCACATCGGCTCCGACCCTTAGTTCGGAGCCGGCCGCGCCGATCGAGGATGGGCGGTTGGACGCCACCTCGGGGGCTGCGATCCAAACGGCGATTGAGCCGAACACCAGCCCCGTACTCTGCGAGGCTCGTGACTCCAAGGAGCCGGACTCCTCTCCGAACTCCGAACCCTCCGCGCCCCTGCCAGTCAAATCCGATTGGGCGCCGATCATGGAGTTCACTGCCGCAGACATCTTTCAGCACTCGCCTTTCGGCGATATCCTGAAGTCACTGAAGTCTCTCTCTTTATCAGGAGAGCCCTGGCCGGACTACGGTCAGCAAGGTTGGGGTACGGACGATGAAGAAATTCAAAACCCACCCACCACCCACTTTGTAGCCACTGTCAACGACTTAACCGACATGCTCGACCTCGACTCCGAAGACATCGACGGTATGGACGCCGATGAAGGAGATGATGAAGAACCAGCGCCTACTAGGCCCTGGAAAGCCACCTCGTCATATGACATATACATGGTGGACACCCCAAAAGAGGGAGAGGGCGATGGAACAGCGGAGGATGACCCCTCCAAGAAACAGCCCAAGCGCCGGCGTCAGCGGCGCCGCTCAAAATCCCGCCAACACAAAAACGGTGATTCCAGCACGGGAGATAATAATACTCCGGAGAGTGCCGAAGAAAACCCCCTCCAGCAAGATTTAGCACAGGAGGATGGAGAAGCCAGCCCTCATGAGAGAGCGGCAGACAGAGAGGTCGAGGACGATAATTATATGCCTCCCTCCGAAGACGAGGCAAGCCTCGACGACGACAAATTCGTCGTGCCAGAGGATCCCGTTGAGCAAAAGCGTTTCCAACGCAGGCTTATGGCCACGGCAAGAAGCCTCAAGAAAAAACAGCAGCAGCTCAAAGCTGATCAAGATTTGCTAGTTGACAGATGGACTGAACTCCTTGCGGCCGAAGAGCATAAACTCGAATGCCCCTCCAAGAGCTACCCAAAGCGTAGGTTGCTGCCCCAATTAGAGGAGGAAGCACTTGATGCGGCCGACCGGCCACCTCGTGGCCGCGACAGAGAGGCCTCCCGGCCCTCCACTCCAGCCGCACCCCGTACCAAGGCACGGGAATATGCGCCGGACTTACGAGACATGTTGGAGGACAAGGCAAGGCAAACACGATCGATCTACGGATCGCGTGGGCACCCCACGGCTAGAGACGGTAACCGTCACGCCGGCCACAAATTCGGCAGGGCCGAACACAGTAGACAAAGCTCATTGGAGCTACGTCATGATATCGCCTAGTACAGAGGCGCCGCACACCCACTGTGCTTTACAGACGAAATAATGGATCATCAAATCCCCGAGGGTTTCAAACCCGTAAACATCGAATCATATGATGGCACAACAGACCCTGCGGTATGGATCGAGGATTATCTCCTTCATATCCACATGGCCCGCGGTGACGATTTTCACGCCATCAAATACCTCCCACTCAAGCTTAAAGGACCAGCTCGGCATTGGCTCAACAGCTTGCCAACAGGATCAATCAGTTGTTGGGAGGACCTGGAAGCCGCATTCCTCGACAATTTCCAGGGCACTTATGTGCGACCCCCAGACGCCGATGACCTAAGTCACGTAATCCAGCAGCCAGAGGAATCGGCCAGACAATTCTGGACATGGTTCCTAACAAAGAAAAATCAAATAGTCGACTGTTCGGACGCTGAGGCCCTAGCAGCCTTCAAGCACAATATCCGTGACGAGTGGCTGGCCCGGCACCTTGGACAGGAAAAGCCGAAATCTATGGCAGCACTCACGACACTCATGACCCGCTTTTGCGCGGGAGAAGATAGCTGGCTTGCTCGTAGCAACAATATGACCAAGAACCCTGGTAGTTCGGACACCAGGGACATTAGTGGCAGGTCGCGTCACAACAAGCAGAAGCTCCGCATTAACAGCGACAATGCTGAGGATACGGCAGTTAATGCCGGATTCAGAGGCTCTAAATCCGGTCAGCGGAAAAAGCCATTCAAAAGGAATCCTAGGGGCCCGTCCAGCTTGGACCGAATACTCGACCGCTTGTGCCAAATACATGGCACCCCCGAAAAGCCGGCCAATCACACCAACAGGGATTGTTGGGTGTTCAAGCAGGCAGGCAAGTTAAGCGCCGACAATGAAGACAAGGGGTTGCATAGCGATGACGACGAGGAGCCCCGGCCGCCGAACAACAGTGGACAGAAGGGTTTTCCCCCACAAGTGTGGATGGTGAACATGATATACGCAACCCATGTCCCCAAAAGGGAGCGGAAGCGTGCGTTAAGGGACGTATACGCGGTAGAGCCAGTCGCCCCAAAGTTCAACCCATGGTCCACCTGCCTGATCACCTTTGATCGAAGGGACCATCCCACTAGCATCCGTCATGGAGGATTCACCGCATTGGTTCTAGACCCAATTATTGACGGATTTCATCTCACTAGAGTCCTTATGGACGGCGGCAGCAGCCTGAACCTGCTTTACCAGGATACAGTGCGGAAAATGGGCATAGATCCCTTGAGGATTAAGCCCACCAAAATGACCTTTAAAGGCGTAATACCAGGTGTAGAGGCCAACTGCACAGGCTCAGTCACACTTGAAGTGGTCTTCGGATCTCCGGATAATTTCCGAAGCGAGGAGTTAATCTTCGACATAGTCCCGTTTTGCAGTGGCTATCACGCACTGCTCGGGCGAACCGCATTCGCCAAATTCAATGTGGTACCGCACTACGCATACCTTAAGCTCAAGATGCCAGGCCCTCGTGGAGTAATTACGGTCAACGGAAACACCGAACGCTCCCTCCGAACGGAGGAGCACACGGCGGCCCTTGCAGCGGAAGTACAAAGCAGCCTCTCCAGGCAGTTCTCCAGTCCGGCCATTAAACGTCCAGACACCGTCAAGCGCGCCCAGAGTAACCTACAACAAGACCGCCTGGAACGTTAAGAGTAGGCGTAGCAATACGGCCCCAACCCCAACCCTCGCAAAAAGGCGACGCCAGTACTTCGCGTCCATAACTACGCTCTGGAAATACCATGGGCATAGGGGGAGGGGCACCATCACGCCACGCCCAAAACACGGCTTAAACCGCACCAGGGGCTGCTGATTTTTTACTTTTCTCTTACTTCCAGGACTCTACTCTTTGGAAGGCCTGTTCAGTAGTTCAATTGCCGCACAAATGATGCAAGGACCAGGGAAGCAGACAAGCCATGCCGCATTACGGAAATCCCACGTGGTCTCTATCACGAGCAGTATACCTGTTTCGCATACTATTCCGCAGCTTTCCCCTGGAGCAGACATGTTAAATAGTCCAACTTTTTGTTTATCGCATTACTTGTATCGTTCTGCTTTGATCGCAGCTATTTTTAATAAACAATGCATAGCTTTTGTCTATTTTTTGCATTATCTTTTTATAAATAAATGTTCCTTAATGACATGTTGCACCCGTACAACTTGGTACGGCCAAAATACGCCAGGGGCTTTTAGCACCCCTCAATATGGTGTGAGAAGTCTGAACACTTTCACAAGTGCGGCACCCCGAACTTATAGCACTATATGCATCGACTCCGAATCATGTCTTGGGTCAATAGTTGGGTTTGCCCGGCTCCTATGTTTTGGTGCCTTACGTTCCGCTATATCGGCTAAGGTAGCACTAGGAGAACCACTACGATTGTGCCCCGGTTGAGCTGGGTCGAGCACCTCAGTGGAGAAAGCTAAAACTGACTGTCATGATGAAGCGAGAGCTGGTCGCTGTTCGAGAGGTCTTTCGAGTCCCTAAAGACTTATGCCGCTTAGGGCGAGGAGCCGGCTCTGTCCGGCCAAGGCGTGGATAGCGCCCCGAACTCGGTCTTCCGAATACTAGGGGCTCCGCCGAAATTTAAAATTATAGAATTCTATGGCTAAGTGAGAGTGTTCACGCATTATAGTCCGATTGCCTCATTCGTTGGGCTGAGCGCCTCCCTCGAAGGACCCAAATATGGGAAAAAGAGCGCCCAGGTTTATCCCCGAACACCCCAGCACTAGCGGCAAGGGGGCAGAAGCCGACGACTCGCCATCTCTCAGGATTGATAAACAGCCGCACAGAAGTAATATTTTAAATTCAAACAGCATTGCTTAGCGCATGTGAACAAGTTTTCAGCGCACAGGATAACACGAGCGGGTTTTAGTCAAAAAATACATCCTTGGTACATTCATCCGCAACAAGGCGGGCACCCTTCAGAACATCCTTATAATAATTCTCGGGCTTGCGATGCTCTTTCCCCGACGGTGGCCCGTCCTTCACAAGCTTCTCTGCATCCAGCTTGCCCCAGTGCACCTTAGCATGGGCAAGGGCCCTACGGGCACCTTCAATGAAGACGGAGCGCTTGATGTCTTCAAGCCTTGGACAGGCCTCCACCAGCCGCCGCACCAGCCCGAAATAGCTCCCAAGCAGAGCCTCTCCAGGCCACAGCCGAACTATGAGGCCCTTCATGGCCTGTTCGGCCGCCTTGCGGAGCTCGACCAGTTGCTTCAGCTGGTCGCTCAGGGGCACGGGGTGTCCGGCCTCAGCATACTGAGACCAGAACACCTTCTCCGTCGAGCTGCCCTCCTCGGCTCGATAGAATGCGGCGGCATCGGATACACTCCGGGGAAGATCTACGAACGCTCCTGGGGAGCTCCGGATTCGGGTTAGTAACAGGTAACTCACGTTTATGTGTTTGCTTTGCATAAATAATGCCTTACCCGCCGCTATCTTCTTCACCTCATCCAACTCCTGGAGGGTCTTCTGGGATTCGGCCTTGGCAGATTTGGCATTTTCAATAGCCATCGCAAGCTCGGACGCTTGCGTCTTCGAGTCACGCTCCAAACTCTCATGTTTTTCCATGAGAGCCTGGAGCTCTTGCCGCACCTTGCCAACCTCGGCCTCATACTTCTCCCGCTCGGTGCGCTCCGAGGCCGAATTCTTCTCGGCCTCGTCCAGCGCTTGCTTAAGGGTCGCCACCTCAGACGTGGCCCCTACAATAGCCACGATAATCCTGTCATTTTTTGCAATTGCACCTTTTTTATATATATATATTTTTAACAAGGTATTTCTTACCTTCATTGTCCTCGAGCTGCTTCTTGGCACGCTCGAGCTCTTGCTAGGACCTTTCGAGGTCCTGCTTCAGCGTGTCCACTTCCGCAGTCAGAGCGGCGGACGCAAGCAGGGTAGCCTGCACATGCATATTGACTCATTTCTGCGAATTCTATTTGATCCTCTATTCGGCTTTTCTCCCCGAACGCCAAACAGAGCATCAAGGGCTACTGTCTATGCGGTACTATTATTTACACTTTCTTTACTTACCTCGAAGCCTGTCAAAAGGCTAGTACAAGCTTCAGTCAGTCCATTTTTTGCGGACTGAACCTTCTGGACCACCGCACTCATAATAGCGCGCTGCTCCTCGTTGATGGAGGTGCCTTGGAGCGCCTCCAACATATTGTCTGGCGCCTCCGGTTGGACGGAGGCCGCCGGCACGGTGGACTTGCTCCTCTTGGAAGGAGGTCCCCCGCCGGACTCTAGAACCTTTGAAGATTCCGGAGCGGTGTCCGGCCTAGAGCCGGACTTGGAGCCCTGGGGGGTTTCATCCCCTTTACTCCTGGAGTCTGGGAGGTCGCCTTGCGGCGCCTCCAGGACCACCTCCTCCCGGATTGGAACCTGTTGGGACAACACTTCGGTGTCATCCGTAGGGCGGGGGGAGGAAGCCGTCGAAAGTGAGTTCACGTCCGACGAGTCCAGTGAGCCGCTCGACGATGCGTCGAGCCGGTCTTTGGGTGGGCTGCATAAACACATTCGACATAAGGGAAAGCTGTGCAATAAACGAATACTATGAATTACTTTGGTATCCAGATACTTATGATTTCGCCAGGGGCTTGGCCCTGGGCGCCCACTCCTCTCTGCCGTCGTCGACGTCGGTGGAGTAGTCCGGAGAAAGGGGTTTCCCCTTCTTGTACCCTTTGGCCTCCCCAGTTGGGGCGGCCTTCCTTTTCTTCCCTTCCCCCGCTCGAGGGGGAGGGGTCTCTTCTTCCTCCTCCTCGTCTTCATGGGAGGAGTGCGCCCCGGATTCGTCAGATGGTGAATCCGACACCTCCGGGTGTCGGGCACTCTTTCGAGTCCCCGTGGCCTTCTTCTTGGCCCTCTTCTCCGGCACCACATAGGGTGCCGGAACCAGCAGCTTCGCCAATTGAGCATCCGCTGGGCCTTCGGGCAAAGGCGCCGGAAAGTCGATCCGTCCGGACTTCGCCTGCCAATCCTATCAAAGGTAAGGGAGTTTAGATCCCGCATAGAGTCAAACTATGGAAAACTGATACCTTGTAAAAGGAAAAAACAGCTTACTGCGAGCGTGTGACGCTGCGTGCTGAATCCGCGATCCTCGATAGCGGATGCGGGAGCCTCGGCGCCCTTGAAAAGCATCCTCCAGGCATCTTCGTACGTCGTGTCGAAGAGCCTGTTTAGAGTTTGATGTTGCGCCGGGTCGAACTCCCACAGATTGAAGGCCCGTCGTTGACACGGGAGGATCAGGCGAATGAGTATAACCTGGACTACATTGACGAGCCTGAGCTGCTTGTTCACCGGGGATTGGATGCATGTTTGCAGTCCGGTCACCTCCTTTTGGTTACCCCACGACCGGCCCGTCTCCTTCCAGGACGTGAGCCGCGTAGGGGGGCCGGATCGAAACTCAGGGGGTGCGACCCATTCGGCGTCGCGCGGCTCTCGGTGACATAAAACCACCATGATTGCCACCCATTCAGGGTCTCCACAAAGGAGCCCTCGAGCCACAGGACGTTGGCCATCTTGCCAACCATGGCACCGCCGCACTCCGCCTGGCTACCGCGCACCACCTTCGGCTTGACGTTGAAAGTCTTAATCCATAGGCCGAAATGGGGGCGGATGCAGAGGAACGCCTCACACACGACGATGAACGCCGAGATGTTGAGGACGAAGTTCGGGGCCAGATCGTGGAAATCCAGGCCGTAGTAGAACATGAGCCCCCGGATAAATGGATGCAGAGGGAAGCCCAGTCCGTGGAGGAAATGGGGGAGGAATACCACCCTCTCATGGGGCCTAGGAGTGGGGATGAGCTGCCCCTTTTCGAGAAGCCGGTGCGCGATATCGCTAGCTAGATATCCGGCCTTCCCCAGCTTTTTGATGTGTCCCTCCGTGACGGAGGATACCATCCACTTGCCTCCCGCTTCGGACATGACTGGAGAAGGTTGAGGTGGTAGTGCGGACTTGCGCGCTGGAGCTCGAGTGCGCAAGAATGGATAGGCAAAGGAGGAAGAAGGCGTGGGTGAAAAGGTGGATCCTTATCCCCTTATATGGGTGGACGCAACTACGTGTCCCCACCAGCCTGGTAAAACTCGCTTATCTCCAAGCGCCGTAATCAATGGCGCGGTCGGGTTACCCACGCCCGTATTGATGAGAATCTCGGAATAAGGGGACACGATCTCTGCTTTAACAAGACATTCCAAGGAGACCGCCTCGCATAATGCGCTAAGATGGGACAGTAAAACGGTTCGAATAAAAGCTTGGCCGTGGTGTGATGTCACACTACGGAATATGTCAGCAGATTAGATTTGTGTAAATATTATTCTCTCTATGGCAATATGTGGAAACTTATTTTGCAGAGCTAGACACTATCTTTGTGTTCAAAATCTTCTATGAAGTACTTGGAGGATGAACCCGCCTTGCAATGCCGAAGACAATCTACGCGCCGGGATCGTCGTCATTGAAGCCTGGTTCAGGGGCTACTGAGGGAGTCCTGGATTAGGGGGTGTTCGGATAGCCGAACTATACCTTCAGCCGGACTCCTGGACTATGAAGATACAAGATTGAAGACTCCGTCCCGTGTCCGGAAGGGACTTTCCTTGGCGTGGAAGGCAAGCTTGGCGATACAGATGTTCAGATCTCCTACCATTGTAACCGACTCTATGTAACCCTAACCCTATCCGGTGTCTATATAAACCGGAGGGTTTTAGTCCGTAGGACAACATACACATCAACAATCATACCATAGGCTAGCTTCTAGGGTTTAGCCTCTCTGGTCTCATGGTAGATCTACTCTTGTACTACCCATATCATCAATATTAACCAAGCAGGACGTGGGGTTTTACCTCCATCGAGAGGGCCCGAACCTGGGTAAAACTTCGTGTCCCTTGCCTCCTGTTACCATCCGGCCTAGACGCACAGTTCGGGACCCCCTACCCGAGATCCGCCGGTTTTGACACCAACAATAGTCATCCAATATATTGATCTTTATGTCTCGACCATTTCGAGACCCCTCGTCATGTCAGTGATCTTATGCGGGTCTCCGAACAACCTTCGGTGCATCAAACATATAAACTCATAATAACGATCGTCACCGAACATTAAGCGTGCGGACCCTACGGGTTCGAGAACTATGTAGACATGATCGAGACACGTCTCCGGTCAATAACCAATAGCGGAACCTGGATGTTCATATTGGCTCCCACATATTCTACGAAGATTGTCGTGGTATTCTCACGGGGGGCTTGCGAGTCGACAGATGCCACAAGGGCTTAGTGTGAGGGTAAGACTGCTGCTGATAGGACCGGGAGCAGGTATGCGAGTAGCACGCGGTGGTTTACCCAGCTTCGGAGCTCTCCAAAGAGATAATACTCCTACTACTACATGTCTGAGTGTATCTGATATATCTAGTACAGAGTGCTCCTAGAGCTGTATCTGGGATCAGTACCACAGGTATCTGACTTGGTGTATGCCTGTATGAGGCATGCTCTAGTGGCCGGCTATGCTCATGGCCTATGGCCGAATGGATGTGTGTGAGCTCATGCGTGAGTCTCCTCTGTGGATGGATGGATGGCTAGCTAACTAGCTTGCTAGCTATTTGCTTGTGTGTGTGCGTGAGAGTCCATCGCCTGGATGGATGGATGGATGCCCCTTTATATAGGAGAGGGTAGCTTAGGATGTAAGCTTGGTACTGGGCATGGGTAAGGCATGGTGCATGTCATCCTTGTCCCCTGGGTCACTTCATAAATAGTGCCAGGGGACAAGTGACACTATACATGATGGCTGAGATGACACGTGAATAGTGCTCGGGTACGATTGTCTCGTCGGTGTCTTGTCGATGTCGCTTCGGGCTGCAATCGGCAGCCGGCTGGTCGTTGCAGTCAGCAGCCGGCAGCCGGCCGGGCAGAGCAATCGGATGGGGAGTCGGCAGAAGCGGCCGGGCAGTCGGACTGAGGGGCTTTGCTAGCCCCGATGTCTTGAAATATCATCTCACCGTCTTCAGGGTATCCGTGTCCAATTACTCCGACAGTATCCCCCAAGCCTCCGGGCAACTTGGCAAAGTTGGGCGGAGGTTTTTTAGGCGAGTGTTCATGGAAATGATCATGAAAAAAGACAAAGTTAGTCCATGCAGATGTATCAAATGTTTGCTTTTAGCATTGCAAGTTTTATGCGGAGGGTGCCGACTCGGTTTCGTCCGAGCCCCCTTAATCTTTTTCATGTTCCCTCCGCTTTTTGGCTTGTGCTCTCGCTCGCCGGACAGCCGCTCTGCGGTCTGTGGCTGAGAGTGGGCCGTGAAGCGGAGTGTACAGTACTTAGAGTCTGGGAGCAGATTCAACTGAGTAGATACTTGTAAAGGAAGACGACTGGGTCGCCCGAACCGTTTTTCTTCCCGGACATTATTTCGCGTGGGTGGCCTCCAGCGTTCACTCTTGCTAGCCGGACAGCCGCTCTGCGGTCTGTGGCTAAGAGTGGGCCTTTGGTACTGCGCACGCCACTAAGCCGTCTGCGGGAATAAACGTCTCAGGCCAAGCGGCCAGCCCCCGGGCCAACTCTGGCTGGCGCCGGGGCGAACTGTGATGCAACTGTAATGAAATGAGGAGATAGTTCCCCGAGCATCGCTCGGGGTTATCCGTGCGTGCGTAGTGCAAAAATATGCGGGTGAAGAGCTCACATTGGTTTTCGTGTAGCCGAGGCGGAGTTTGTCGAAGACAACCGGCGCGGCTTGGCGCTCGCAGAGCGCGCTGGTGCAACCACTGGGTGCAGCCTTCGAGCCTCCGGGTGCTCGAAGGGGGGTCCCGGCCGGTCAGGCTCGACCGGCCAGGTGGTGAGGCGACTTGCAGCGCCCTTTCTTCTTCTTTTTCTCTTCTGCCGGCTGCTGGCAGCCGGACAAAACTCTTCTCTTGTCTGCAATCTTCCGTGGGGGCGTGCCAGCGCACCCACTGGGTGTAGCCCCCGAGATTCGGGCCGACTGCTAAGCAGTCAGGCCGAATCTTCTGGCAACTACCTTGTCTTTTTCTTCGCGGGGGCGCGTGTAGCCCCCGAAATTCGGGCCGACTGTTGAGCAGTCGGGCCGGATCTCCTGACAACTACTTTGTCTTTTTTTTCAGCCGGCTGGGCAGGCGGACGTACACATTTTTTTAGTCAGCTGGCTGGGCATCCGACCTCTTCTCAGCCGGATTGGGCACTCGGCCTCTTTTTTTCTTTTCTTGGGGCTAATAGCCGGTTGTTGACTTTTCTTTCTTTCGTCTCCAGCTGGCCCGAGAGCGCACACACGTAGCCGGCTGACACGCGCGCGGGGTTGGAGCGAAGACCCGGCCGCGGGGGCGCCCGCGGGGAGGAGCTGGAGGCGTGGGGCGGCGAGTAAACGGAGCCGGCCCGCGGGGGCGGCCGGGTGCGGAAGTGGACGCCGGCTGGGAGCGGCAACCCGGCCAACAGGCGCGTGGGAGCCGGCCAGCTGAGCGAGGAGGCGGCCAGATGCGGGCGATGTCGGGGGTGGGATCCGGCGGGCGGCGCAGGAACCGGCCCTAGCCGAGCGCGCGGAGTGGAGGCGACGCGGCTGGCAAGCAGCGAGCCGGCCGGCCCAGCCGCAGCCGGCGCGGGAGCAGGCAGACGTGCGGCAGTCGATCAACGCAGGCATGGGAGGAGCCGGACGCGGACGGCGCGGATGGCCCGACGCGGCGCGCAGGGCGGCCGGAGTCCGTCAGGCGAGGCGTTGCGGAGGGACGGCCCGCGGAGCATGCAGGGCCGAGCGCGGAGCCGGCGCGATGCGCGGAGTCGGCAGCGGCAACCCAGCCGGTGCGGGACGTGGAACGTCTCGGGATGGAGCCGGCGCAAGGGGACCTGGCGGCCCGGCGCAGGCGAAGGCGGACGCTGCGCAGTTGGTGGGGACGAGGTGCAGAGGGGATCGAGGGAACCCCGCGCAGGTGCGTCAGCGCGCCATGGTACCAGCTTGCAGGGGAGAGTGGAGCCGCGGCAGAGGGGAGGCGCTCGGGCCGCGCTGGAACCGAAGAGCGCCGCATGCGCTTGGACGAGGAGCAGGGCGAAGGCATGACGCGAGGGGCTCGTCGCAGAGGAGCCAGGCACGGCGCGCCGGCAGGGCATGCGGTGTCGGGAGCCGCTGCGAGGCGGTGGCGAGATGCGCGCATGTAAGATGTAGCGGGGAACAGAGGCGTTCGGCAAGCAGAATCAGCAACTATGCTCGAGCAGGCGATACTGAAAGCAGTAAGAGGTAGCGCCAGCAGCAATGGAGGGAGCAGTAGCGCTCGAGCAGCGGGCACGACGCGCATGGTGAAGGCGCTTGGGTGGAGCGGAGCGAAGGCAAGCCAGTGCCTGACTAGGCGTGCATGGCCATTGTATGACCCTTATCTGGGTGTTGTACATGCGATGCCCGCCATGTATCTGGGATGTATATGGCCATTGTCTTATGTGTGTTTGGCTAATGGTCTGACCATTGTATGTGCATCTAGCTAGCTTGCATAGATGCTATGTGGAGGATTGAACACGCGTTTCGGCCAGAGCAAAGCGCAACGCGGAGGGAGTGCGTGGATGGATGCGGCCGACCGAAGCAAGGCACCGCGCGTGGCGCGCGCAGACGGGCGGCCGGCGTCGCAACGGTGGTGATGACGAAGGCGGCGAGGCCGACGATGAGGACGTGCCGTCCCGCGCGGTCGCTCCGGGGGCGGGTCGAAGTCGAGCCCCCGAGCGCTACTGGAGAGACGGGGCGACGCCGCGGCGGAGACGACGAAGATGGTCCCGCCCGGACTGCGAAACCAGCAGCAGCGTGGTAGTGTAGTAGTAGTACCATGCCACGGTGGGCGCCAACTGTCGTGGTATTCTCACGGCGGGCTTGCGAGTCGACAGATGCCACAAGGGCTTAGTGTGAGGGTAAGACTGCTGCTGATAGGACCGGGAGCGGGTATGCGAGTAGCACGCGGTGGTTTACCCAGCTTCGGAGCTCTCCGAAGAGATAATACTCCTACTGCTGCATGTCTGAGTGTATCTGATATATCTAATACAGAGTGTTCCTAGAGCTGTATCTGGGATCAGTACCACGGGTATCTGACTTGGTGTATGCCTGTATGAGGCATGCTCTAGTGGCCGGCTATGCCCATGGCCTATGGCCGAATGGATGTGTGTGAGCTCATGCGTGAGTCTCCTCTATGGATGGATGGATGGATAGCTAACTAGCTTGCTAGCTATTTGCTTGTGTGTGTGCGTGAGAGTCCATCCCCTGGATGGATGGATGGATGCCCCTTTATATAGGAGAGGGTAGCTTAGGATGTAAGCTTGGTAGTGGGCATGGGTAAGGCATGGTGCATGTCATCCTTGTCCCCTGGGTCACTTCATAAATAGTGCCGGGGGACAAGTGACACTATACATGATGGCTGAGATGACACGTGAATAGTGCTCGGGTACGATTGTCTCGTCGGTGTCTTGTCGATGTCGCTTCGGGCTATAGTCGGTAGCCGGCTGGTCGTTGCAGTCAGCAGCCGGCAGCCGACCGGGCAGAGCAATCGGATGGGGAGTTGGCAGAAGCGGCCGGGCAGTCGGACTGAGGGGCTTTGCTAGCCCCGGTGTCTTGAAATATCGTCTCACCATCTTTGGGGTATCCGTGTCCAATTACTCTTACAAAGATCTTTATCGGTCAATCCGCATAATGATATACGTTGTTCCCTTTGTCATCGGTATGTTACTTGCTCGATATTCGATCGTCGGTATCTCAATACCTAGTTCAATCTCGTTACCGGCAGGTCTCTTTACTCGTTATGTAATGCATCATCCCGCAACTAACTCATTAGTCACATTGCTTGCAAGGCTTATATTGATGTGCATTACCGAGAGGGCCCAGAGATACCTCTCCGACAATAGGAGTGACAAATCCTAATCTCGATCTATGCCAACTCAACAAACACCATCGGAGACACCTGTAGAGCACCTTTATAATCACCCAGTTATGTTGTGACGTTTGGTAGCACACAAAGTGTTCCTCCAATATTCGGGAGTTGCATAATCTCATAGTCATAGGAACATGTATAAGTTATGGAAAAAGCAATAGCAACAAACTAAACGATCATCGTGCTAAGCTAATGGATGGGTCAAGTCAATCACATCATTCTCTAATGATGTGATCCCGTTAATCAAATGACAACTCATGTCTATGGTTAGGAAACGTAACCATCATTGATTCAGCGAGCTAGTCAAGTAGAGGCATACTAGTGACAGTCTGTTTGTCTATGTATTCACACATGTACTAAGTTTCTGGTTAATACAATTCTAGCATGAATAATAAACATTTATCATGATATAAGGAAATATAAATAACAACTTTATTATTGCCTCTAGGGCATATTTCCTTCAGTCTCCCACTTACACCGGAGTTAATAATCTAGATTACATTGTAATGATTCTAACACCCATGGAGTCTTGGTGCTGATCATGTTTTTCTCGTGAGAGAGGCTTAGTCAATGGGTCTGCAACATTCAGATCCGTATGTATCTTGCAAATCTCTATGTCTCCCTACTTGATTTGATCACGGATGGAATTGAAGCGTCTCTTGATGTGCTTGGTTCTGTTGTGAAATCTGGATTCCTTTGCCAAGGCAATTGCACCAGTATTGTCACAAAAGATTTTCATTGGACCCGATGCACTAGGTATGACACCTAGATCGGATATGAACTCCTTCATCCAGACTCCTTCATTTGCTGCTTCTGAAGCAGCTATGTATTCTGCTTCACACGTAGATCCCGCCACGACGCTCTGCTTGGAACTACACCAACTGACAGCTCCACCATTTAATAGAAACACATATCCAGTTTGTGACTTAGAGTCATCCGGATCAGTGTCAAAGCTTGCATCAATGTAACCGTTTACGACGAGCTCTTTGTCACCTCCATATACGAGAAACATATCCTTAATCCTTTTCAGGTATTTCAGGATGTTCTTGACCGTTGTCCAGTGATCCACTCCTGGATTACTTTGGTACCTCCCTGCTAGACTGATAGCAAGGCACACATCAGGTTTGGTACACAGCATTGCATACATGATAGAGCCTATGGCTGAAGCATAGGGAACACCTTTCACTTTCTCTCTATCTTCTGCAGTGGTCGGGCATTGAGTCTGACTCAACTTCACACCTTGTAACAGAGGCAAGAACCTTTTCTTTGCTTGATCCATTTTGAACTTCTTCAAAATTTTATCAAGGTATGTACTTTGTGAAAGTCCAATTAAGCGTCTTGATCTATCTCTATAGATCTTGATGCCCAATATATAAACAGCTTCACCGAGGTCTTTCATTGAAAAATTCTTATTCAAGTATCCTTTTATGCTATTTAGAAATTCAGTATCATTTCCGATCAACAATATGTCATCCACATATAATATCAGAAATGCTACAGAGCTCCCACTCACTTTCTTGTAAATACAAACTTCTCCAAAAGTCTACATAAAACGATATGCTTTGATCACACTATCAAAGCGTATATTAACTCCGAGAGGCTTGCACCAGTCCATAAATGGATCGCTGGAGCTTGCACACTTTGTTAGCACCTTTTGGATCGACAAAACCTTCTGGTTGCATCATATACAACTCTTCTTTAAGATATCCATTAAGGAATGCAGTTTTGACATACATTTGCCAAATTTCATAATCATAAAATGCGGCAATTGCTAACATGATTTGGACGGACTTAAGGATCGCTACAGGTGAGAAGGTTTCATCGTAGTCAACTCCTTGAACTTGTCGAAAACCTTTCGCAACAAGTCGAGCTTTGCAGACAGTAACATTACCGTGAGCGGCAATCTTCTTCTTGAAGATCCATTTATTCTCTATGGCCTGCCAATCATCAGGCAAGTCAACCAAAGTCCATACTTTGTTCTCATACATAGATCCCATCTCAGATTTCATGGCCTCAAGCCATTTTGCGGAATCTGGGCTCATCATGCGCTTTACACCAATATGACCTAAACGGCAGTGCCACAAATAAGTTGCACTATCATTATCAACTTTGCATCTTTTTGGCTTCAATACTATGAACATGTGTATCACTACTATCAAGATTTAGTAAAAATAGACCACTCATCATGGGTGCACGACCATAAAAGATATTACTCATATAAATAGAACAACCATTATTCTTTGATTTAAATGAATAACCGTCTTGCATCAAACAAGATCCAGATATAATGTTCATGCTCAACGCTGGCACCAAATAACAATTATTTAGGTCTAAAACTAATCCCGAAGGTAGATGTAGAGGTAGCATGCTGACGGCGATCACATCGACTTTGGAACCATTTCCCACGCGCATCATCACCTCGTCCTTAGCCAATCTTCGCTTAATCCATAGCCCCTGTTTCGAGTTGCAAATTTTAGCAACTGAACCAGTATCAAATACCCAGGCACTACTGCGAGCATTAGTAAGGTACACATCAATAACATGTATATCAAATATACCTTTCACTTTGCCATCCTTCTTCTGCGCCAAATACTTGGGGCAGTTCCGCTTCTAGTGACCAGTTCATTTGGAGTAGAAGCACTCAGTCTCAGGCTTAGGTCCAGACTTGGGTTTCTTCACTTGAGCAACAACTGGCTTGATGTTCTTCTTGAAGTTCCCCTTCTTCCCTTTACCCTTTTTCTTGAAACTGGTGGTCTTGTTAACCATCAACACTTGATGCACCTTCTTGATTTCTACCTCCGCAGCCTTTAGCATTGCGAAGAGCTCAGGAATTGTCTTATCCATCCCTTACATATTATAGTTCACCACGAAGCTCTTGTAGCTTGGTGGCAGTGATTGAAGAACTCTGTCAATGACACTATCATCAGGAAGATTAGCTCCCAGTTGAGTCAATTGGTTGTGGTACCCAGACATTCTGAGTATATGTTCACTGACAGAACTATTCTCCTCCATCTTGCAGCTGTAGAACTTATTAGAGACTTCATATCTCTCAATCCAGGCATTTGCTTGAAATATTAACTTCAACTCCTGGAACATCTCATATGCTCCATGAAGTTCAAAACATCGTTGAAGTCCCGGTTCTAAGCCGTAAGGCATGGCACACTGAACTATCGAGTAGTCATCAGCTTTGCTCTGCCAGGTGTTCACAACATCTGGGGTTGCTCCTGCAGCGGGTTTGTCACCTAGCGGTGCTTCCAGGACGTAATTCTTCTGTGCAACAATGAGGATAATCCTCAAGTTACGGACCTAGTCTGTGTAGTTGCTACCATCATATTTCAACTTAGCTTTCTCTAGGAACGCATTAAAATTCAATGGAACAACAGCACGGGCCATCTATCTACAACAACATAGACATGCAAAATACTATCAGGTACTAAGTTCATGATAAATTAGAGTTCAATTAATCAAATTATTTAAGAACTCCCACTTAGATAGACATCCCTCTAATCATCTAAGTGATCACGTGATCCATATCAACTGAACCATGTCCGATCATCACGTGAGATGGAGTAGTTTTCAATGGTGAACATCGCTATGTTGATCATATCTACTATATGATTCACGCTCGACCTTTCGGTCTGATACCTCTTCAACGTATCTATAATTTTTTTATTGTTCCATGCTATTATATTGTCCATCTAGGATGTTTTATATGAATTTATATGATATTTTATATGATTGTTGGGACTAACCTATTAACCTAGAGCCCAGTGCCAGTTTCTGTTTTTTTCATGTTTTTGAGTATCGCAGAAAAGGAAAACCAAACGGAGTCCAATTAACCTGAAAATTCACGGAGATTGTTTTTGGACCAGAAGAAGCGCACAGAGTACCGGAGATCGACCAGAGGAGTCCCGAGGCCACCATCAGGGTGGGGGGGCGCCCTACCCCCTGGGCGCGCCCCCCTATCTCGTGGCTTCCTCGGGGACCCCGTGACTTGTTCCTGACTCCAACACCTCTTATATATACCCAAACTTCCAGAACATAACCTAGATCGGGAGTTCCACCGCTGCAAGCCTCTCTAGCCACCGAAAACCAATCTAGACCCGTTCCGGCACCCTGCTGGAGGGGGGAATCCCTCTCCGGTGGCCATCTTCATCATCCCGACGCTCTCCATGACGAGGAGGGAGTAGTTCACACTCGGGGCTGAGGGTATGTACCAATAGCTATGTGTTTGATCTTTCTCTCTCGTGTTCTTGATTTGGCACGATCTTGATATATCGCGAGCTTTGTTATTATAGTTGTATCTTATGATGTTTTTCCCCCTCTACTCTCTTGTGATGAATTGAGTTTTCCCTTTGAAGTTATCTTATTGGATTGAGTCTTTGAGGATTTGAGAACACTTGATGTATGTCTTGCATGTGCTTATCTGTGGTGACAATGGGATATCACGTGATCCACTTGATGTATGTTTTGGTGATCAACTTGTGAGTTTCGCGACCTCGTGAACTTATGCATAGGGGTTGGCACATGTTTTCGTCTTGACTCTTCGATAGAAACTTTGGGGCTCTCTTTGAAGTTCTTTGTGTTGGTTGAATAGATGAATCTGAGATTGTGCGATGCATATTGTATGATCATACCCACGGATACTTGAGGTGACATTGGAGTATCTAGGTGACATTAGGGTTTTGGTTGATTTGTGTCTTAAGGTGTTATTCTAGTACGAACTCTATGATAGATTGAACGGAAAGAATAGCGTCGTGTTATTTTACTACGGACTCTTGAATAGATCGATCAGAAAGGATAACATTGAGGTGGTTTCATACCCTACAATAATCTCTTCGTTTGTTCTCCGCTATTAGTGACTTTGGAGTGACTCTTCGTTGCATGTTGAGGGATTGTTATATGATCCAATTATGTTATTATTGTTGAGAGAACTTGCACCAGTGAAAGTATGAACCCTAGGCCTTGTTTCTTAGCATTGCAATACCGTTTACGCTCACTTTTACCACTTGCTACCTTGCTGTTTTTTATATTTTCAGATTACAAAAACCTTTATCTACCATCCATATTGCACTTGTATCACCATCTCTTCGCCGAACCAGTGCACCTATAAAATTTACCATTGTATTGGGTGTGTTGGGGACACAAGAGACTCTTTGTTATTTGGTTGCAGGGTTATTTGAGAGATACCATCTTCATCCTACGCCTCCCACGGATTGATAAACCTGAGGTCATCCACTTGAGGGAAATTTGCTACTGTCCTACAAACCTCTGCACTTGGAGGCCCAACAACGTCTACAAGAAGAAGGTTGTGTAGTAGACATCAAGCTCTTTTCTGGCATCGTTGCCGGGGAGGTTAGCGCTTGAAGGTATATCTTTAGATCTTGCAATCGAATCTTTTAGTTTCTTGTTTTATCACTAGTTTAGTTTATAAAAGAAAACTACAAAAAATGGAATTAAGGTTGCCTTATATGCTTCATATTTTTAATGTCTTTCGTGAAAATAAGGATTCCGATAATTGTGCCAAAGTGTTAGAAGAAGAATGCATTAAAATGTTTGGCACTAAATATTTGGATGATGAGCATGATTGCAATATTGTTAGTATGAATTCCTTGGATATCCATGATGCTAATGATATGCAAAGCCACAAGCTTGGGGATGCTATGTTTGATGAAAATGATATTTTTTGTCCCCCAAGTTTTGATGAGCAAATTTATTTTGATGATAGCATGCCTCCTATTTATGATGATTATATTGATTAACGTGGGTTTGGAAGAGTGTCAACTTTAGGAAGTAATGATCCCACTATTATGGAGGGTGTTGAATCTTATTGTGATAATTATGAAAGTGGGTTTGGAGAGGTCATGACTTTTAGTTAACGTTAATCCCACTATTTTGGAAGAGTGTCAACTTTGCATACATGTGGATCGTGTTAAGAATATGTTTTTTGATAGCTATATTGTTGAATTCGCTTATGATCCTACCTTTAATTATTATGAGGGAGGAACATATGCTTGTAGGAATTGCAATAATATCAAGTTTCCTCTCTATGTGTTGAAAATCTTGAAGTTATCCTTGTTTTACCTTCCTATGCAAGTTGATTCTTGTTCCCACAAGTTGTTTTCTCACAAAATCCCTATGCATAGAAAGTGGGTTAGGCTTAAATGTGCTAGTTATATTCTTCATGATGCTCTCTTTATGTTTCAATTCTTATCTTTTATGTGAGCATCATTGAAATCATCATGCCTAGCTAGGGGCGTTAAACGTTAGCGCTTGTTGGGAGGCAACCCAATTTTATTTTTGATCCTTGATTTTTGATCCTGTTTAGTAATAAATAATTCATATAGCCTCTGTTTATATTTTGTTTTATGCTTTAATTAGTGTTTGTGCCAAGTAGAACCTTTGGGAAGACTTGGGTGAAGTCTTTGCGATCTTGCTGTAAAAAAACAGAAACTTTGCGCTCACAAGATTAGCTGCCATTTTTTACTGGAGAGTGCGTTTAGATTTATCTTTTTACAGATGGTTAATAGACAAATTCCTCAGGTCCACCAATTTATTTCAGAATTTTTTGAGTGACAGAAGTATTCGAAACCTCCAGATTGCTACAGACTATTCTGTTTTTGACAGATTCTGTTTTCATTGTGTTGTTTGCTTATTTTGATGAATCTATGAGTAGTATCGGAGGGTATGAACCATAGAGAGGTAGGAATACAGTAGATATTACACAAATATGAATTTAGAATGAGTTCACAACAGTACCTAAGTGGTGATTTATTTTCTTATACTAATGGAGCTTACGAGTTTTCTGTTAAGTTTTGTGTTGTGAAGTTTTCAAGTTTTGGGTAAAGATTCGATGGACTATGGAATAAGGAGTGGCAAGAGCCTAAGCTTTGGGATGCCCAAGGCACCCCAAGGTAATATTCAATGACAACCAAGAGTCTAAGCTTGGGGATGCCCCGGATGGCATCCCCTCTTTCGTCTTCATTCATCGGTAACTTTACTTGGAGCTATATTTTTATTCACCACATGATATGTGTTTTGCTTGGAGCTCATGTTATTTTCTTTTGCTTTGCGTGATGTTTGAATAAAGTACTAATATCTGAAATTCTTAAATGTTAGAGAGTCTTCACATAGTTACATAATTATTCAACTAGTCATTGTGCTTCGCTTATATCTTTCGGAGTAGTTTGTCATTTGCTCTAGTGCTTCACTTTTATCCTTTTAGAGCACGGCAGTGGTTTTATTTTGAAGAAATAGATGAACTCTCGTGCTTCACTTATATTATTTTGAGAGTCTTTAGAATAGCATGGTAGTTTGCTTTGGTTATGAAACTAGTCCTAATATGATGGGCATCCAAGATGGGTATAATAAAAACTATCATATAAAGTGCATTGAATACTATGAGAAGTTTGATACTTGATGATTGTTTTGAGATATGAAGATGGTGATATTAGAGTCATGCTAGTTGAGTAGTTGTGAATTTTAGAGATACTTGTGTTAAAGTTTGTGATTCCCGTAGCATGCACGTATGGTGAACCGTTATGTGATGAAGTCGGAGCATGATTTATTTTTTGATTGTCTTCCTTATGAGTGGCGGTCGGGGACGAGCGATGGTCTTTTCCTACCAATCTATCCCCCTAGGAGCATGCGTGTAGTACTTTGTTTCGATAACTAATATATTTTTGCAATAAGTATGTGAGTTCTTTATGACTAATGTTGAGTCCATGGATTATACGCACTCTCACCCTTCCACCATTGCTAGCCTCTCTAGTACCGCGCAGCTTTCGCCGGTACCAAAAACCCACCATATACCTTCCTCAAAACAGCCACCATGCCTACCTATTATGGCATTTCCATAGCCATTCCGAGATATATTTCCATGCAACGTTCCACCCTCCCGTTTATTATGACACGCTTCATCATTGTCATATTGCCTTGCATGATCATGTAGTTGACATTGTATTTGTGGCAAAGCCACCATGCATAATTCTTTCATACATGTCACTCTTGATTTGTTGCACATCCTAGTACACTGCCGGAGGCATACACATAGTCATATTTTGTTCTAAGTATCGAGTTGTAATTCTTGAGTTGTAAGTAAATAAAAGTGTGATGGTCATCATTATTAGAGCATTGTCCCGTGTGAGGAAAGGATGATGGAGACTATGATCCCCCACAAGTCGGGATGAGACTTCGGACGAAAAAAAGAGAAAAAAGAGGCCATAAAAAAGGCCCAAAAACAAAAAAATGAGAGAAAAAAGAGAGAAGGGGCAATGCTACTATCCTTTTACCACACTTGTGCTTCAAAGTAGCACCATGATCTTCATGATAGAGAGTCTCCTATGTTGTCACTTTCATATACTAGTGGGAATCTTTCATTATAGAACTTGGATTGTATATTCCAATGATGGGCCTCCTCAAAATGCCCTAGGTCTTCATGAGCAAGCGAGTTGGATGCACACCCCCTTAGTTTCTTTTTGAGCTTTCATACACTTATAGCTCTAGTGCATCCGTTGCATGGCAATCCCTACTCACTCACATTGATATCTATTGATGGGCATCTCCATAGCCCGTTGATACGCCTAGTTGATGTGAGACTTTCTTCTCCATTTTGTCTTCTCCACAACCACCATTCTATTCCACCTATAGTGCTATATCCATGGCTCATGCTCATGTATTGCGTGAAGATTGAAAAAGTTTGAGATCATCAAAAGTATGAAACAATTTCTTGGCTTGTCATCGGGGTTGTGCATGATTTAAATATTTTGTGTGATGAAGATAGAGCATAGCCAGACTATATGATTTTGTAGGGATAGCTTTCTTTGACCATGTTATTTTGATAAGACATAATTGCTTGGTTAGTATGCTTGAAGTATTATTATTTTTATGTCAATATTAAACTTTTGTCTTGAATCTTTTGGATCTGGACATTCATGCCACAATAAAGAAAATTACATTGACAATTATGTTAGGTAGCATTCCACATCAAAAATTCTGTTTTTATCATTTACTACTCGAGGATGAGCAGGAATTAAGCTTGGGGATGCTTGATACGTCTCCAACGTATCTATAATTTTTGATTGTTCCATGCTATTATATTATCCATCTAGGATGTTTTATATGCATTTATATGGTATTTTATATGATTTTTGGGACTAACCTATTAACCTAGAGCCCAGTGCCAGTTTCTGTTTTCCCCTTGTTTTTGAGTATCGCAGAAAAGGAAACCCAAACGGAGTCCAATTGACCTGAAAATTCACGGAGATTGTTTTTGGACCAGAAGAAGCCCATGGAGTACCGGAGATGAACCAGAGGAGTCCCGAGGCCACCACGAGGGTGGGGGGCACGCCCTACCCCGTTGGGCGCTCCCCCTATCTCGTGACCGCCTCGGGGACCCCCCGTGACTTGTTCCCGACTCCAACACCTCTTATATATACACCCAAACTTCCAGAACATAACCTAGATCAGGAGTTCCACCGCCACAAGCCTCTGTAGCCACCGAAAACCAATCTAGACCCGTTCCGGCACCCTGCCGGAGGGGGTAATCCCTCTCCGGTGGTCATCTTCATCATCCCGGCGCTCTCCATGACGACGAGGAGTAGTTCACCCTCGGGGCTGAGGGTATGTACCAGTAGCTATGTGTTTGATCTCTCTGTATCGTGTTCTTGATTTGGCACGATCTTGATGTATCGCGAGCTTTGTCATTATAGTTGGATCTTATGATGTTTTCCCCCCTCTACTCTCTTGTGATGAATTGAGTTTTCCCTTTGAAGTTATCTTATCGGATTGAGTCTTTAAGGATTTGAGAACACTTGATGTATGTCTTGCATGTGCTTATCTGTGGTGACAATGGGATATCATGTGATCCACTTGATGTATGTTTTGGTGATCAACTTGTGAGTTCCGTGACCTCGTGAACTTATGCATAGGGATTGGCACATGTTTTCGTCTTGACTCCCCGATAGAAACTTTGGGGCACTCTTTGAAGTTCTTTGTGTTGGTTGAATAGATGAATCTGAGATTGTGTGGTGCATATTGTATGATCATACCCACGGATACTTGAGGTGACATTGGAGTATCTAGGTGACATTAGGGTTTTGGTTGATTTGTGTCCTAAGGTGTTATTCTAGTACGAACTCTATGATAGATTGAACGGAAAGAATAGTTTCGTGTTATTTTACTACGGACTCTTGAATAGATCGATCAGAAAGGATAACTTTGAGGTGGTTTCGTACCCTACAATAATCTCTTCGTTTGTTCTCCGCTATTAGTGACTTTGGAGTGACTCTTTGTTGCATGTTGAGGGATTGTTATATGATCCAATTATGTTATTATTGTTGAGAGAACTTGCACTAGTGAAAGTATGAACCCTAGGCCTTGTTTCCTAGCATTGCGATACCGTTTACGCTCACTTTTATCATTAGTTACCTTGCTGTTTTTATATTTTCAGATTACAAAAACCTATATCTACCATCCATATTGCACTTGTATCACCATCTCTTCGCCAAACTAGTGCACATATACAATTTACCATTGTATTGGGTGTGTTGGGGACACAAGAGACTCTTTGTTATTTGGTTGCAGGGTTGTTTGAGAGAGACCATCTTCATCCTACGCCTCCCATGGATTGATAAACCTTAGGTCATCCACTTGAGGGAAATTTGCTACTGTCCTACAAACCTCTGCACTTGGAAGCCCAACAACGTCTACAAGAAGAAGGTTGTGTAGTAGACATCACGGTCTCAGTGTTCCGAGGCCATATCTGCATATGCTAGGCTCGTCAAGTTTAACCCGAGTATTCCGCGTGTGCAGAACTGGCTTGCACCCGTTGTATGCGAACGTAGAGCTTATCACACCCGATAATCACGTGGTGTCTCGGCACGACGGACTGTAGCAACGGTGCATACTCAGGGAGAACACTTATACCTTGAAATTTAGTGAGAGATCATCTTATAATGCTACCGTTGAACTAAGCAAAATAAGATGCATAAAGGATAAACATCACATGCAATCAATATAAGTGATATGATATGGCCATCATCATCTTGTGCCTTTGATCTCCATCTCCAAAACACCGTCATGATCACCATCGTCACCGGCTTGACACCTTGATCTCCATCGAAGCATCGTTGTCGTCTCGCCAACTATTGCTTCTACGACTATCGCTACCACTTAGTGATTACATGGCGATTGCATTTCATACAATAATGCGACAACCATATGGCTCCTGCTAGTTGTCGGTAACTGTGTTACAAAACATGATCATCTCATACAATAAAATTTAGCATCATGTCTTGACCATATCACATCACAACATGGCCTGCAAAAACAAGTTAGACGTCCTCTACTTTGTTGTTGCAAGTTTTTTACGTGGCTGCTACGGGCTGAGCAAGAACTGTTCTTACCTACGCATCAAAAACCACACTGCAGTATAGTGATTGCATTTTGATCTTCAGAAAGAACCCTGTTCATTGAATCCGATTCAACTAAAGTTGGAGAAACTGACACCCACTAGCCACCTATGTGCGAAGCACGTCGGTAGAACCAGTCTCATGTAAGCGTATGTGTAATGTCGGCCTGGGCTGCTTCATCCAACAATACCGCTGAATCAAGAAACAACTAGTGATGGCAAGCAATATGTATATACCCATGCTCACAACTCCTTTGTGTTCTACTCGTGCATATAACATCTACACATAAACCTGACTCGGATGCCACTGTTGGGTAACGTAGTAATTTCAAAAAAAAATCCTACACACACGCAAGATCATGGTGATGCATAGCAATGAGAGTGGAAGAGTGTTGTCCACGTACCCTCGTAGACTGTAAGCGGAAGCGTTATGACAACGCGGTTGATGTAGTCGTACGTCTTCATGATCGACCGATCCTAGTACCGAAAGTATGGCACCTCCGTGATCTGCACACGTTTGGCTCAGTGATGTCCCATTAACTCACAATCCAGTAGAGTGTCGAGGGAGAGCTTCGTCAGCACGGCGGTGTGATGACGATGATGATGATGCTACCCGAACAGGGCTTCGCCTAAGCACTGCTACAATATGACCGAGGTGGATTATGGTGGAGGGGGGCACCGCACACGGCTAAGAGATCAATGATAAACTTGTGTCTATGGGGTGCCCCCTCCCCCGTATATAATGGAGTGGAGGAGGGGGGGTGGCCCTCTACTATGGCGCGCCCTGGGGAGTCCTACTCCCACTGGGAGTAGGATTCGCCCCCTTCCATGTAGTAGGAGTAGGAGAGAAGGAAAGGGAAGAGAGAAGAGAAGGAAGGAGGGGGCGCCGCCCCTTCCCCCTAGTCCAATTTGGACTAGGCCTTGGGGGAGCGTGGCCTGCCCTAGGCAGCCCCTCCCTCTCTCCCCTAAAGCCCATTAGGGCCCATATACCCCCCGGGGGGGGGGGGGTTCCGGTACCGGTTAATGCCCGAACTTACTCGGAACCATTCCGATGTCCAAACATAGTCATCCAATATATCGATCTTTATGTCTCAACCATTTCGAGACTCCTCATCATGTTCGTGATCATATCCGGGACTCCGAACAACCTTAGGTACATCAAAACATATAAACTCATAATACTGATCGTCACCGAACGTTAAGCGTGCGGACCCTACGGGTTCGAGAACTATGTAGACATGACTGAGACACGTCTCCGGTCAATAACCAATAGCAGAACCTGGATGTTCATATTGGCTCCCACATATTCTACGAAGATCTTTATCAGTCAAACCGCATAACGATATACGTTGTTCCCTTTGTCATCGGTATGTTACTTGCCCGAGATTCAATCGTCGGTATCTCAATACCTAGTTCAATCTCGTTACCAGCAAGTCTCTTTATTCATTCTGTAATGCATCATTCCGCAACTAACTCATTAATCACATGGCTTGCAAGGCTTATATTGATGTGCATTACCAAGAGGGCCCAGAGATACCTCTCCGACAATCGGAGTGACAAATCCTAATCTCGATCTATGCCAACTCAACAAACACCATCGGAGACACTTGTAGAGCACCTTTATAATCACCCAGTTACGTTGTGACATTTGGCACAAAGTGTTCCTCCGGTATTCGGGAGTTGCATGATCTCATAGTCATAGGAACATGTATAAGTTATGGAGAAAGCAATAGCAACAAACTAAACAATCATCGTGCTAAGCTAATGGATGGATCAAGTCAATCACATCATTCTCTAATGGTGTGATCCTGTTAATCAAATGACAACTCATGTCTATGGTTAGGAAACATAACCATCATTGATTCAACGAGCTAGTCAAGTAGAGGCATACTAGTGACATTCTGTTTGTCTATGTATTCACACATGTATCAAGTTTCTGGTTTATACAATTCTAGCATGAATAATAAACATTTATTATGATATAAGAAAATATAAATAACAACTTTATTATTGCCTCTAGGTCATATTTCCTTCACATCACCGAAAGGGCCCAGAGGTACCTCTCCGATACTCGGAGTGACAAATCCTAATCTCGATCTATGCCAACCCAACAAACACCTTCGGAGATACCTGTAGAGCATCTTTATAATCACCCATTTACGTTGTGATGTTTGAAAGCACACAAGGTATTCCTCAGGTATTCGGGAGTTGCATAATCTCATAGTCAAAGGAATCTGTATAAGTCATGAAGAAAGCAAGAGCAATAAAACTTAACAATCATTATGCTAAGTTAATGGATGGGTCTTATCCATCACATCATTCTCCTAATGATGTGATCCCGTTCATCAAATGACAACACATGTCTATGGTTAGGAAACTTACCATCTTTGATTAACGAGCTAGTCTAGTAGAGGCTTACTAGGGACACTGTGTTTTGTCTATGTATCCACACATGTATCAAGTTTCTGGTTTATACAATTCTAGCATGAATAATAAACATTTATTATGATATAAGAAAATATAAATAACAACTTTATTATTGCGTCTAGGGCATATTTCCTTAGTCTCCCACTTGCACTAGAGTCAATAATCTAGTTCACATCGTCATGTGATTTAATACCAATAGTTCACATCTTTATGTGATTAGTTCACATCGCCATGTGACTAACACCCAAAGGGTTTACTAGAGTCAATAATCTAGTTCACATCGCTATGTGACTAACACCCAAAGAGTACTAAGGTGTGATCATGTTTTGCTTGTGAGAGAAGTTTAGTCAATGGGTTTGCCACATTCAGAGCCGTATGTATTTTGCAAATTTTTATGTTTACAATGCTCTGCATGGAGCTACTCTAGCTGATTGCTCCCACATTCAATATGTATCCAGATCGAGACTTAGAGTCATCCAGATCAGTGTCAAAGCTTGCATCAACGTAACTCTTTACGATGAACTCTTTATCACCTCCATATCTGAGAAATATTTCCTTAGTCCTCTAAGGATAGTTTTAACCACTACCAGTGATCTACTCTTGGATCACTATTGTACCCCCTTGCCAAAATCATGGCAAAGTACACAATAGATATGGTACACAGCATGGCATACTTTATAGAACCTATGGCTGAGGCATAGGGAATGACTTTCATTCTCTCTCTATCTTATGTCGTGGTCGAGCTTTGAGTCTTACTCAATTTCACACCTTACAATATAGGCACGAACTCCTTGTTTGATTGATCCATTTTGAACTTCTTCAAAATCTTGTCAAGGTATGTGCTTTGTGAAAGTCCTATTAAGCGTCTCGATCTATCCCTATAGATCTTGATGCCCAATATATAAGTAGATTCACCGAGGTCTTTCATTGAAAAATTCTTATTTAAGTATCCTTTTATGCTATCCAGAAATTCTATATCATTTCCAATCAACAATATGTCATCCACATATAATATCATAAATCCTACAGAGCTCCCACTCACTTTCTTGTAAATACAGACTTCACCATAAGTATGTATAAGACCATATGCTTTGATCACCTTATCAATGAAGGAAATATGCCCTAGAGGCAATAATAAAGTTGTTATTTATATTTCCTTATATCATGATAAATGTTTATTATTCATGCTAGAATTGTATTAACCGGAAACTTACTACATGTGTGAATGCATAGACAAACAGAGTGCCACTAGTATGCCTCTACTTGACTAGCTAGTTAATCAAAGATGGTTAAGTTTCCTAGCCATGGACAAAGAGCTGTCATTTGATGAACGGGATCACATCATTAGAGAATGATGTGATTGACTTGACCCATCCGTTAGCTTAGCACTATGATCGTTTAGTTTATTGCTATTGCTTTCTTCATAACTTATACATGTTCCTATGACTATGAGATTATGCAACTCCCGAATACCGGAGGAACACTTAGTGTGCTATCAAACGTCACAACGTAACTGGGTGACTATAAAGATGCTCTACAGGTGTCTCCGATGGTGTTTGTTGAGTTGGCATAGATCGAGATTAGGATTTGTCACTCTGATTGTCGGAGAGGTATCTTTGGGCCCTCTCGGTAATGCACATCACTATAAGCCTTGCAAGAAATGTGACTAATGAGTTAGTTACGGGATGATAAATTATGGAACGGGTAAAGAGACTTGCCAGCAATGAGATTGAACTAGGTATTGAGATGCCGACGATCGAATCTCGGGCAAGTAACATACCGATGACAAAGGGAACAACATATGTTGTTATGCGGTTTGACCGATAAAGATCTTTGTAGAATATGTAGGAGCCAATATGAGCATCCAGGTTCCGCTATTGGTTATTGACCGGAGAAGTGTCTCAGTCATGTCTACATAGTTCTCGAACCCGTAGGGTCCGCACGCTTAACGTTCGATGATGATCGGTATTATGAGTTTATGTGTTTTGATGTACCAAAGATAGTTCGAAGTCCCGGATGTGATTATGGACATGACGAGGAGTCTCGAAATGATCGAGGCATAAATATTGATATATTGGATGACTATATTCGGACACTGGAAATGTTCTGGAGAAGTTTCGGATAAAATCGGAGTGCTAGAGGGTTACCGGAACCCCCGGGGGAACTAACGGGCCTCATGTGCCTTAGTGGAGAGAGAGAGGGGGCGGCTAGGGCAGGCCGCGCGCCCCCTCCCCTTTGGGTTCGAATTGGACTAGGGAAGGGGGGCAGCGCCCCCCTTTCCTTCTCCCTCTCTCCCTCTCCTTCCTTCCCCTCTCTCTTCCCTTGTTGGAAACCTAATAGGAATAGGATTCCTGGTAGGAATCCTACTTGGGGCGCGCCACTATAGGGCCGACAGGCATCCCCCTTGCTCCTTTATATACGGGGGCAAGGGGGCACCCTAGAACACACAAGTTGACAGTTGTCTTAGCCGTGTATGGTGCCCCCCTCCACCATATCCCACCTCGGTCATATCATCGTAGTGCTTAGGTGAAGCCCTGTGCCGATAACTTCATCATCACCGTCCCCACACCATCGTGCTGACGAAACTCTCCCTCGTACTCAACTGTATCAAGAGTACGAGGGACGTCATCGAGCTGAACATGTGTTGAACACGGAGTGCCGTACGTTCGGTACTGAGATCGGTCGGATCGTGAAGATGTACGACTACATCAACCGCGTTGTCATAACGCTTCCGCTTTCGGTCTACGAGGGTACATAGACATACTCTTCCCCTCTCGTTGCTATGCATCATCTAGATGGATCTTGTGTGTGCGTAGGATTTTTTTTTGAAATTACTGCGTTCCCCAACAGTGGCATCCGAGCCAGGTCTATGCGTAGATGTTATATGCACGAGTAGAACACAAAGGAGTTGTGGGCGTGGGAATATACATATTGCTTGCCGTCACTAGTTGATTCTTGATTCAACGGTATTGTTGGATGAAGCGGCTCAGACGGACATTACGCGTACGCTTACGCGAGACTGGTTCTACCGGCGTGCTTCACACACAGGTGGCTAGTGGGTGTCAGTTTCTCCAACTTTAGTTGAATCGGATTCAATGAACAGGGTTCTTTCTGAAGATCAAAAAGCAATCACTATACCGCGTTGTGGTTTTTGATGCGTAGGTAAGAACGGTTCTTGCTAAGCCCGTAGCAGCCACGTAAAACTTGCAACAACAAAGTAGAGGACGTCTAACTTGTTTTTGCAGGGCATGTTGTGATGTGATATGGTCAAGACGTGATTATATAAATTGTTGTATGAGATGATCATGTTTTGTAGCACTGTTATCAGCAACTGGTAGGAGCCATATGGTTGTCGCTTTATTGTATGAAATGCAATCGCCATGCAATTGCTTTACTTTATCACTAAGCGGTAGCGATAGTCGTAAAAGCAATAGTTGGCGAGATGTCAACGATGCTGCGATGGAGATCAAGGTGTCAAGCCGGTGACGATGGTGATCATGACGGTGCTTTGGAGATGGAGATCAAAGGCACAAGATGATGATGGCCATATCATATCACTTATTTGATTGCATGTGATGTTTATCCTTTATGCATCTTATTTTGCTTAGTACGGCGTAGCATTATGAGATGATCTCTCACTAAATTTCAAGGTACAAGTGTTCTCCCTAAGTATGCACCGTTGCTACAGTTCGTCTTGCCGAGACACCACGTGATGATCGGGTGTGATAAGCTCTACGTTCACATACAACGGGTGCAAGCCAGTTTTACACAACCAGAATACTCGGGTTAAACATCCACTTGCCAAATTTCATCAAGGAATGCAGTTTTGACATCCATTTGCCAACGTGATGATCGGGTGTGATAAGCTCTTCTTTAAGATATCCATCAAGGAATGCAGTTTTGACATCCATTTGCCAAATTTCATAATCATAAAATGTGGCAATTGCTAACATGATTCGAGCCGACTTAAGCATCGCTACGAGTGAAAAAATCTCATCGTAGTCAACACCTTGAACTTGTCGAAAACCTTTTTGTGACAAGTCGAGCTTTGTAGACAGTAACACTACCATCAGCGGTTGTCTTCCTCTTGAAGATCCATTTATTCTCAATGGTTTGCCGATCATCGGGCAGGTCCACCAAATTCCATACTTTGTTCTCATACATGGATCCTATCTCAGATTTCATGGCCTCAAGCCATTTTGCGGAATCTGGGCTCATCATCGCTTCCCATAGTTCATAGGTTCGTCATGGTCTAGTAACATGACTTCCAGAATCGGATTACCGTACCATTTTGGTGCAGAACGTGCTCTGGTTGACCTGCGAGGTTCGGTAGTAACTTGATATGAAGTTTCATGATCATTATCATTAGCTTCCTCTATAGTTGGTGTAGGCATCACGGAAACGGTCTTCTGTGATGAGCTACTTTCCAATTCGAGTGAAGGTACAATTACCTCATCAAGTTCTACTTTCCTCCCACTCACATCTTTCGAGAGAAACTCCTTCTCTAGAAAGGATCTATTCTTAGCAACAAATATCTTGCCTTAGGATCTGTGATAGAAGGTGTACCCAATAGTTTCTTTTGGGTATCCTATGAAAATGCACTTCTTGATTTGGGTTCGAGCTTATCAGGCTGAAGCTTTTTCACATAAGCATCGCAACCCCAAACTTTAAGAAATGACAGCTTAGGTTTCTTGCCAAACCATAGTTCATACGGTGCCGTCTCAATGGATTTAGATGGTGCCCTATTTAACGTGAATGTAGTTGTCTCTAATGCATAACCCCAAAACGATAGTGGTAAATCAGTAAGAGACATCATAGATCACACCATATCTAATAAAGTACGGTTATGACATTCGGACACACCATTATGCTATGGTATTCTAGGTGGCGTGAGTTGTGAAACTATTCCACATTGTTTTAAATGAAGTCCAAACTCGTAACTCAAATATTCGCCTCCGCGATCAGATCGTAGAAACTTTATTTTCTTGTTACGATGATTCTCCACTTCAGTCTGAAATTCTTTAAACTTTTCAAATGTTTCAGACTTGTGTTTCATCAAGTAGATATACCCATATCTGCTCAAATCATCTGTGAATGTCAGAAAATAACGATACCCGCCGCGTGCCTCAACACTCATTGGATCGCATACATCGGTATGTATTATTTCCAATAAGCCATTGGCTCGCTCCATTGTTCTGGAGAATGGAGTTTTAGTCATCTTGCCCATGAGGCATGGTTCACAAGTATCAAATGATCCATAATCAAGTGATTCCAAAAGCCATCTACATGGAGTTTCTTCATGTGCTTTATACTAATATGACCTAAACGGTAGTGCCACAAATATGTTGCACTATCATTATCAACTTTGCATCTTTTGGCATCAATATTATGAATATGTGTATCACTACGATCAAGATTCAATAAACCATTTATATTGGGTGTATGACCATAGAAGGTTTTATTCATGTAAACAGAACAACAATTATTCTCTGACTTAGATGAATAACCGTATTGCAATAAATATGATCCAATCCTATTCATGTTCAACGCAAACAGCAAATAACATTTATTTAGGTCCAACACTAATCTCGAAGGTAGAGGGAGTGTGCTATGGTGATCTTATCAACCTTGGAATCACTTTCAACACACATCGTCACCTCGCCCTTAACTAGTCTCTGTTCATTCTGTAACTCCTGTATGGTCATCGGATAGATCTCCAAGAACATCAAGGAGAACTTTGTATTGAAGGTCAAAGAGAGAGAAGAAGCCAGCTAGCTACTAGCTATGGACCCATAGGTCTGAGGTAAACTACCCACGCATCATCGGAGGGGCAATAGGGTTGATGTAGATGCCCTCCGTGATCGAATCCCCATCCGGCAGATCGCCGGAAAAGGCCCCAAGATGGGATCTCACGGGAGCAGAGGCTTGCGGAGGTGGAAAAGTTTTTTCGTGGATGCCTCTGGTGGTTTGGGAATATTTCTGAATTTATAGTCCGAAGATTAGGGTTAGAGGGCCTCCAGGGGGACCACAAGCCAGGGGGTGCCCCCCTGGGGCGCACCCCTACGGCTTGTCGTCTCCTCGTAGGTCTTCTGACCTCCTCTCCAAGTCTCGTAGGTGTCTTCTAGTCCAAGAAAAATCATCGCGAAAGTTTTATTCCATTTGGACTCCGTTTGATATTCCTTTTCTGTAAAACTCAAAAACAAGGAAGAAACAGAAACTGGCACTAGGCTCTAGGTTAATAGGTTAGTCCCAAAATAATATAAATAGCATATTAATGCATATAAAACATCCAAAATAGATAATATAATAGTATGAAACAATCAGAAATTATAGATACGTTGGAGACGTATTTACCTATAGAATTTTTGATGTTGAATGCTACCAAACATATTTATCCATGTAATTTTTCTTTATTGTGGCATGAATATTCAGATCCATAAGATTGAAAACAAAAGTTTAACATTGACATAAAAATAATAATATTTCAAGCATACTAACAAAGCAATCATGTCTTCTCAAAATAACATGGCCAAACAAAGTTATCCCTAGAAAATCATATAGTCTGGCTATGCTCCATCTTCATCGCACAAAGTATTAAATCATGCACAACCCTGATGACAAGCCAATCAATTGTTTCATACTTTTGATGTTCTCAAACCTTTTCAACTTTCACGCAATATATGAGCGTCTGACATGGATATATCACTATAGGTGGAATAGAATATGGTGGTTGTGGAGAAGACAAAAATAAGAAGATGGTCTCACATCAAGTAGGCGTATCAACTGGCTATGGAGATGCCCATCAATAGATATCAGTGTGAGTGAGTATGGATTGTCATGCAACGGATGCACTAGAGCTATAAGTGTATGAAAGCTCAAAAGAAACTAAGTGGGTGTGCATCCAACTTGCTTGCTCACGAAGACCTAGGGAAATTTGAGGAAGTCCATCATTGGAATATACAAACCAAGTTTTATAATAAAAAATTCCCACTAGTATAAGTGACAAAATAGGAAACTCTCTATCATGAAGATCTTGGTGCTACTTTGAAGCACAAGTCTGGAAAAAGGATAGTAGCATTGCCCCTTCTCTTTTTTTTCTCATTTTTTTATTTTGGGCTCTTTGGCAACACGAGCAACAACACCAGGGGCTCGTCCACGTGTGTCGACCAACCGGGCGGCTGCGATAGGGAGGTGCCTCTCCATGTGTAGACACTGCGGCCCCTGGTGTTCCTGCTCGCATGGCCGACATGGCGTCGGTGCTCGTCCACGCGCGTCGACACAACAGACGTGATGTGGACCAGATCATGACCAGGGCATCAAAGTTTGAGGTTCATGCTAACACAAATGTTAAACCATTAGAGCAGCCAAAGAAGAACATGGGCAAAACCATTATCTTAGTGGGGAAGTTTTCAGTGCCTATTTTGGGAGAAATGACACATAAGATTTCCAGCTGCAACTTCCCATCTAAACCTAATTAATTCTAGAAGGGTCTAGCACGTTTTAGAGGCTGGAAAAGATGGTCTTTTAAGTCAGCTTTCATTCAAAAAAATGGTGCATCATTTGAGGTCTTGAGTTAAAAGTTGTGCAAGTTTCCATGCAAGTTGTCCAGGAATTAATTATAGCGAGAGGCTCAACAAGTTTGCTCCTGCTACAGCTTGGGGCTCATGAATTTACCCTTCATTTTGAGTTGTTTTCACACCTAACTAGTAGGTGCTTCTAGTATAAGTACTCCCCAGCTGTTCCATGTGAAGGGGGATGAGATTTCTGAGATTATGTTTGTAGACAGCCGGTGAGGTTATGTTTGTGCTGTGAGCACTAGTATCGTTGAGTGTTAGCTCGTGTGTGTGGATTGGAGGACCTGTCCTCAATTCATATAGGATCCTTGTGGTTCTCTCTTGTGATTCTTCTTAGGTTCACAAGTTTCATGGTTTGGATTGCATCCTTGTAAACCAAGCTAGTTATCCGTTGTAATATATTTGAGAGTTTTCCTCTTGCTCCTTGCCATTTGAGAGAGATAGTTGCTGCTCCTTGTGAGTTCTTTGGCACCGTGAAAGATCGTTCCCGAGACGTCCCGTATCAGAACGTCCACAACGACGAGATTCCCCTTCATGCACGGTCGTCGTGGCCCCTAGTGTTCCTGGTCGCGTGGCTGACGCGGCCCGACAGTGCTTCCCCACGCGCCGTGCGACATGAACTGGTGGCTGCAGGGTGCGCCGCCCTGTTCCCGGAACCACGACATCCTGGCCTCGTCGCCGGTAGCTGCACGATCCCGCGTGCGCCGTTCATGGTTGGGTTGGATGGAGATGGGAAGGGCGTGAGAGTAGTGGGGGGCTGTGGAGTGGCGAGGGAGATGGATGGATAAGCTTCTATGAGATGGAATTGTTTGTGCGAGGCTCGCTCCCAACGGCAGGTGCGCACGCTTGACGTGGCAGTTTCCAATGCTTCCAGATCCGCGTTTTTTCATCCGATGGACGGATAATATTACCCACAAAATATAAATTATGAGGAAGAAAATCATAATGAATAGAGGAAAAAGAACGTGCGTAAATTTGGACGAAGCCTGTTGCGTGGCAAAAACTTTTGTAAGTACTCCGTTCGGAATTACTTGTTGCAGAACGCGAAATTTCAGCGACAAGTCAGTTCAGATGAAGAAAGTAAGTAGTATAGTGTATTCGCCCCATCCCAAATAACTTGTTTTAGTTTTGTCTAGATATATCGGTGGATGTGTCTAAACATGTTTTATTATTAGATAGATTTGTATCTAGACAGATGTCAGACAAATAATTCGAGACGGAAGTGGTAGTACAGAAATTGTGATACCACTGGAGAAAAAAAAGAAAGAGGCGGAAGAATCTAACTATATGTGATGCACCGGTAAGGTTCCATACAGTTGAATAATTTGACCCGTTCGTAACTTGGACCACCGAAATTCCCCGTTCTGCCCTCACTGTGTCGACATCGCCTTCACACAGGAGAACCGTATTCCGAACGCCTCGTCCCCTGCTAGATTTCCTTCCCGTAATTATTTCAGGAAAGGAAAATATAACGCCGTGCATCGGGTGCGCGCACCCAACAAAAACAGAGGGAGCAAAGACCCCGAGCGGAAAAGGAGCGAGGGCCTCTCTCTCCATCCCGACCTCTCGTGGCCGCCGCGAAGAAAAGGTAGCACCTCCGCCCCCGATCCCCTCCCGCCTTTCCCCCTCGCCGCCCCTCCCTCGATTCCGGCAGATCGGCGCCGGTAAGCCCGGGGTCCGACCCCGATCTGTCTCCGTCCCGGCCTTCGCGTAATTTTCCCCCAATTCCGTTGGCCGTGACTGGATTGATATTTTGTTTTGGTAGATCCGTGGCCTCGTGCCTGGCGGGGCCTCTCTTGTAGTAGGGCCTGTGCTGCGCGTAGATTTGTTGTGCGCCGGTGGCGATTCGTCCATCGGCCTGTCGATTAGACGCGTGCCCGCTCAATCCGTTGGATCGTCAGCCTCGATCTGTTGCGTGATGTGATCTGTTGCGTAATAATTCGTTGCTAGCGCGTGTAGAGCGTCGTTTCTAGCATAGCCAGTGATCTGTTGTATGCGCAGATGGATTCGTGAACATGTGGGATCGATCTGGTGGGATATGCCTTGCCTGTTAATGTAGTTTGGCAGCCTGTTGTCCTAAAGGTCGTTATCTGTTAATGCTAATTTGACAACCACATTAATTTTTTAATTATTTGTCCCAGGATGAGTTTTATGCTAGTTTGTTTAATTTTGCCAGCTTTGAAATAACCTGTTGTGTTGGTGTAATTGAACGAATATGTTAAGGTTACCACCCAATCATTACTTGATCGAAGCTATATGTTCTAGGTTACTTTGGAGCAATATATACGTGTCAGTAGTGAAGTTACTTCAGTGTCAGGCTAAATACTTCGAGGCAATAAACCTGTATTGTTTTACCTTTTGTTTATTTTTATGCTGCCAACTTATTGCAGTATGTGGTGAACAAAAACATGTTTAAACTCTAGAGCTAATCTTCAGTCTAATAAACATGTAAATGAAATTCAAAGCAGGAGCTTATCATGGCTTCAAAACGTATCCTGAAGGAACTCAAGGACTTGCAGAAAGATCCTCCGACATCATGCAGTGCAGGTACGAGCTAGATCTATGATTCAGTTATGACTGTTAGCCACGTTGTGTGTATCTTAGCAGTGCTGATATATGCTGTGGTCATGTGAGCTTTCAACTTTGTGTATCGTAATTCACCAGTAATTCACCTACCATCTCTGGTGAAATTACAGGGCAATGTCCATCAAGGCTAGCCTTTAGCAGGCTATTTATTATGCACAATGTCTACAAATATCATTGCTGTCAATTATTTCTGAGCGAGACCATAACTCCACTGGAACTATTTATGCCATCGACCCATTGATAAAATGTATTATTTCATTGAATGGATTTCATTTTGCTGAGTCACTTATCCAGGAAATTGAATTATAATACGCAGTTTCATTCGCTGTTCTTGCCCAAAGAGAATGTATCAATATATCAGCTGCTGTCTTGTCAGTGTCCTTTTTGCGGTTGACTAGCTAAATTGATTTTTTTATTTAAGGTATCTAGTAACATTTTTAACACTAGCATAGTATCAAAAACGTTCTTATATTCTGGGACAGAGGGAGTAGCATATAGTCTTCCTGTGCTTTAAAGTATATTTCAACTTAGTAAGTGATGAGCAGCCATCAACAACCACTACAATTGACCATCAGTTCTTCTATAATCAGGATTAAGTCGTGCTGCTGCTTAGTGCTTACTATTCCCTTGCTTGCACAAACGATTGTGTTAATTTATTATAGGATTCTATTTATTTAGGTCCTTCTGGCGAGGATATGTTCCATTGGCAGGCAACCATTATGGGTCCTCCTGATAGTCCTTATGCTGGAGGTGTTTTCTTAGTGAATATCCATTTCCCCCCGGACTACCCCTTCAAGCCTCCGAAGGTTAGTGCTGAACAATGTTGAGCCAAACAAATTTCCTTGCATCTTTGTCATCTTTATTGAAAGATGGATCTTGTCAAACTGTCAGTATGTCTCCTCTCTTCATGTTCCATTGATGTTTCAGTGTTAGATCATGTGATGTATGTTCATCCCTGCATTTTGATATTAAGGATCAACTGTATCTTGTTATGCCTTATTTGTTTGCAGAAATTGTTATTATATCACCTCTTAATTTTAAAAGAAAAATTCTGTTGCTGAATCTTATCTTTTTTTAACACCACATTCTATGATAGGTTCAACTTTGTGGGTCTACCTGTTGTTGTTTTTAATCTTCCCTTTTCCTCCTTTGTGTTCTCAAGTATCTCTTCTTTCAGGTATCGTTCAAGACAAAGGTCTTCCATCCGAACATCAATAGCAATGGAAGCATATGCCTCGACATTCTGAAGGAGCAATGGAGTCCTGCTTTGACAATCTCTAAGGTGTTCTTGCAACAATTCAGTCCTTTACACCTTTTGCTGATATGCTGTATATACATAGTAAATGAATTATTTACATGCCCTAGCAGTCTAGCACTCTTGATGAGCTACAGTTCTCTGCATTGCTTCATTACACCATTTATAATCTCAACTATAGTGATCTAAACGCTCTTATATTTCTTTACGGAGGGAGTACATGTTTGATGTGATTTGATGGACGCTACAAAAAGTTTTAAATGTTTTGCCATCTGGTTCTAGAATGTTGCTGTGTGCCTTGTCATGACCTTTTGGCCGTAGTCTTAATTGTTTGTCCAAATGCAGTCATTTGGTGTTACCTCATGTTGATGCTATCATATTGTTAGCAGATATTAAGCTCAGTTACTTTTTTGGGGCTCAAAACATTGCAAACCATCCTGATAAAAACTGTACAGTTGGGATAAAAACATCCGACATCCCTCTCCTTGAGGTCTAGTAATCTCCTTGAGGTCTAGTAATCTACAGTTACCATTTATTTATTTTTTGAACAGAATACAGTTACCATTTGGTGCATTGCATATGCAGAATGTAGCTGCACTACTAACTCCCAGTAATGTTGTTTTCACCAGGTTCTGCTTTCAATCTGCTCGCTGCTTACCGACCCTAACCCGGACGACCCTCTCGTCCCTGAGATTGCCCACATGTACAAGACGGATCGGTCCAAGTACGAGACGACAGCCCGCAGCTGGACGCAGAAGTATGCCATGGGATGATACGAAGCCCATGCTGGTATCCACTGCTTGCATGCAGAAGATTGTGTTGCTGTCCCGAGAAACTATCTCTGGGCCATTATTTTCTTTGATTACTTGTCGGTCGCGTGTGTCTCCCTGATCCATGTAGGATCGCGTCGTAGTCAAAACATCAACCTATCATTGCCAAAGTCCATAATGAAATTGACATATGCTTCTCGTGATAACTATGCTAGTGTTGGTTCTCCCATTCGCTAAATGGTGCCCGTGGCTGGAAATGTTTGTTATGTGCCCACTTTTGGTGCTTTTGTCTCCTCTCTGCTCATGTTACTGCTCTATTGTTGGTTCTGGATTGGCTGTAGTGTGAACTTAGCATCAGCAAAATACTAAGAATGATCCTGGTTCTGGGGCATCCATTTTATAGAAGTTAGCAAAAAAATGTATTTGTAACCAACTCGTGTACATTTTTTTTTTCATAAAACAATAGTATCATTTGTGAATCGCATGAAAATGACCGGAAAGGTAAGGTCGCAAAGTTATAGCTTCAAAACTTTTGTAGCACTCTTGACTAAGGTCAGAGAGTTATACTCTCTCCGTCCCATTTCAGCGCCAATTAATATGAGACGAAGGGAATATTTTATTTTGTGAAAACCTGTGTAAGTTTTTAATCAATATCTATGTGCATGATCTCTATTCTCTAAAAAGATTAAAATTTAAGTGGACTCCTATTTGTCCTAATTCTACAAATTTCTGCGTTGGTAGTCCTTGATTTACTAAGCGCCTCTTTGGATTGAAGGAATTTCTAAGCCTTTTGGACCATTCAAACTCATGTTCCTATAATTTTCATTCCATAGGAATCTCAACATGAGCCCACGCCCCCTTTTTTTTTTCCTCCTATGCACCATCTAAAGGCAGCCCTTATAAAATCCCTGTATTTTGAAGTCTTGTTTACTACGCAAGGCATCTAGAGAGATTTTGGTTGTGGGTTTCGCTACGTGTCTTATATGATATTAGTAGGCAAATTGGAATTTCTGAACATCAATTGGCCTATTAGCTCAGCTGGTTAGAGCGTCGTGCTAATAACGCGAAGGTCGCAGGTTCGAGACCTGCATGGGCCAACGGAAATTTTTAATTTCCATGCGAAATGCTTGCCTTTTTGTTCTTGCAAAAACTGCACAATTCCAAAAATAAATAAATATCAACAGTGCTAAATTCTACTTTGCCCGCATGCACTCTCCTCTCCTGATGCGCTAGCGTGTGATAGCTAGATTTGCCGCTATTCTTCACAAGTTTGACATGCCTTGGGCAAGTACACACAACCCACTACTCTCTTTTTTTTGAATGAAAGAGGATTGACACCCCCCCTCCCCCCGCCCCATTTTATAGAATGAAGCAGAAAACAACCAGTCACAGGTTTCTCGAAGGAACTAGCTACTGCAAAGCAGCAAAAGCAGAGATAGACCTACAGCCGACCGACATTCCACTCTAATTATTACAGAGCACCAGCGAAAACAGAGAACACATGAGGATGAACTTCGACGCAGATCTCCAGGGATAGATTAGTCCATCCTCTCCCGCGCTCAGCTTTTTTCAGTTGGTCTCTTCTTGCATCACCTCCACGCAATCCGGTGGAGTTCCCCACGCCGTTTGTCCAAAAGGAGGATGCATTGTTGCAGTAGAGTTGCTTGCCCAGCGCCGCAGAGAACTTCCCATTGGTGTAAATAGCAGCTTAGTTTTGCAAGAATGCATTTCACATTTCTCCATTTACGCCCCTGAAAGCAAAACTCATTTCTTAGTCTCCATGGGCTCCATAAGGTAGCAAATGTCACCAAATTCAACACAACTTTATTTTTATGCATATGCCAGAAGGGCATCACACTTTCAAAACCAGTAATTTTGTCAATAGCAAAGAACTCTGCAACAAAATCCCAAACTTGTTGGGCTACCACACAATCAAACAACAAATCTTGGACAGTTTCCTGCTCAGAACAGAATAGGCATGAAGGATCGTCAACTTCTCTTCTTTTAGCAAGGTTATCTCTAGTAAGTATCTTATTATGAACACACAGCCATAAAAAGATATGAATGTTTTGTGGCATAAGATTTTCCACATTTTATCACTAATGGTAGAAACTATCCCCCCAAAGTTGATTTGTTTATAAAAGGATTTTACTATGATTATCCCATTGGATTCTAAGCCCCAAATTGGAGTGTCCACTTCATCCAGAGGAGGATGTTGTTGGACCACACACACAAGTTGATCCCAGCGGTCCATACCAGATCGATTAACACATCTTCTGAAAGTTAGCTTAAGTTCGTTACCATCCCATACCTGGGCAACTGTATTCTCAGTTTGGTTACAGATACTAAACAAATCCCAAAATTGTACTTTAAGGGAACATTCCCCCACCCACACATCATGCCAGAAGCTAATGAGGTTTCCATCTCCCAACTTCCATCTATAAAAGGTTTTTGCTGCCGACAAGGCCCAAGTAATGCTTTTCCAAAAGGTAGACCCCCCTCACTTTTAGCCCAAAGGAGATCGGGGGAGTTAATTCTGTATTTATACAAGAGGAGTTTAGTCCAGTCCGAGTCAGGATTATCAAAGAATCTTTTGCCCCACGAAGCTAGCAAGGCCATATTATATTCTTTAATATTGGGAACCCCCAAACCTCCAAATTCTTTTTTCCTAGTAATCAAGCCCCAATTGGCCAGGTGGTATTTGTGTTGATCTCCTAAGTCCCCCCAAAAGAAATGGGCCATTTGAGAATTAATGGCATTGATTGTCCACTTAGGAAATTTGATAACAGACATCAAATAAGCAGGGATGCTAATCACACAAGCACACAACAAAATAATTTTCCCTTTGTAGGTGAGATATCTCCCCAGCCATCCAGAAATGCCTTTAATGATTCTGTCAATGATAGGCTGGAGGTATTCTCTTTTTAGTTTATCATAGTGCGGAGGCACTCCCAAATACTTAATAGGGAATGAGCCTTTTTTACAACAGAAAATTTGTGCAAACTCATTTGCAACTGCATAATCCACATTAATAGTCATGAGATCACTTTTGTGGAAGTTAATTTTCATACCAGACATGTTTTCAAAACATGACAGAAGCCATTTAAAGTTCCTTGCTTTGTGAACAGAGTTTTCCAAGAAGAGTATAGTATCGTCTGCATACTGCAGACTAACCACACCTCCAGGGATCACATGGGGCAGAAGCCCAGAAATTAGGTTTTGGGAAGTAGCCTTTTTGAGCATTTTGGTAAAAACATCAGCAACCAAGTTAAACAACAGAGGGGAGTGACGATCCCCTTGTTTGAGACCTTTTCCTCCTACAAAGTAGGGTCCATTAGTATCATTAATTCTCACACTAAAGGTGATGTTGATGAGAGTACTTTTGATCCAAGCAATCCACTTGCAGCCAAAATCTCTCGAATGAAGCATGTCAAACAGGAAATCCCAACTAACTCTATCATATGCTTTTTCATAGTCCAGCTTAAGAACTAAGCCCTCCGAGCCTGATTTTTTAATCTCATGGATCAGTTCATGAGCCATAACCACGCTCTCCAAAATGTATCTCCCCTTAATGAACACAGTTTGGTTAGAGGAAATCAATCTACGACCAATGAGGAAAACCCTATTGGTCATGGCTTTGGAAAAAAAATTAATCCCACAGTTACTCAGACTAATAGGTCTGAACTTCTTCATTTCCCTAGCATCAGGTTCTTTGGGAATGAGAACAATTAAGGCAAAATTCAAATGTTTTAAATCCAATTTACCCTCCTCGAAATCTCTGACTAGGGCCATAAAGTCAGATTTAATCACCTCCCAAAAGGTTTGATAAAACAAAAAAGATAAACCATCCGGGCTAGGGGCACCATGGGCATAAGACCCCAAAATTGCCTCTTTGATCTCCTCTTCAGAAAAGTTTTTTTTTGCAAATGATCATTCTCTTCCTGAGTAACCAATTCATCTTCCTCCCAAAAGGAAGGTCCAAGGCAGATGTTATGCTTAGTTTCAAAAGAAAATAAGTTTTTGTAATAGGCAGTAGCCACATCCAACATTTCCTGAGTAGTATAAACAGGACCATTCTCACCAATTAATTCGGATAAATGGTTTTTTCTATGTCTATGATTAGCTAGAGCATGAAAAAAAGCATTATTCTTATCCCCATCAATAATTCGACGATCTCTAGAGCGCTGCCATAAAGCAGTCTCCTCTTTGGTCCATATTTGTGCAAGTTCTTTTTTAATATCCTCCATCTTGACCCTATCACGATCATCAATTTGATTCCTCTCAGAAAAGACGTCGAGAATGTCAAACTCGAGCAAAAGCTCTCTCTTCTTTTTCTTAATACCTGCTTCAATGTTAATACTCCAACCCCTAGCTTTCTTCCTAAATATCTTGCTTTGTTCATCCAAATATCTAAAGCTATTTTCCCAGGAACCGGGGTGTTCCAGGTATCAGCCACCATTTTTTAAAAATCAGGGTGGTCAAGCCACCATTTTTCAAAGCGAAAGATCTTCGGGGAGGTAACCCTCCGAGCCCCAGTTTCCAAAATCAAGGGTGTATGATCACTGCCTACACGAGGGAGTGAGTTACTACTGACATGGGAAAGTGAGCGTCCCAGGAAAGAGAAGTAAAAATTCTATCAGTGGTGGCAAAAATGGGATTATCTTGGTTATTACTCCAAGTATACTTCCTATTCGCAACACCAATCTCCACAAGGGACCATTTATTAATCCAGTCATTGAAGAGGTAGGAAAATTGATTATTAATAACTCCATTGTTTTTGTCAGCCGTGGACCTAACTAAGTTAAAGTCACCCCAAGCAAAGCTGGATAAGTGAGACCACCAATGATATCATGCAATTCAGCAATGAATTCTAGTTTAAATTCATTGTAAGAAGTACCATAAACAGTAATAAGATGCCAAATAAAACCATCTACTTTGTTCTTCAACGTTGCAACAATGCAAAATCTCTTATTAACAAAATCAATTGTTTCAAATAAATCACTGTTCAGACCCCATAAGGATCCCAACCAGCCGTGTTTATCGCAGGAAGACAATGCCAATCAAAAACCTTGCTACCAGATATACTTTTTAGGATATGATTGTCAATATTTTCTCTCTTAGTTTTAAAGAAACATAGGAAATCCACATGGTTATTACTGATAAAGTCCCCTAGGCACTGTATTTTCCCAGGTTGACCAAGACCTCAAATATTCCAAAAAGCACCTATCATTTAATTTTAAATGGGTGAGATAAGCCACATGGCTTCTTCTTAGTATTTAAACAGGGGCATTCCATACCTGAATCAACAGTGCAAACTCATTCATTATATGGTATATCACCCTTTCCAGAAATAGGAGTAGGGACACCCAAGTCCATCAGATCTAAGTTGTCAGGGAGAACAATCTCCGGGTTTTCATTAGCAAATTGCGGACATTTAACTTTTTCCTTGTCAACTAGATCAAGAGTAATATCGTTTTGTTCCTTCTCATTGTTACCAATACACAAATCCACTTGAGGAGTATATGAAGCAAGTTCATTAGGATTTAGGATAGCAAACAATTTACCTTTTAATGTAGCAGGAATTTCCAAGGTTTTCTTCATCATGTATGTGGTCGCCTTGTCCATGATCTTAACATTCCGGTGATTTCTGGTCATAGGTTTATCAGTAAGCACCGGGCCCCAAGTAGGTGAGCTTTTGACATTGGGTTTTTTTAACTACTATATCAGCTTTCTCCAATGAGTCTAGTAAAGATCTCTTCACAGAATTCATCGCCAAGGTCAGTTCATCTAGTAAACATTGCATCTCAATATTGTCATTTTCTTCTTCCGCGTCGGACTCCCCCATTTCAAACTTGCTAAGCAGTGCAGGACAATAGTCCAGATGAATTGACAGAGCATCAGATGTTGCAAATCTCGAGATTGGTTCAGATTCCTCATCATCATTTTTTTTCACTGGTGTCTTATCCTTGAGGTCATCCATAGTTGCTCCTGTCTTTGTATTCATCATGTCGAGAGGAATGATCTCTACTGCAGAAGCAGCCACTTGAGACATGTTTTTGTTCGAACTTGAGGCGGAGATTGTCTTAGTGGGGAAATTGGCCTTATCCAGTTCCTCAATTGCCTCATCATTGTCTTCTTCCATGCCATCCTTACTAGAAGCATCTCTGTTGTTGTTCTCATTATTATCCTCTAACTTATCCAGATCTGGATCATCATCATCTCCATCAGATTCCTCACCGTTCTGCTCAAAACCTTCTACTGTAAAGAACAGCAGATACAATTTCTTTTTCATCTCCACCAGCCTCTCAAAAGGGATCTTTCTGGGATCTCTGCAAGCAACTTTGACCCAGATTATTTCATAAAAACTCTTGAAAATACCATTCCAGTCGACATCCACTAGGATCCCAAAACAGGCAGTGATTTGTGCAAAGACTTTCCAAGCACACCACTTGGGGGGAATCCCTTCGATCTGCACCCAGGCCTCAGTAAGTGCTCCAAACTCATCCAACATTCCTTCCCGTTCACATATTTTGATAGATATCCCAGCAATAGGCAGCTCAAAAGGAGGAAATTCAATTAGGTCATCCACATTTTTCCAAGGTGGAAATCTCAACAGAAACTTCTTGCTCTCCAGCTCTCTGATTTGCCATGGCCCCTCTTTGTTCTTACAAAAGATACCATTAAGTTGAGTCAGCAGATCCGAGGCAGAAACTAAAGGAAATATGCCCTAGTGGCAATAATAAAGTTATTATTTATTTCCTTATATCATGATAAATGTTTATTATTCATGCTAGAATTGTATTAACCGGAAACTTAATACATGTGTGAATACATAGACAAACAAAGTGTCACTAGTATGCCTCTACTTGACTAGCTCGTTGAATCAAAGATGGTTAAGTTTCCTAGCCATATACATGAGTTGTCATTTGATTAACGGGATCACATCATTAGAGAATGATGTGATTGACTTGACCCATTCTGTTAACTTAGCATTTGATCGTTTAGTATATTGCTATTGCTTTCTTCATGACTTATACATGTTCCTATGTCTATGACATTGTGCAACTCCCGAATACCGGAGGAACACTTCGTGTGCTACCAAACGTCACAACATAACTGGGTGATTATAAAGGTGCTCTACAGGTGTCTACGATGGTACTTGTTGAGTTGGCATAGATCGAGATTAGGATTTGTCACTCCGATTGTCGAAGAGGTATCTCTGGGCCCTCTCGGTAATGCACATCACTATAAGCCTTGCAAGCATTGTAACTAATGAGTTAGTTGTGGGATGATGTATTACGGAATGAGTAAAGAGACTTACCAGTAACGAGATTGAACTAGGTATTGAGATACCGATGATCGAATCTCGGGCAAGTAACATACCGATGACAAAAGGGAACAACGTATGTTGTTATGCGGTTTGACCGATAAAGATCTTCGTAGAATATGTAGGAACCAATATGAGCATCCAGGTTCCGTCATTGGTTATTGACCGGAGATAAGTCTCGGTCATGTCTACATAGTTCTCGAACCCGTAGGGTCCGCACGCTTAATGTTCGGTGACGATCGGTATTATGAGTTTATGTGTTTTGATGTATCGAAGGTAGTTTAGAGTCCCGGATTAGATCCGGGACATGACGCGGAGTCTCGAAATGGTCGAGACGTAAATATCGATATATTGTACGACTATATTCGGACATCGGAAAGGTTCCGAGTGATTCGGGTATTTTTCGGAGTACCGGGGAGTTACAGGAATACAGGGGAAGAAGTATTGGGCCTCATGGGCCAAGTGGTGGAAGAGAAGAGGCAGGACAAGGCAGGGTGCGCGCCCCCCTAGCCGAAACCGAATTGGACTAGGGGGTCGGCCCCCCTTTCCTCCTTTCCTCCCTCTCCTTCCTTCTCCCTCTCCTCCTTCCTTTCCCCCTCCTAGTAGGAGTAGGAAAGGGAAGTCCTAATCCTACTAGGAGGAGGACTCCTCCTCCTGGCGCGCCCTGCAAGGGCCGGCCGACCTCCCCCTTGCTCCTTTATATACGGGGGTAGGGGGTGTAACGCTCCAAGACCGGAGCTTCAGGTGCCTTCCATGTTTTTCGGGTTTCGTCGTGTGTTTTGTTTTGCTTGTTGCATTCATCATTGCATCATGTGCATTGCATCATGTCTTCTTGCACCTCTTCTTTAAAAACTCAACTAAATAAAAAGCATAGATCTTTGATCTATTTAAATTGAGGGAACTCACCTGCAGATTTCTCTATATAACATATCCTCCTAATAATTATGGAGCTATCATTAAATATTCCATTCTTTTGGAATTAACTGTTGACACACTTGCAAATAAATCCCAATGCCTTTGTTATCTCAATTCTTGGTCTCCCACTTGTCCTCATATTCTTTTATCGTTTTATCGAGGCTCTTCCTAAATGTTCAACATTTTTGGAAACTTTGGATTCCTACTCCTTTCAAACGAGTTGAATTAAATTCAAATGCATTTGAATTTAAATCTTGCAATCATGGTCATTCCTATTTTCTCGAAACAAGCACATTTTTGTGAGTCCGGGAAAATTATTCGCGTGTCCAACTTCTTCCCCCAATCTCTCTTTCTTTTCTTTCTTTTCTCCGTTTTTTTCTTCTTTCTTTAGAGGGAGAGCAGAGCCCAGCTGGCCACTTGGGCCTCCTAGCTAAGCTGGCCCTTTAGGCCTAGCCGCCCCACCTAACCCTAACCCTCTCCCGAAACCCCACATCCTTCCCTCGTTTCCACCCCGCCGCCAAGAGAACCCATGGGAAAACCCCACCTCCATCGATCCCCCTCCTCTCGATCCCTTGGCCTCTCCATTCTCTCCCTCTCGTGCCCTTGCCGCCACCGCCTCCCTCCGCAGCGCCCCCGTCTCGCTCGCAGGCCCTCTCCTCTCCTGCACCATCCCCGACGCCGGCAAGCCCGCCGCCACGCCCGACCAAGTCGCCTCCCTCTGCTCTACTCCGCCTCCGCGTCGCCATCCTCCATGGCCGCTGCCGGCCGAGCTCGAAGCTCCGCCGCTGCACCTCGTCGCCGGAGTCCCGCTTCTCTGCCTCCCCTACTTCGCCGAGCGCCATCGCCCGCTGCAGCCGTCGTCTCCATCCAGCGGGATCGAGCATGATGACAAGGACCAGCGCCTACCCTGCGTTAACTCCACCCGCCAGGAGCCCGCGACCCGTGCGCCTCCTCCATGGTCTTCCTCCTTGCCTCCATGGGCGCGAGGGTCGAGCTCGCCCGCCCCACCGCCTCGCCAGGGCCGCCGGGCACCGCAGCCTGCTGGTTTCTTCTCTGCTTGAGGAGCTCCCACAGCCGCGCATGGCTACGCCTCCCTTGGAGCTCCGCCGCTGGGGCTGCTCCTCGCCTGCGTCGCTGCCTTCCCTCGTGCTGCTGCTCCTCTGCTTGTCCTCTGCCGCCCGCAGCGCGCATGGCCGATTTGCCCTGCCTTGTTCGACCGCCGGAACCACGCCAAGTCGTTGCCTCTTTGCATCTGCGCTGTGTTGCTGTGGATTCATGCAACCGTGGAATCAATCCCAAGCGTCAAGTACTAGGACACTACGAAACCTGAATCGCCAAGACCGGACCCGTCAAGTACCCCTTCGGATTCGTCAAGACCCTCATGTACAACTACACCCGATGATGCGACAAGTACCCCGACAACGTGTACATCTACGTCGCCAAGACCAGACCGACAAGTACCCCGACATCGCGTGTACCACTACCGTCACCCCGAAGATGTTGGAGTCATCAAGTACCTCTCCGAACGAACGTGAACGACTACCGTTGCAAGAACAGGACCGGAAAGTCCGAAGACCCCAAGTACCACGACACCGATGACATGAACGTCTATGGAAACTCGTGCAATGATAAACATGTACCACTACCGTCGCCGAGATCGCGAGAACCTCTACCATCGACCCTAGACCGTGCGAGAACGACTCGCGCCCATGGATCGCTGGAGGGGTCTTGACGAATCCGAAGGGGTACTTGGCGCTTGGGATTGATTCCACGGTTGCATGCATCCACGGCAACACAGCGCAGATGCAAAGAGGCAATGACTTGGCGCGGTTCCGGTGGTCGCGTTTGTGAGGATCCGTTTGACTACGTCCGTTTGTCTTCTTCATGGACTTGTTCTTCTTCCTTGCGGGATCTCAGGCAAGATGACCATACCCTCGAAATCACTTCTATCTTTGCTTGCTAGATGCTCACTCTATTGCTATGCCTATGCTGCGATACCTACCTCTTGCTTATCATGCCTCCCATATTGCCATGTCAAGCCTCTAACCCACCTTGTCCTAGAAAACCGTTGTTTGGCTATGTTCCCGCTTTGCTCAGCCCCTCTTATAGCGTTGCTAGTTGCAGGTGAAGATGGAGTTTGTTCCATGTTGGAACATGATATTTGTTGGGATATCACAATATCTCTTATTTAATTAATGCATCTATATACTTGGTAAAGGGTGGAAGGCTCGGCCTTATGCCTGGTGTTTTGTTCCACTCTTGCCGCCCTAGTTTCCGTCATACAGGTGTTATGTTCCTTGAGTTTGCGTTCCTTACACGGTTGGCTTATAATGGGAACCCCTTGATAGTTCGCCTTGAATAAAACTCCTCTAGCAAGGCCCAACCTTGGTTTTAACATTCGCCACCTAGCCTTTTCTTTCCCTTGGGTCGGCCGACTCAAGGGTCATCTTTATTTAAACCCCCGGGCCAGTGCTTCTTTAAGTGTTGGTCCAACCCAGAGCACCGTGCGGGGCTGTCCCTTGGCAACTTGGGTTACGTTGGCTCCCGTACGCTTAGCTTATCCGGTGTGCCCTGAGAACGAGATATGTGTAGCTCCTATCGGGATTTGTCAGCACAGCCGGTGGTCTTGCTGGTCTTGTTTTACCATTGTCGAAATGTCTTGTAACCGGGATTCCGAGTCTGATCGGGTTGTCTTGGGAGAAGGAATATCCTTCGTTGACCATGAGAGCTTGTGATGGGCTAAGTTGGGACACCCCTGCAGGGATTTGAACTTTTGAAAGTCGTGCCCGCGGTTATGGGCAGGTGGGAATTTGTTAATGTTCAGTTGTAGAAAACCTGAAACTTAACTTAATTAAAATGCATCAACCGCGTGTGTAGCCGTGATGGTCTCTTCTCGGCGGGGTCCGGGAAGTGAACACGGTGTTGGAGTTATGCTTGACGTAGGTTGTTCTAGGATCACTTCTTGATCATAGTTTCTCGACCGTGCTTTGCCTCCTCTTCTCGCTCTCATTTGTGTATGTTAGCCACCATATATGCTAGTCGCTTGCTGCAGCTCCACCTCATACCTTTTACCCTTCCTATAAGCTTAAATAGTCTTGATCGCGAGGGTGTGAGATTGCTGAGTCCCCATGGCTCACAGATACTTCCAAATCCAGTTTGCAGGTGCCGATGATATCATGCAGGTGGCACAACCGAGCTCAAGGAGGAGCTCGATGAAGATCTCGTTCTTTGTGTTGTTTCGTTTCAGTCGATCAGTAGTGGTGCCCAGTTGGGGCGATCGGGGATCTGTAGCATTAGGGGTGGTCTTCTTTATTTTGGTTCCGTAGTCGGACCTTGATTGTACTTGGTTGTTGTAATGCTTTATTCATGTATTGTGTGAAGTGGCGATTGTAAGCCAACTATGTATCTCTTTCCTTATTCAGTACATGGGATGTGTAAAGATTACCACTCTTGCGACATTGCTTACAATGCGGTTATGCCTCTAAGTCATGCTTCGACACATGGGAGATATAGCCGCATCGTGGGCATCATAGGGGGACACCCCAAGACACACAAGTTGATTGTTCCAAGTCGTGTGCGGTGCCCCCCTCCACCATAATCCACCTTGATCATATCGTAGCGGTGCTTAGGCGAAGCCTTGCGTCGGTAGCAACATCATCACCGTCATCACGCCGTCGTGCTGACGGAACTCTCCTGTGAAGCTCTGCTGGATCGGAGTTCGTGGGACGTCATCGAGCTGAACGTGTGCTGAACTCGGAGGTGCAGTACGTTCGGTACTTTGATCGGTCGGACCGTGAAGACGTACGACTACATTAACCGTGTTCTCGTAACGTGCTTACGGTCTATGAGGGTACGTGGACGATACTCTTTCCTCTCGTTGCTATGCATCACCATGATCTTGCGTGTGCGTAGGATTTTTTTTGAAATTACTACATTCCCCAACAGTGGCATCCGAGCCAGGTTTATGCGTATATGTTATATGCACGAGTAGAACACAAAGGAGTTGTGAGCGTGGGTATATACATATTGCTTGCCGTCACTAGTTGATTCTTGATTCAGCAGCATTGTTGGATGAAGCGGCCCAGACCGAGATTACGCGTACGCTTACGCGAGACTGGTTCTACCGACGTGCTTCGCAAATAGGTGGCTAGTGGGTGTCTGTTACTCCAGCTTTAGTTGAATCGGATTCAATAAACTGGGTTCTTTCTGAAGATCAAAAGCAATCACTATACTGTGTTGTGGTTTTTGATGCATAGGTAAGAACGGTTCTTGCTCAGCCCGTAGCAACCACGTAAAACTTGCAACAACAAAGTAGAGGACGTCTAACTCTTTTTTGCAGGGCATGTTGTGATGTGATATGGTCAACACGTGATAAGATATAAGTTGTTGTATAAGATGATCATGTTTTGTTGAAGTTATCGGCAACTGGCAGAAGCCTTATGGTTGTCTCTTTATTGCATAAGATGCAAGTGCCAAATAATTTCTTTACTTTATCGCTATGCGATAGCAATAGTTGCCAGAGCAATAGTTCGTGAGACGATCTTGTGACGACACGTTGATGGAGATCATGGTGTCATGCCGGTAACAATGAAGATCATGACAATACTTTGGAGATGGAGATCAAAAGCACAAGATGATGATGGCCATATCATGTCACATATTTTGATTGCATGTGATGTTTATCTTTTATACATCTTATTTTTCTTATTTCGACGGTAGCTTTACAAGATGATCTCTCACTAAATTTCAAGGTACAAGCGTTCTCCCTGAGTATGCACCGTTGCCAAAATTCGTCATGCTGAGACACCACGTGATGATCAGGTGTGATAAGCTCTACGTTCACATACAATGGGTGCAAGCCAGTTTTGCACACGCAGAAATACTCGGGTTAAACTTGACGAGCCTAGCATATGCAGATATGGCCTCGGAACACTGGAGACCGAAAGGTCGAGCGTGAATCATATAGTAGATATGACCAACATAATGATGTTCACCATTGAAAACTACTCCATCTCACATGATGATCGGACATGGTTTAGTTGATTTGGATCACGTGATCATTTAGATGACTAGAGGGATGTCTATATAAGTGGGAGTTCTTAAGTAATATGATTAAATTGAACTTTAATTTATCATGAACTTAGTCCTAATAGTATTTGCATAACTATGTTGTAGATCAATGAAGGAAATATGCCCTAGAGGCAATAATAAAGTTATTATTTATTTCCTTATTTCATGATAAATGTTTATTATTCATGCTAGAATTGTATTAACTGGAAACATAATACATGTGTGAATACATAGACAAACATAGTGTCACTAGTGTGCCTCTACTTGACTAGCTCATTGATCAACGATGGTTAAGTTTCCTAAACCATAGACATGAGTTGTCATTTGATCAATGTGATCACATCATTAGGAGAATGATGTGATTGACTTGACCCATTCCGTTAGCTTAGCACTTGATCATTTTTGTTTACTGCTATTGCTTTCTTCATGACTTATACATGTTCTTATGACTATGAGATTATGCAACTCCCGAATACCAGAGGAACACTTTGTGTGCTACCAAACATCACAACGTAACTGGATGATTATAAAGGTGCTCTACAAGTGTCTCTGAAGGTACTTGTTGAGTTGGCATAGATCAAGATTAGGATTTGTCACTCTGATTGTCGGAGAGGTATCTTACCAGAGCTCGCAGTAGCACCTGGGTATTTGATACTGGTTCTGTTGCTAATATTTGCAACTCGAAATAGGGACTACGGATTAAGCGAAGACTGGCTAAGGACAAGGTGACGATGCGCGTGGGAAATGGTTCCAAAGTCGATGTGATCGCCGTCGGCACGCTACCTCTACATCTACCTTCGGGATTAGTTTTAGACATAAATAATTGTTATTTGGTGCCAGTGTTAAGCATGAACATTATATCTGGATCTTGTTTGATGCGAGACGGTTATTCATTTAAATCTGAGAATAATGGTTGTTCTATTTATATGAGTAATATCTTTTATGGTCATGCACCCTTGATGAGTGGTCTATTTTTGTTAAATCTCGATAGTAGTGATACACATATTCATAATGTTGAAGCCAAAAGATGTAGAGTTGATAATGATAGTGCAACTTATTTGTGGCACTGCCGTTTGGGTCATATTGGTATAAAGCGCATGAAGAAACTCCATATTGATGGACTTTTGGAATCACTTGATTATGAATCACTTGGTACTTGCGAACTGTGCCTTATGGGCAAGATGACTAAAATGCCGTTCTCCGGAACTATGGAGCGAGCAACAAATTTGTTGGAAATCATACATACTGATGTATGTGGTCTGATGAATATTGAGGCTCGCGGCGGGTATCGTTATTTTCTCACCTTCACAGATGATTTGAGCAGATATGGGTATATCTACTTAATGAAATATAAGTCTGAAACATTTGAAAAGTTCAAAGAATTTCAGAGTGAAGTGGAAAATCATCGTAACAAGAAAATAAAGTTTCTACGATCTGATCGTGGAGGAGAATATTTGAGCTACGAGTTTGGCCTACATTTGAAACAATGCGGAATAGTTTCACAACTCACGCCACTCGGAACACCACAGCGTAATGGTGTGTCCGAACGTCGTAATCGTACTTTACTAGATATGGTGTGATCTATGATGTCTCTTACTGATTTACCGCTATCGTTTTGGGGTTATGCTTTATAGACGGCTGCATTCACGTTAAATAGGGCACCATCAAAATCTGTTGAGATGACACCTTATGAACTATGGTTTGGCAAGAAACCAAAGTTGTCATTTCTTAAAGTTTGGGGCTGCGATGCTTATGTGAAAAAGCTTCAACCTGATAAGCTCGAACCCAAATCGAAGAAATGTGTCTTCATAGGATATCCAAAGGAAACTGTTGGGTATACCTTCTATCACAGATCCGAAGGCAAGACATTCTTGTTAAGAATGGATCCTTTCTAGAGAAGGATATTCTCTCGAAAGAAGTGAGTGGGAGGAAAGTAGAACTTGATGAGGTAACTGTACCTGCTCCCCTTTTGGAAAGTAGTTCATCACAGAAGCCGGTTCCTGTGACATCTACACCAATTAGTGAGGAAGCTAATGAAACTTCAGATCAAGTTACTACCGAACCTCGTAGGTCAATCAGAGTAAGATCCGCACCAGAGTGGTACGGTAATCCTATTCTGGAGGTCATGTTACTTGACCATGACGAACCTATGAACTATGATGAAGCGATGATGAGCCCAGATTTCGCAAAATGGCTTGAGGCCATGAAACCTGAGGTGGGATCCATGTATGAGAAAAAAGTGTGGACTTTGGTTGACTTGCCCGATGATCGGCAAGCCATCGAGAATAAATGGATCTTCAAGAAGAAGAGAGATGCTGACAGTAATGTTACTGTCTACAAAGCTCGACTTGTTGCGAAAGGTTTTTGACAAGTTCAAGGAGTTGACTACGATGAGACCTTCTCACCCGTAGCGATGCTTAAGTCCGTCTGAATCATGTTAGCAATTGCCGCGTTTTATGATTATGAAATTTGGCAAATGGATGTAAAGACTACATTCCTGAATGGATTTCTGGAAGAAGAGTTGTATATGATGCAACCTGAAGGTTTTATCGATCCAAAGGGAGCTAACAAAGTGTGCAAGCTCCAGCGATCCATTTATGGACTGGTGCAAGCCTCTCAAAGTTGGAATAAACATTTTGATAGTGTGATCAAAGCATATGGTTTTATACAGACTTTTTGAGAAGCCTGTATTTACAAGAAAGTGAGTGGGAGCTCTTTCTAATATTATATGTGGATGACATATTGTTGATTGGAAATGATATAGAATTTCTAGATAGCATAAAAGGATACTTGAATAAGAGTTTTTCAATGAAAGACCTCGGTGAAGCTGCTTATATATTGGGCATCAAAATCTATAGAGATAGATCAAGACGCTTAATTCGACTTTCACAAAGCACATACCTTGATAAAGTTTTTAAGAAGTTCAAAATGGATCAAGCTAAGAAAGGGTTCTTGCCTGTATTACATGGTGTGAAGTTGAGTAAGACTCAATGCCCGACCACTGCAGAAGATAGAGAGAAAATGAAAAGTGTTCCCTATGCTTCAGACATAGGCTCTATCATGTATGCAATGCTGTGTACCAGACCTGATGTGTGCCTTGCCATTAGTCTAGCAAGGAGGTACCAAAGTAATCCAGGAGTGGATCACTGGACAGCGGTCAAGAACATCCCGAAGTACCTGAAAAGGACCAATGATATGTTTCTCGTTTATGGAGGTGACAAAGAGCTCATCATAAATGGTTACGTTGATGCAATCTTTGACACTGATGCGGACGATTCTAAATCGCAAACCAGATACGTGTTTATATTAAACGGTGGAGCTATCATTTGGAGCAGCTCTAAACAGAGCGTCGTGGCGGGATCTACATGTGAAGCGGAGTACATTGCTGCTTCGGAAGCAGCGAATGAAGGAGTCTGGATGAAGGAGTTCATATCTGACCTAGGTGTCATACCTAGTGCATCGGGTCCAATGAAAATCTTTTGTGACAATACTGGTGTAATTGCCTTGGCAAAGGAATCCAGATTTCACAAGAGAACCAAGCACATCAGGAGACGCTTCAACTCCATCCAGGATGAAGTCCAGGTGGGAGACATAGAGATTTGCAAGATACATACGGATCTAAATGTTGCAGACCCGTTGACTAAGCCTCTTCCACCAGCAAAACATGATCAACACCAAGGCTCCATGGGTGTTAGAATCATTACTGTGTAATCTAGATTATTGACTCTAGTGCAAGTGGGAGAGTGAAGGAAATATGCCCTAGAGGCAATAATAAAGTTATTATTTATTTCCTTATTTCATGATAAATGTTTATTATTCATGCTAGAATTGTATTAACCGGAAACATAATACATGTGTGAATACATAGACAAACATAGTGTCACTAGTGTGCCTCTACTTGACTAGCTCATTGATCAAAGATGGTTAAGTTTCCTAAACCATAGACATGAGTTGTCATTTGATCAATGGGATCACATCATTAAAAGAATGATGTGATTGACTTGACCCATTCCGTTAGCTTAGCACTTGATCGTTTTTGTTTACTGCTATTGCTTTCTTCATGACTTATACATGTTCTTTTGACTATGAGATTATGCAACTCCCGAATACCAGAGGAACAATTTGTGTGCTACCAAATGTCACAACCTAACTGGGTGATTATCAAGGTGCTCTACAAGTGTCTCCGATGGTACTTGTTGAGTTGGCATAGATCAAGATTAGGATTTGTCACTCCGATTGTCGGAGAGGTATCTTTGGGCCCTCTCGGTAATACACATCACTATAAGCCTTGCAAGCAATACAACTAATGAGTTAGTTGCAGGATAGTGCATTACGGAACGAGTAAAGAGACTTGCCGGTAACGAGATTGAACTAGGTATTGGGATACCGACGATCGAATCTTGGGCAAGTAACATACCGGTGACAAAGAGAACAACGTATAATGTTATGCGGTTTGACCGAGAAAGATCTTCATAGAATATGTAGGAACCAATATGAGCATCCAGGTTCCGCTATTGGTTATTGACCGGAGACATGTCTCGGTCATGTTTACATAGTTCTCGAACCCGCAGGGTCCGCACGCTTAAAGTTCTGCGACGATCGGTTTTATGAGTTTATATGTTTCGATGTACCGAAGGTAGTTCGGAGTCCCGAATATGATCACGAACATGACGAGGAGTCTCGAAATGGTCGAGACATAAAGATTGATATATTGGAAGCCTACATTTGGACATCGGAAGAGTTCCGGGTAAAATCGGGATTTTACCGGAGTACCGGAGGGGTTACCGGAACCCCTCGGGGGCTAATGGGCCTTGTTGGGCCATAAGGGAAAGAGAGAGGGGCCGACCTAGGGCAGGCAGCGCGCCCCCTCCCTCTGGTCTGAATTGGACTAGGAGAGGGGGGGGGTGTCGGTGTCAAAACCGGCGGATCTCGGGTAGGGGGTCCCGAACTGTGTGTCTAAGGCGGATGGTAACAAGAGGCAGGGGACACGATGTTTACCCAGGTTCGGGCCCTCTTGATGGAGGTAATACCCTACGTCCTTCTTGATTGTTCTTGATGATATGAGTATTACAAGAGTTGATCTACCACGAGATCAGAGAGGCTAAACCCTAGAAGCTAGCCTATGGTATCATTGTATGTTGTCCTGCGGACTAAAACCCTCTGGTTTATATAGACACCGGAGGGGGCTAGGGTTACACAAGGTCGGTTACAAAGGAGGAGATATACATATCCGTATTTCCTAGCTTGCCTTCCACGCCAAGTAGAGTCCCATCCGGACACGAGACGAAGTCTTCAATCTTGTATCTTCATAGTCCAACAGTCCGGCCAAAGGATATAGTCCGGCTGTCCGGAGACCCCCTAATCCAGGACTCCATCAGTAGCCCCCGAACCAGGCTTCAATGACGATGAGTCTGGCGCAGTATTGTCTTCGGCATTGCAAGGCGGGTTCTTCTCCGAATCTTGAATATCTGTTAAGTAGTGTCAGGCTCCCATAAATGTTGGACTTCTTGGCTTCTGTGCCCAATAAGGGTCATCTTCCACGCGTTGAGCGAATGCGAGGAGCCATGGCGTTTTTACATTCACCCCCTAGCCAGGTAAACAAGTTGTCTATTAAAGGGATGTGGATTCTTAGATCCAACCCACACCATCCTCCCCCGGCGAGAATCCATCGGAGCGCGCTCGAAAAAAATCCATTCCAACATGGCCAACCACCGCTGCTCCTCCTCCTGCCCCGTAGCCCTAAGCCCAGTGATTGGGAGAGGTGTTCCATCCCGCACAGTCGATTAGTGTAGCTGCAGACTCAGGGATTTCTCCCTCCAGCGTATATGGTCCCCGTCCAAGCCGGGCTCGCCACTTATAATGGCGGGGAGCAAGCGGAGAGCTTCCCCAGCCCCTCTAAGGGGGAGCGGGTATGCCTCATCCCTTACTTACTAAGGGGACTCGGATTTCCAATTCATCCGTTCCTCCACGGGCTCCTGGAGTTCTACGGCCTCCAACTGCATAATTTCACCCCTGCTTCCATACTACACATCGCCGGTTATGTTGCCCTTTGTGAGCTGTTTCTGGGTTGCGAGGCTCATTTTGAGCTGTGGAAGAGGTTATTTTGCCTTGTGCCCCGCACACAGAAGGGGTCACTTTATCAAGTGGGCAGAGCCGGAATATGGCGCATCACCGAAACCGGATACCTGTCCGGTACTCCGAAGAAGACATCCGAAGACTGGCCTTCGAAGTGGTTTTATATGGAGGACGTCCCCCTTCCAGACCCTGTTCGGCGGGGTCTCCCTGAGTTCAACAATGCTCCTTTGAAGAAACGCCGAAGCTGGCGCCCACGGAGCCCCCAGGAGGAAGACGACAGAGAAGTCCTCTACCTGATGAACCGGATTAAAGTGCTGGCTCAATCAGGGTTGACAATAATCGAGGTTATGTCAATATGCATAATGCGGGGAGTGCAGCCACTTCAATATCGAGGGCACCCCCTGTGGTGTTTTAACGGGGAAGATGATGCCACCCGTTGCGGGTGTAAGGGACCGGACTCCGCTGTTGCTTTAGCAAAAATTCTGTCCGAGTTGTTCAATGGAGAGGAAGAGGAGTTCATCCGTATCAAGCCACGGGATGGATTCTCCATGTACAACCCTCCAAGCTGGGTGAGTTATACCTCTTTTACTCCCATTCTTCCCGCATTCTTCGTCGTAGGTACTCACCTTGCCATTTTATGGCAGGAACTGCGAAAAGCTGTAAGGGAGGTCAACAACCCATCTCCACAACCAGAGGACCCTGGCCGGGCCCTCGGTCCCGGACTCGAAGAGGATCCGGACATATTCGTGGAGTTGATAGACAGGCAATTCTATCAATTGAGCTGCGATGACGCCATGGTGGCCATAATGACCGACTATCCCGAACTGCTCCCTGCGTCGCACGTAAGAGAAACCAAAATACCAACTCCAAAAATAGGATCCCCATTTAGACACTTCACCTACCGTACACATATGGTGTTTTACACGGAAGGCATTCGGGACGACGGGCCGAACCCGCAGCAACTTGCCAACAAGAGGCACCGAAGCCGGGTAGGCCAAAAAGGAAGGCGGTCAGGACGGAGATGCCGGCGCAGAGGTATGACACAAAACCTCACTCCGTGGTTGTCGTCTTTCTCAAAATGCAATGACGTCCATGCTTCTTTAATAGAAAAAACGCTCGCCGGACTATATCCGGAGAGGCTGCCGATCACGCCTCCACCAGTTGGGCTCCAGGGCCAGACATAGAGGCGGAAGCCAACATGGGGCGGACGTCGGATGCTCCTCCTACAGAGGATGCGGATAGACTATCCGCTACAAATTCAGAAGTGGAGAGCACCATGAATCATAGGCGTCGCTGGGCCGTACTCCGTGACGCTTGTTTCTCGCCAGAGGCATTTGATGCCTTCAATTCCGGAGACGCGTACATCCGTGCTGCTCAAAATGGTCTAGCCAGAGCCATGGACCAGTATGTAAGGGATATACGGGTAAGCAAATCTGATGATTATATGTATCAGTACCCCCGAGACATGGGGGAGCTTATAGAGAAGCCTTGTGGCCGTCCGCGTCCCCGCCAGGAGGCATGGGGGAGCTTATAGAGAAGCTCAAGGGAGCGTGGCGGCGCTTCCGATTATGAAATATATCAGCATGCCGACAAGGTGCAAGGGAAGCTTGGGCTATGGTGAAGACACGATATACCAAGGCTGACCCAAACCACATGGCCGAGGTCGGACCTGTGGGGCCCGATGGGAAAGAGATCCCCGTCAGTTTAGTGTATGATCAAGTAGAATTAGCCGCAAAGTATTCCCAATAGGATTGTAGGCTAGACAGCCTATTGGATGGTATAGAAGAAGAATTTGATCAGTCTTAGTGACTGTGTACTTCAAGTGACATATGTAATGTCCCTAGCCGGATTGTAAATCATTTATCATGGCGGACCTTTTTGCTTCGACCTCTGGACCCAATATTCTGGAGTGTATCCGAATACCCACTCGGTTATGTAAAAACCGGGGTATGCATGGAAAACAGGCGTAGGGATCATAAGTGCTTGAACAGACAAGTACCCAACTAGCTATGTTATATTACATGGATAGTAAGAAACATCTTCAGGGGAGAATAGTTCTGTTAAGGGTTCCTTTCCCTGGGTACGCATGCCCTAATGTGCATGTCCGAACTGCGAGACACAGGCTAAAAACATCTAGGGGCGTGTAGTAATTGAAATGAAAGTCATCTTTTATTCACCGACCGAATATTCCCTTAAGAACGCTAGCTTTCGGCTTCACCCAGTCTAAGGTACACATCCGGCTGACCCGGCAGTAACAACCGCAGAGGTGCTCCCCTTATGCCCTAGCCGAATTAACGGGAACGTAGGGCATAAATACAAGAGCCAGGCAACCCAGCTTGGCCAAAACTTAAGTCATATCGATGCATATAATGGCGAAAAAAGGTACATGCGGAAGAATAACACATGTGCGGGGCATAAAGCCCGGAAAGATCATTAGATTAAGCTTCTGTATAAGAAGCCCCCAGGTATATTGAGCACGGTTAGCGTGTCAAGATTGTGTAACCAAGACACAAGTGTAGCCCTTTAGGGCCTTGAAGGGAAAATAGAGAAAGAAAGAGAGAAAAAACAGATGTGCAAAAAATTGATGGAGGTAAGGAGACGAACATAGAGTTCGGCACTAGGCGTAGAATCTTCAGAGTCTGGCTGCGTTCCATGGGTTTGGCTCGAGTCGATTATCCGATGCATCCCGCAGATGGTACGCTCCACCGGTTAGAATCTGGTTGATAATGAAGGGACCTTCCCATTTGGGCTTGAGCTTGTTCTTTTTCTTCTCCGGCAGGCGTAGAACTAGTTCGCCAATGTTATAGGTTTTGGCCCGTACTTCTCTTCTTTGATACCTTCGAGCCTGTTGCTGATAGAATGCGGAATGGGCCTTTGCTACGTCGTGTTCCTCCTCCAAGGCATCCAAACTATCTTGCCGATCGAGCTCGGGCTCTCTTTCTTCGTACATGCGCACTCGAGGTGAGTCATGGATTATGTCGCAAGGTAGTACCGCCTCAGCGCCGTACACCATAAAAACGGTGTGTATCCGGTAGTGCGATTCGGCATGGTCCGCAGCCCCCATAGTACGAAGTCGAGCTCCTCTACCCAATGTGTGTCTGATTCCTTTAAGGACCGCACTAATCTGGGTTTAATGCCGCTCATGATAAGACCATTGGCTCATTCGACTTGACCGTTAGTTTGCGGATGATAGACAGAAGCATAATCGAGCTTAATGCCCATGTTGCTGCACCAAAGTTTCACCTCGTCGGCTGTAAAGTTCGTGCCGTTGTCAGTGATGATGCTGTGAGGGATGCCATAACAGTGTACAACCCCGGATATGAAGTCTATCACCAGTCCGGATTCAGCCGTTTTGACAGGTTTGGCTTCTATCCATTTGGTGAATTTATCCACCATGACCAGTAAGTATTTTTTCTTATGGGTTCCCCTTTGAGGGGTCTGACCATATCAAGCCCCCAGACTTCAAAGGGCCAAGTAATGGGGATTGTTTGGAGGGTGGTAGGTGGCATGTGGCTTTGGTTTGCAAAAAGCTGGCAACCAACACAATGTTGGACCAGATGCTGTGCATCTGCCCGGACCGTCGGCCAATAAAAACCTGTACGTAAGGCCTTGCTTACAAGGGCCCGAGCTACGGCGTGGTGGCCGCCGAGTCCGGCATGGATTGCTGCCAAAAGCTTCCGCCCTTCCTCTTCGGAGATGCACCTTTGAAGGACTCCGGTTGTGCTTTTCTTGTAAAGCTCTCCCTCGTGGACCTTGTAGGCTTTAGATCGCCGCACTATGCAGCGTGCCTCATTTTGGTCCTCGGGTAGTTCCTGCCTAGTTAGGTAGGCCAGGAATGGTTCTGTCCACGGGGCGATGACAGCCATTATCACGTGGGCTGAAGGTGTTGTTTCGGTGGCGGAACCTCCGATTGTGTCAGAGTGTTCGTTATCTGGGGTTGTGGCCGGGTCCGGACTATTTTTTGCCGGTGTCCCCTTCCCATACCACGGATGGTTTGAACAGTCTTTCTAGGAAGATGTTCGGTGGGACAGGGTCGCGTTTAGCGCCGATACGGGCAAGGATGTACGCCGCCTGGTTGTTTTCCCGAGCCACATGGTGGAACTCAAGCCCCTCGAACCGAGCTGACATTTTGAGGACGGCGTTGCGATATGCCACCATTTTCGGATCCTTGGCATCAAAGTCTCCATTTATTTGGGATATTGCGAGGTTCGAGTCCCCGCGCACCTCCAGGCTTAGAATGCCCATGGAGACTGCCATCCGGAGACTGTGTAGAAGGGCCTCATATTCGGCCGCGTTATTGGAGTCTGTATATAGTATTTGGAGCACGTTTTGTATTGTATATCTGGTGGGGGACGTCAGGACGACGCCAGCCCCGAGACCAGCCATCATTTTAGAGTCGTCGAAGTGCATGATCCAGTTGGAGTATGCGCCGCACTCTTTAGGGAGTTCGGCTTCCGTCCATTCGGCGACGAAATCGGCCAATACTTGCGACTTAATGGCTCGCCGTGGTTTGTATGTTATGTCGAACGGGAGGAGCTCGATGGCCCACTTGGCAATCCGGCCCGTGGCATCGCGGTTGTTTATTATGTCATTTAGTGGTACTTCGGAGGCCACCGTGTTTAAACACTCTTGAAAGTAGTGTCGTAATTTCCGGGATGCCATGAATACCGCGTATGATATCTTTTGATAATGTGGGTACCGTGATTTGCATGGGGTGAGAACGGTGGATACATAATATACCGGCTTTTGAAGTGGGAATTTATGTCCGTACATCTCTCGTTCGATGACGAGCACTGCGCTTACAACTTGATGAGTTTCTGCTATATATAATAGCATTGGTTCGCCAACAGTTGGCGCGTCCAAGATTGGGTTGGTGGCCAGGATGGCTTTTATTTCTTCCAGTCCGGCCGTGGTTGCGTCCGTCCACTTGAAGTGTTCGGTGCGCCGAAGAAGGCGATAAAGGGGAAGTGCCTTTTCTCCTAATCGGGAGATAAAGCGGCTTAAAGCCACCACACATCCAGTCAATTTCTGGATTTGCTTGAGGTCGGTTGGGATAGCAAACTGCGACAAGGCTCAGATTTTATTCAATTCCTCTAATAGAGACGATGAAGCCCAGGAGCTTTCCGGCGGGAACGCCAAAAACACATTTTTCTGGATTGAGCTTAATGTCATATGTTCGGAGATTGGTGAACGTGAGCCTCAAGTCGTCTATTAAAGAGTCGACGTGTTTGGTTTTAATGACCACATCGTCTACATATGCCTCCACAGTCTTGGCAATCTGCTTTTCCAGACATGTCTGGATCATGCGCTGATATGTTGCGTCGGCGTTTTTGAGCCCGAAGGGCATTGTGTTAAAACAGAAGGGGCCGTACGGCGTGATAAATGCCGTTGCGGCTTGATCAGACTCCGCCATTTTAATCTGGTGGTAACCGGAGTATGCGTCGAGGAAGCACAATGATTCATGTCCTGTGGTAGCGTTGATGATTTGATCGATGCCAGGGAGTGGAAAGGGATCCTTTGGGCAAGCCTTATTAAGGTCTTTGAAGTCGACGCATAGGCGCCAGGATTTGTCCTTCTTTGGTACCATCACCAGGTTTGCTAGCCAGTCTGGATGTTTTATTTCTCTAATAAATTCGGCCTCCAGTAGCTTGGCTAGCTCTTCTCCCATGGCTTGCCGCTTAGGTTCAGAGAAACGCCGAAGAGTCTGCTTGACCGGCTTGAATCCTTTTAGAATATTAAGGCTATGCTCGGCCAATCTGCGTGGGATTCCTGGCATGTCTGAAGGATGCCAGGCGAATATGTCCCAATTCTCGCGCAGAAACTCCCGTAGTGTGGCGTCTACAGCGGGGTCTAACTGTGCCCCGATGGATGCTGTTTTTGTGGAGTCTGTTGGATGGACTTGGAATTTGACTATGTCGTCCGCAGGTTTAAAGAAGGTGGACTTGGATCTTTTGTCTAGTATCACGTCTTCCCTGTCCACCGTGGAGCGCAGCGCGGTTAACTCCTCCGCCACAAGGGCTTCGGATAATGCCTCGAGGGCTAGTGCGGCTGTTTTGTCTTGGAGTGCTATGTCCGGATCACTAACTAGAGTGATGATTCCATTGGGTCCGGGCATTTTGAGCTTCATGTACCCGTAATGGGGTATGGCTTGAAAAATCGTGAATGCCTCACGCCCTAGAAGGGCGTGGTATCCGCTACTGAACGGGGCCACTTGGAATGTAATTTCTTCGGACCTGTAATTCTCCGGAGTGTCGAATACCACATCAAGTGTGATTTTCCCAGCGCAACGTGCCTCCCGACTAGGGATGATCCCTCGGAAGGTTGTACTACTTTGCTCAATACGGTTGTTGTCTATTTCCATTTTTTGGAGAGTTTCCTCATAAATGAGATTTAGTCCGCTGCCGCCGTCCATGAGCACCTTATTGAGCCAAAAGCCGTCCACAATTGGACTGAGGACCAAAGCGGCTGGTGTTCGGGCTGTTCGGAATTTAGGTTCGTCATTGGCATTGAAGGTGATAGCCGTGTCACTTCATGGATTTATTGCTGCCATGTGGCTGACTTCGGCGAGGCTGCGGAGTGCTCGTTTACGCCTATTATTTGAGGCGAAGGTCTCGAAGACCGTTAATACTGTATTGTTATCCGTGGGAAGGTGCTCTGAGGTATTTTGGGTGAGGAGATCCTCACCGCTTTTGGCCACCTGCCGGAGTACCCAACATGCTCTGAGGCTGTGTGTTGATATGGTATCAGTTGTACTATGGATTTTGCCGGGTCCGTTAAGCCATCCCTCCAATACGGTTCCACGCCCTGTAGTGGACTTTTGCTTCTTTGTAATTGAGTCGGGCGACTTATGAGAGTGCACCCTTTTAGTTCGGACCGGGGGTTTTGTTAGAGCCGGATTATCCCAAAATTGCGTTTGGGTTTTCCAGGCACTTTCCATCGCACAGTATTTCCGTACTATGGCCGCCAAGTCAGCGAAGTGTGCTATGTCACGGCGACTTATGGCGTTGAGGACTCCCTTGTCCGTGCAATTGTTGCAAAAGAACGAAATTGCGTCTTCCTCGCGACAGTCCTTGACCTTGTTCATTACAAGGAGCAATCTGGCCCAATAGTGATGTACTGTCTCTTGGGGCGCTTGCCTGATGTGGGAAAGATCCTTTGTATCTGGGTGGGTGGCCCGAGAGGTCATCATCGGCGCCGCGGCCGAGCGGGCGGTCATGACGAAGCCGCCTAGTCGGAGAGTTTGGCCCACAGCCAGGGCTCCCCTAGAGGTGATGTTGTCCTTGATAACGAGGCGAGCCATCCTCCTTATGATGACGACACAACGGAACTCTCAATGAAAGCACCAATGTCGGTATCAAAACCTGCGGATCTCGGGTAGGGGGTCCCGAACTGTGCGTCTAAGGCGGATGGTAACAGGAGGCAGGGGACACGATGTTTACCCAGGTTCGGGCCCTCTTGATGGAGGTAATACCCTACGTCCTGCTTGATTGTTCTTGATGATATGAGTATTACAAGAGTTGATTTACCATGAGATCAGAGAGGCTAAACCCCATAAGCTAGCCTATGGTATCATTGTATGTTGTCCTACGGACTAAAACCCTCCGATTTATATAGACACCGGAGGAGGCTAGGGTTACACAAGGTCGGTTACAAAGGAGGAGATATAGATATCTGTATTTCCTAGCTTGCCTTCCACGCTAAGTAGAGTCCCATCCGGACACGAGACGAAGTCTTCAATCTTGTATCTTCATAGTCCAACAGTCCGGCCAAAGGATATAGTCCGGCTGTCCGGAGACCCCCTAATCCAGGACTCCCTCAGGAGGGCGATGCCCCCCTTTCCTTCTCTTTCTTCCCTTCCTTTCCCCCTCCTAGTAGGAGTAGGAAAGGGAGGAATCCTACTCCTACTAGGTGGAGGATTCCTCCTCCTGGCGCACCAACAAGGGCCGGCCGGCCTCCCCCTTCCTCCTTTATATACAGGGGCAGGGGCACCTCTAGACACACAAGTTGATCACAAAGATCTCTCCCAGCCGTGTGCGGTGCCCACCTCCACCATAATCCACCTCGGTCATACTGTAGCGGTGTTTAGGCGAAGCCCTGCTGCGGTAGATTCATCAACATCGTCACCACGCCGTCGTGCTGACGAAACTCTTCCCCGAGCAATACTGGATCGTGAGTTCACGGGACGTCACCGAGCTGAACGTGTGCTGAACATGGAGGTACCATACGTTCGGTACTGAGGATCGGTCGATCATGATGACGTACGACTACGTCAACCGCGTTGTCATAACGCTTCCGCTTAACGGTCTACGAGGGTACGTGGACGACACTCTCCCCTCTCGTTGCTATGCATCACCATGATCCTGCGTGTGTGTAGGAATTTTTCTGAAATTACTACGTTCCCCAACAATCAATAGCTCGCGATGTTGCTCCCCATTTATTTTTCGATATGTTCCTAGAGAAAACTAAGTTGAAAGATGTTAGTAGCAATGAAGCACATTGGATCCGTGATTTGAGGATTATCCTCCTTGCTACATAGAAGAATTATGTCCTTGATGCACCACTAGGTGACAGACCAATTGCAGGAGCATATGCAGACGTTATGAACGTTTGGCAAAGCTCAGTATGATGACTACTTGATAGTTTAGTGCACCATGCTTTATGGCTTAGAATCGGGGCTTCAAAGACGTTTTGAACCCACAGAGCATATGAGATTTTACAAGAGTTGAAATTAGTATTTCAGACTCATGCCCATGTCAAAAGTTATGAGACCTTTGACAAGCACTTTGCCTACAAGATGGAGGAGAATAGCTCAGCTAGTGAGCATGTGCTCAGAATGTCTGAGTACTACAATCACTTGAATCAAGTGGGAGTTAATCTTCCAGATAAGATAGTGATTCACAGAGTTCTCTAGTCACTATCACCAAGTTACTTGAACTTTGTGATGAACTATAATATGCAAGGGATAACGGAAACGATTCCCAAGCTCTTCGTGATGCTGAAATCGACGAAGGTAGAAATCAAGAAAAGCATCAAGTGTTAATGGTTGACAAGACCACTAGTTTCAAAAAAAGGGCAAAGGGAAGAAGGGGAACTTCAAGAAGAACGGCAAGCAAGTTGCTGCTCAAGTGAAGAAGCCCAAGTCTAGACCTAAGCCTAAGAGTAAGTGATTCTACTGCAAAGGGACTGGTCACTGGAAGCAGAACTGCCCCAAGTATTTGGCGGATAATAAGGATGGCAAAGTGAACAAAGGTATATTTGATATACATGTTATTGATGTGTACTTTACTAGTGTTGATAGTAACCCCTCAGTATTTGATACTAGTTCAGTTGCTGAGATTAGTAACTCGAAACAGGAGTTGCAGAATGAACAGAGACTAGTTAAGTGTGAAGTGACGATGTGTGTTGGAAGTGGTTCCAAGATTGATATGATCATCATCACACACTCCCTATACTTTCGGGATTAGTGTTGAACCTAAATAAATGTTATTTGGTGTTTGCGTTAAGCATGAATATGATTTGATCATGTTTATTGCAATACAGTTATTCATTTAAAGTTAGAGAATAATTGTTGTTCTATTTACATGAATAAAATCTTCAATGGTCATACACCTAAGGTGAATGGTTTATTGAATCTCGATCGTAGTGATACACACATTCATAATATTGAAGCCAAAAGATGCAAAGTTAATAATGATAGTGCAACTTATTTGTGGCACTGCCGTTTAGGTCATATTGGTGTAAAGCGCATGAAGAAAATCCATGCTGATGGGCTTTTGGAAGCACTTGATTATGAATCAGTTGGTGCTTGCGAACCATGCCTCATGGGCAAGATGACTAAGGCTCCGTTCTCCGGAACAATGGAGCGAGCAACAAACTTGTTGGAAATAATACATACTGATGTATGCAGTTCGATGAGTGTTGAGGCTCGCGACAGGTATCGTTATTTTCTGACCTTCACAGATGATTTGAGTAAGATATGGGTATATCTTCTTGATGAAACATAAATCTGAAACATTTGAAAAGTTCAAATAATTTCAGAGTGAAGTGGAAAATCATCGTAACAAGAAAATAAAGTTTCTACGATCTGATCATGGAGGAGAATATTTGAGTTACGAGTTTGGTCTTCATTTGAAACAATGCAGAATAGTTTACACCACAGCATAATGGTGTGTCCGAACATCGTAACCGTATTTTATTAAATATGGTGCAATCTATGATGTCTCTTACCGATTTACCACTATCATTTTGGGGTTATGCATTAGAGATAGCTACATTCACGTTAAATAGGGCACCGTCTAATCCGTTGAGACGACATCGTATGAACTATGGTTTGGCTAGAAACCTAAGCTGTCGTTTCTTAAAGTTTGGGGTTGTGATGCTTATGTGAAAAAGTTTCAGCCTAATAAGCACAAACCTAAATCGGAAAAGTGCGTCTTCATAGGATACCCAAAAGAAACTGTTGGGTACACCTTATATCACAGATCCGAAAGGCAATGTCTTTGTTGCTAAGAGTGGATCCTTTCTAGAGAAGAAGTTTCTCTCGAAAGAAGTGAGTGGGAGGAATGTAGAACTTGATGAGGTAATTGTACCTTTTCCTGAATTGGAAAGTAGTTCATCACATAAATCAGTTCTAGTGATCTCTACACCAATTAGTGAGGAAGCTAATGATGATGATCATGAAACTTCAGATCAAGTTACTACCGAACCTCGTAGGACAACCAAAGTATGGTCTGCACCAGAGTGGTACGGTAATCCTTTCTGGAAGTCATGTTACTAGACCATGACGAACCTACGAACTATGAGTAAGCGATGATGAGCCCAGATTCCGCGAAATGGCTTGAGGCCATGAAATCTGAGATGGGATCCATGTATGAGAACAAAGTATGGACTTTGATTGACTTGCCCGATGATCGGTGAGTCATTGAGAATAAATGGATTTTCAAGAGGAACACGGACACTGATAGTGGTGTTACTATCCACAAAGGTGCTAACAAAGTGAGCAAGCTCCAGCGATCCATCTATGGACTGGTGCAAGCATCTCGGAGTTGGAATATATGCTTCGATAAAGTGATCAAAACATATGGTTTTATACAGACTTGCGGTGAAGCATGTATTTACAAGAAAGTGAGTGGGAGCACTACAACATTTTTGATAAGTATATGTAAATGGCATATTGTTGATCGGAAATAATGTAGAACTTTCTGGAAAGCATAAAGGAGTGTTTGAAAGGAGTTTTTCAAAGAAATACCTCGATAAAGCTGCTTACACATTGAGCATCAAGATCTATAGAGATAGATCAAGACGCTTGATAAGATTTTTTTAATGAGTACATAACTTCACAAGATTTTGAAGTAATTCAAAATGGAACAGTCAAGGAAGGAGTTCTTGCCTGTGTTGCAAGGTGTGAAGTTGAGTAAAGACTCAAAACCTGACCACAGCAAAAAATAGAAAGAGAATGAAAAGTCATTCCCTATGCCTCAGTCATAGGTTCTATAAAGTATGCTATGCTGTTTACCAGTCCTATTGTATACCTTAGCACGATTCTGGCAAGGGAGTACAATAGTGATCTAGGAGTAGATCACTGGACAGTGGTCAAAATTATCCTTAGAGGACTAAGGAAATATTTCTCGGTTATGGAGGTGATAAAAGAGTTCGTCATAAAGAGTTATGTCGATGCAAGCTTTTTACATCGATCTAGATGACTCTAAGTCTCGATCTGTATACATATTGAAAGTGGGAGAAATTAGCTAGAATAGCTCCGTGCAGAGCATTGTAGACATAGAAATTTGCGAAATACATACGGATCTGAATGTTGCAGACCCGTAGACTAACTTCTCTCACAAGCAAAACATGATCACTCTTTGGGTGTTAATCACATAGCGATGCGAACTAGATTATTGACTCTAGTAAACCCTTTGGGTATTAGTCACATGGAGATGTGAACTAATCACATAAATATGTGAACTAGATTATTGACTCTAGTGCAAGTGGGAGACTGAAGGAAATATGCCCTAGAGGAAATAATGAAGTTATTATTTATTTCCTTATATCATGATAAATGTTTATTATTCATGCTAGAATTGTATTAACCGGAAACTTAGTACATGTGTGAATACATAGACAAACAAAGTGTCACTAGTATGCCTCTACTTGACTAGCTCATTGAATCAAAGATGGTTAAGTTTCCTAGCAATAGACATGAGTTGTCATTTGATTAACGGGATCACATCATTAGAGAATGATGTGATTGACTTGACCCATTCCGTTAGCTTAGCATTTGATCGTTTAGTATATTGCTATTGCTTTCTTCATGACTTATACATGTTCCTATGACTATGAGATTGTGCAACTCCCGAATACCGGAGGAACACTTTATGTGCTACCAAACGTCACAACATAACTGGATGATTATAAAGGTGCTCTACAGGTGTCTCCGATGGTACTTGTTGAGTTGGCATAGATCGAGATTAGGATTTTTCACTCCGATTGTCGGAGAGGTATCTCTGGGCCCTCTTGGTGATGCACATCACTATAATCCTTGCAAGCATTGTAACTAATGAGTTAGTTGCGGGATGATGCATTACAGAATGAGTAAAGAGACTTACCTGTAACAAGATTGAACTAGGTATTGAGATACCGACGATCGAATCTCGGGCAAGTAACATACCGATGACAAAGGGAACAACGTATGTTGTTATGTGGTTTGACCGATAAAGATCTTAATAGAATATGTAGGAACCAATATGAGCATCCAGGTTCCGCTATTGGTTATTGACCGGAGATGAGTATCGGTCATGTCTACATAGTTCTCGAACTCGTAGGGTCCGCACGCTTAACGTTCGGTGACAATCGATATTATGAGTTTATGTGTTTTGATGTACCGAAGGTAGTTAGGAGTCCCGGATGAGATCGGGGACATGACAAGGAGTCTCGAAATGGTCGAGACGTAAAGATCGATGTATTGGACGACTATATTCAGACATCGGAAAGGTTCCGAGTGATTCGGGTATTTTTCGGAGTACCGGGGAGTTACGGGAATACGGGAAAGAAGTATTGGGCCTCATGGGCCAAGTGCTGGAAGAGAGGAGGCAGGACAAGGCAGGGCGTGCGGCCCCCCTTGCCCAAACCGAATTGTACTAGGGGGCCGGCCCCCCTTTCCTCCATTCCTCCCTCTCCTTCCTTCTCCCTCTCCTCATTCCTTTCCCCCTCCTAGTAGGAGTAGGAAAGGGGAGTCCTACTCCTACTAGGAGGAGGACTCCTCCTCCTGGCGCGCCCTGCAAGGGCCGACCGGCCTCCCCCTTTCTCCTTTATATACGAGGGCAGGGGGCACCCCAAGACACACAAGTTGATTGTTCCAAGCCGTGTGCGTTGCCCCCCTCCACCATAATCCACCTCGATCATATCGTAGCGGTGCTTAGGCGAAGCCCTGCGTTGGTAGCAACATCACCGTCATCACGCCGTCGTGCTGACAGAACTCTCCTGTGAGGCTCTGCTGGATCGGAGTTTGTGGGACGTCATCGAGCTGAACGTGTGCTGAACTCGGAGGTGCCGTACGTTCGGTACTTGGATCAGTCGGATCGTGAAGACGTACGACTACATCAACCGCGTTCTCATAACGCTTCTGCTTACGGTCTACGAGGGTATGTGGACGATACTCTTTCCTCTCATTGCTATGCATCACCATGATCTTGCGTGTGCATAGGATTTTTTTTGAAATTACTATGTTCCCCAACAGAAACCTCTCCTTTAACCACCTTGAGAACATCACAGTTTTTGTAATTAAGCCAACTAGATTCGGCCACCACATGAACTTCAATATGATAAAAAAAACCAACCCTAAAGCAACACTACCAAAATAAGTGGTAGTAGGTTGTGGTTTTTCCCAAGCAGCGCAATTGTTAACATTGTGGTTCCCAGCGCAGATAAAGCATTTTTTGGCTCCACACAATTTCCCACATAGTGACCAGACCAACTGCAATTGAAACAGATCACATCATTGTACTTTGGGTCGAGGATTTGTACCACTGGAGGGGGGGAGGTGGTGGGGCTGTAGCCGTCGGAGGAACAGCTTGGGCCTGGTTCCCCTGGCTCGGTTTGGTCGCCCCCTTCTGCCCTGGTTTCCCGGCGTTGCCCGAGGATGAGGCAGCAGTTTTCCCATCCTGCGGGTTGGGCTTCTTCCCCGGCGGTGGCCGGCGATTTCTCTATGTCATCTGACCACGATTCTCCATCCCTCTCTTAACTACTTTGACGAACGATCTAGGAAATCCTAACTCCTCAGCAGAGATTTTGAAAGTGGTAGGAACAGGATCAAAAGGACCCACATATGAGATCATGAAGCGGTCTTGGACCAAGAATTTCTTTGAGAGAAACAAATCCTTCCTAACCCAAAACAATTTGGGAATGGCGTAGCTAGGGTTCGGGGGTGCCTGCCTAGGTTTATGTAGGCGGCGGCTGTGGGTCGGGGAAGGGATAACCCAAAGCTGACCAAAAAAATCCGCCACCTCCTCCCCAAACCCGCTCACCGAAGGAGAAAACGTCTTCCAAGAACCCGTTTTTTGCCCAACCACACATCCTCTAATCAACAGAGATGGGGTGGGGGTCGGCCCTACAGTAGCGACTGGTTGGTTTGAACCCAGTCCCGCCTTCCTCGCAGAAGCGAGCTCGTCGGAGTCAGAACGGATCGCCGGAATCGGAGTTCCATGATGTTTTCATGGTGCTCCAGGGGTGGATGGGGAACCGCAAGACACATTCGTCCTACTGATTTCTCTCCCAAATCAATTTGGGAATCCCCACTCAAAGGAATTTCAGATTGAGAACTCTATAGAACGCCTGAACTGGATTTGGATCGAATTTTTTGTACCTTTTTATGGGGTTTCTTCCCGCGGTCGCCCGACCATGGTGGAGGTTCCAGGGTGGATCCCCTGATCCTCCCGCACCCTGTTTGCAGGGCAGAGACACCCTGCAAGGCCCATGCGCCGGGTTGTTGCTGCTTCAAGGGACCCTGGGGAGAACGGTCCCCGGCGGCAGCTCTCCCGGTGGGATGCGGGCGATCTGCAGCACCGGTGGAGGGCGGATGCTGAGCCTTGAAGGAGACCTTGTCTTGAAGCGTGCCCATCTCGCCGCCTGCCTTGGATCCGGCGACTCCGCCTCCTAGATCGCCCAGAAGATGAACTTGTAGTCCATCCCTCCGTTGTCGCCCGCAAAGAGAGCGCGCTCCTCGAACGTCGAAAATCGAAGGATCTCCAGGAAGATATCAGGCCATCTGGAGCTGTTCAGGAATCTCTCCCTCACCACCCGTTGCATCTCTGCAAGCGCTTCCGGTGACGAGAGTCGATCTCCGGGAGCATCGTCACCGGCGGCGGATGCTGGGATGGCGCCGCCACCTGATGCGCGGGTCGCAGTCGCCGCGCCCTCGCCCCACGCCGCGCTCCTCCCACCATCTCGCTCGCCGGATCTGGCCGTGGTATGCAGGGGGCTGTGGCTCGATCTGAGATGTGGAGGGAAGAGATGGGAACAGGGGGGATAACATTGCGGTGGCATCAATGGAGGCCGCGGCTCCATTAATGTTGGTAGGTGAGGTCTCGCCTCCCCCGCTCCCTCCCGTCATCTGATCCATTTGGAGAATTTTCTCTCCCAGCTCTACTCAGTAACTAAGTGCGCAGCATCTTGAACAGAAGCAAAAACAAGTTACCGCCCTCTTGTTCTTAAATATTTGTCTTTTTAGAGATTTGAAATGGACTACCACATACGGATATATAGAGACATATTTTAGAGTGTAGATTCACTCATTTTGCTCCGTATGTAGTCACTTGTTGAAATCTCTAGAAAGACAAATATTTAGGAACGGAGGGAGTAGAACTCATGTGTTCTTAATGAGGACTTCCCGTAATATCAACATTCGTCAGACAATATATGATGATTTATTTATTTATTGCTTTGGACAAGAGGCTATTTATCATCTATTTTTTATTGCTTAGTTCAAGTGTTTGTTGAATCCAATTGCACAGGTTTTTTTTAAAAGGAGGATGACCCCCGGCCTCTGCATCTCGGCAATGCATGCAACCATTTTATTAGAGTCAAATACACCGCGAGTGTCTCAACTTGTCCAACACGGTCACATTGATGCCTAAACGTGTAAAATACACTAAACTGGTGCCGTAACTTGTCCAAACGTTTAAATACGGTGCCTCCTTCCGTATCCGGGCATATGCACTGCCCACATAGCATGCCAACTCAGCGTCGGCCCACATGTCAATGGCCGTGAGAGGAGTGTGCTGGTTGTTTTACAGAAAACTCCTTGTACTTTAAATATTTTTCACAGAAACTTCTGACATTTTACCTGTCAGATCTAAGTCTCGCATGTCAACACGTGGAATAAAATATTAATAACAAGAAAGAGCACCTGACAGGATTCGAACTCAGTACCAAGGCGCACAGCCTACACACATGTGCTAATCACTACGCCAAGAATAGTTGACTGTGCAGCATCCTGATATGCTTCTATTTATCAAGAATACCGGGCGAAATAATAAAGTGAAATAAAAGAGAAAGTTGATTTGTGGGAAATTGAATTTTTTTAAGAAATTCTCACAATTGAAAAAAAGGAGAACTATTCAACATATTACCTTCCATCAACTTAAAAAAGTGTTAGTGCATTTAGAAAAATTCAACATAATTTTTGGAAAGTTCTCACGTGCATTAAGAAATTGTAAATGTGTTTTTCAAAAATGTCTGTCAGGCATTCAAAAAATTTACAGCATCTATTTGAAAAATGTTCAATATGTATTAAAAATTAGTGTAAAATTATTCTTACATTTATACAAACACGTTTAACATGTTTTAACACATGTATAGAATGTAATCTTTCTACACAATGATTTTTAATACACGTTGAACAATTTTAAAAATACAATGTTGTTGATTTTTAATAACTATGTATTCTAAAAATACAATTATAAAACAATTGTGTGTTTGTGGTCCTGAGTGAAGATACAAAAAATTAGCAATATTTTATAATATATGTTGAACTGTTTAAATCCACATAATTTTAAAAAAGTTTCATGGTAAAATCTTTGAACTCCAAATAAAAAATTAAATAGAAAATAATTGTATATTTATAGTTATTGTATTTTTATATTAGAATATTGGATATCATAAAAATCAAACAGTAACTTAGAGAAAAAACAGAATAGAAATTGCAGAGCGCCAGAGCGATAGATAGACTTTCCAGCTAACAGTTGTACACAAAGTACTACTCCCTCCGTTCTAAATTAAGTGTCTCAATCTTAAAACAACTTTACACTAAATCTAGTCCAAAGTTAAGACACTTATTTTAGGACAGTATTAGTCTGGTGTCAACCGTGCATACTAGCTAGTATTTAAGATGGATGTCCCAGGTTCGAGGCCAATTCAAAGACGTAATTTATTTGTTTCATGTTATTAGCATATACAGAGCAAGGGCTTATTTGCGATTTTAATTAAATCTTAGGGGTTTTCTAAAGAAAAAAATGTGCACGCATTTCACCCGGCGCAGGCATAGCTCACCCCCCCCCCCCCCCCCCTACATGTGGGTCAGCCGCTAACTGTCAGTTCACGCGGATATCACATACGGTGGCATACGGGTGGAGGCACCGTATATGCACCGTGTGACAAGTTATAGCACTATTTTTATGTATTTTACAAGTTTAGACACTAAACTGACCGCAACGGACAAGTTAAGGCACCCGTGATGTATTTAACTCATTTTATTAATTATTCACCTAGTGTTGTTGTCAAAATCAGTTCCTTTATGTTAAATTGGTAGCTTAGTGGTCAGACGTGTTAAACCTGGCTCAAATCGACTTTGATGGACACATATGTATTTGTTCCATATGTTGCTTATTACCATATGTTACTTAGTCGAGGTTAGGCGAGAGGGAATAGTATTACCTCCATCCTAAATTACTTATCTTATATTTGTCCAGATACAGATATATCTAGCTAGATATGCCCGTATCTAGACAAATCTAAACCAATTAATTTAGAGCAGAGGGAGTAATAGTTAAGTTAGCCAGGGTTTCGTAACACCCACTAAAGCGAACAACTATAATTGATAAGTTTAGAAGAACAAAATAAATCAATTAACATTTGAACCTTGGATCTCTCTTTCTCTATGTGGTAGATGGATTGAACTGTGTGGAATGGGATGTGGGCGGTGGCTCACAATGATGAATGTTGTGAGTGAGATGGAGGTGGTGAGTGGTGATTTCAGCCACAAAGGGGTATGGAAGAGAATATATAGAGAGAGTTCAAAATTTGATACTGAAGAAGTAAATAAGGCCCTAAAACACCAGTAGTAAACTAGCGAAACTACTGAACAATTCAAATAAATTCGAATGGCCACTACAGTGTTCAGAAACCCAAAAAGTACCAATGGGAGAATGAGCAATGGTTCCAAACAAAAAAAGGTAGCACATTTTTTTTGCGAGGATAGAACAACTCAGAAGTATCCGTAAAACCAAATTCTCGTTAGTGCCGCATAAAACAGAGCAACTGCTAGACTGAAAAAATCTGCAGAATAGAGCTAAGTCGTAGCTTAGAAGTTCCGGATGAAAAAGAAGCGGATGTACCAAACTTATATCCTGATTTCGAGATACCTCCGAAGTGCCACTGAAAATGTATGCTCAGAAGTACAAACAGAAGGTTGGACAAAGTGGAATTTGAGGTCGGTAGTTCCGGAACAAACATAATGGTTTGAATTGTTGAAACTCAATTTAATCTCCAAGTATGAATAACCCTAAGTAGTTTGGCAGTATCAGAAAAAATATATTCAAAAGTACCAAGGTTTAGAGAAACTCATACAAAGGAATGGCTAGAAAGTGGATTTTGATAACTTTGACTTGGAATCTGTTCTTGGAGTTCAAACCAAAGGACTTACTTGTGCCTCACGCTGCACGTGGAGATGGGGCTAAGTGGGACTAATTATCCCATCCCACTTAAATAGCATTAGTGGACTCCCATTGGATTTGAAAAATATTAAGTGGGCTAGCCCTATTAGCCCACTGGGACCCCATCGTAACCCACTATTTACTTGAACTTGAGTGTCCAGCCGCCCGAGTACATAGATTCCACGCGGCGGCGCTGGACTTGGCTGCTTCTGCCGGCTACTCCTCGCACCACCAGCTCATACCTTGCCCCTCCTCTGACTCAGAGGTTCTCCCTCTTTGCCTTGCTTCGCCGTCCCCATCAAGAATCACCGGTCCCTTCTCTCCAATTCGGGAGGCGCCGCAGCGCAGAAGAGGTACTCCCAGCACCGTCGCCTATGGACACTGTCGCCACATCCCATCCTCTTTCGCCTCACACTCAAACCCTTCCAACATCCACTGCCTCGCATCTTCTACCCCGGTCAAACGCAACCCCAGGCCGCCGGCATGTAGTCCATCAGATTCATTCAGGCTCGATTCATGTTTTTCTTTATGTTAAGAGTCAACATTCAGATGCTGATGGATTGCTCATGCATTCAGATGTTTGCTTTCCTTCCAAGTTCAGAATCAAGATTTACTGAAATTAACTTTTCCCCCTTTTGTTTCTACTAGAAATGTACCGATTCTAGTGAAGAGAAAAGCTGTAGTATGTAACTCGCAAGTTGTGACAATACACCAGGTTCTTTCTTTCTTAGTCGATGTTTTCAGTTGCAAACACATTTGTTAAGTGGGGTCCCACTTAGTCCCACATAACTTTTGTTAGTTTTGGTGCGGTGCCCACTTTTTTAACCCCAAATCGTATTGGGATTAGGTGGATTGTGGTGGGACTCCCACTTACTGTCCCACTTGCAGCCTGACTTGTGCCCTTATCCATAGTACAATTGTCCTATATCCAATGTAAATCTTGGATTCACTAAAAGACCTAGTCACTACTAGGAAAAGGCTTATAGGTGAACTTATATTAGTTGCGGGCGCAGTATAACGCCTGCCGCTGGTAATCTGGAAAATTACTAGTGGCAGGCGACAGATTGCACCTAACACTGGTAGCAGGTGTCCAGATTTGAGTCGGGACAAATGTTACCAGTGGCGAGCATCAATACGTGTTCGCCACTGGTGTTTTCTATCCCGAGGCAAATCTGTCAAAAAATATCAGTTGCGGGCAGTAGTACATGCTCGCTACCAGTAACTCAAGTAGGAGTGGTAGGAGCGGTTTTATGCCCGCCACTGCAACTTTTTTCTACCAGTGGCGGGCGGTTTTTATTTGTGCCGGACACTGGTATTTTCTTCTACCATTTTTTTATAATGGAAGGGCTTTAGTGTTTTAGGTTTAGTCTTAAGGGCCAAAAAAATTCTACATTAAAGATACATCATTTAAAGTTTCATGTAAGAGTTTGGCCCTTTCAAGTGTTTATCCGCTATTTTTAGGACATTACATAGATTTTTTATGTATTTAATGGAGGTACATGCACTCAAAGACTTAAATATAGTAGATAGACTTGAAAACAATGTTAAATTTTGGCATATCACATGTGATGGTGTATGCTGAGTGTGGAAAAAGCTTGAACACTAACTGAGAAAGGAGCTATCAGTTCGCATGCAAACCAGTCTATTTAAAATTTCTAGAAATGCATTTAGTTGCTTAAATATAGCAAACTGATCCCGGAAAATGCCCAATTTTAACATGATATATGTAATGGTGTGTATTGAGTGCGGAAATAATTTCTAGGTCAACTGACAAAGCAACGCTCGATTTACGTGCACTTGACTCGTTCCCTCTTGAAACCTAATTTATTCCTCGGAGATGGTCTGGTTTGTAAGTAGTCTACATGACTACTTTTACGAAACATTCTCAATTTTTTACCACAACCTCTATAGGTCATATCATGATACCATGTCAAGTTTTATGATTTGCTGTCATCGTTTGAATTTTTCTGAAATAAAATGCCAATAACCACCGTGTTGTATGACATATAGTAAACATATACACCATCTCGGTCACATGGTGTATGCGACTTCTTTTTTTTCTTACACAAGGACTAAATATATACTAAAGACCACTAATAAGATTTTTCACCTTGTGCCTTGCTATTATTTAGTGTACCTGCAGTTCAAATTTGGATTATATGCATTAAATGCCTAGAGATGCATTTAATGGTTTAAAGATAGCAATCAGACCCCAAAAAATACCAAATTTTGAAATGATACATGTAATGATGTGTGTTGATTGTGGAAAATAACTCAAGCCCAAATGCCAAATTACTCACTCTGCGACTTCCCCATGATTGCCACGCGGTGCATTACCCAATAGATGGCAATCGTGGAAATGTGGTAACCGTGGAAAAGCCGCAGAGTAAAAAAACAGGCAAAAAGATAGCAGTGGCGGGTGCACTGGCTTGCCGGCCACTGTTAATACAGTTACCATTGGTGGATACACAGGTACTTCCGTGATCTGGTGTGGACAAAATGCTTCCTTCTGATTGGTAGAAACAACCCTCCCACAGGTTGACGACGTGGCTCCCATCCGCGCGTCCACGCTCATCTGTGCTTCTTCTGAATGGTGGAGAGGAGAGGAGCCACACAGGTCACCGGCTACTTCCACCTCTCTCTCTCTCTCTCTCTCTCTCTCTCTCTCTCAGCTCCGATCCCCTTTTCGCCTCCATCCTCACCGGTCGATTCCAGCCGGCTCCGGCCATCTCCCCTAGCACCAAGCACGCTCCGATGCCGCCTCACTCTCCTCTCTCTTCCCCACCAGATCGCATCATCGATTGTCTCGTTCCCACGCTGCATCAACTAACTCTATTCGCCTTTCTCCATGCAGATGCGATGGTGCTCATGTCCATGTATGCGAGCTCAATGGTGAAGCCAGTCCGTGTGGGAGATGATCCTCCAATAGCAGTGTCGAGGTCACATGCAACCTGCTTGAACACGGGAGCATCGATGTCGTGGAAGTGGAGCGGTGCGCAGTGGATGAAGTGCAGACGGGCGCACGGAGGCGACGCGGGACGGTGGATCTAGCATGGGGCGGCATTGCCACCCTAGATGTTGCGTGCGTGTGTGCCAATTTCCCGAGGTGGGAAGGGCCGCACCGTGGAGTGCCATCACTGCGGCGCTGGGAGGTCCATATTTTTCCATACCAATGGTGGGCAGGAAATAAGGACCGCCACAAGTACTTTTCCCAGCCAATGGTGGGTGAATATTGACACCCGCCATTGGTAGTTTGTGCCATTAACAATGTTAGTGGATTACTAGTGGCGAGCGCTAGGTAAAGCCCGTCAATGCTAGGCCTTTACCATTGGAGGGCGCGCGATCACTACTGATGCCATGTTAGGTGTGGCAGGAGGTCAGTGGCGGACGGCCCTGTGAGCCTTGCCCTGTCGGCGTTCTGGGAACGGGGGTCCTCAGAGTTGCCTGCAAGTGGGCCCGTATGACTCATCTTCACCAAGGAGCATTCAAGACCCTCGCGAGGCGGACGACACAAGACCTCCTCGGGAGCGGCCTCACCAGGCTGGCTCACGAGGGCTGGAGAGATCAAGGCAAGGCAAACCTCGCGAGGTTCCAATGACATGAGCCATGACGATCGAGACCAGGCGGGCGCCAGCGTGCATAGTGTCCTTGTTTCCTCTTTGGTGCTAAGGAGGCAAGCGCAGGAGAAGAGCACCGATGCGTCAAGCAAAGGTTTCCATATCGGTGCAAGGAGACCAAGACAAGCAGGACAGCAAGACGGAGGTCACCATGGAGCCCAAGGCGGCGTCACCACCAGAGTCTTTGGCAAGCGAAGACTGCTTTTGCCAGGATAACTTGTACTAGCTGTCCCCTTTCAAATTGGCCGTTGTTGGCTCCCTTCCCGCTCAATATTTGGGGAGAGGACCAGGGCCTCTATAAATAGGATTAGCCACCACGGTAGGAGGGCATGGGCAGACAGAGCCTCAGCCATCTCAACTTGGACTAGATCCAACCCATCCTCACACCCACCAAGCACAAGAACACCTCACCTCAGGAGGTTGTTCTTCCTCTTGTACTATTCATCCTCAGCCCGAGAGGCAATCCACCACACCACACTGGTGGCCCGAACCAGTATAAATCTTGTGTCCCTTGTGTTACGTGTTCGTCGAGCTTGCCTTTGAGATCGTGGCGAGGTTGAGGGCGTGAGTTGGTAGGGGGAGATCTTCGTGCGCACCCCAGTGTTCGAACCTTGAGGGTTTTGACGGAACCCGAGATCCAACATTTGGCGCGCCAGGTAGGGGTGCGCCGGAGCCCTTCTCCCCCAGTTGATCCGCTCGCTGGTCCCCCGACACTCCTCGGCTCTGATGTCCGGGGACTCAAGGACCAACACCGACCGCTGGGCAGCCTGGCCATCCCGGGAGGCGCTACCTACTCAAGAAGACCTCAACCCAGCGCCCCAGGCTGCACGCGCACCACCAAACACTGCGGGGCGGGGGCGACGCGGTCACCTACCGTCCGCCCTTACTCCGCGACAAGTGCGGGCAGCCGTAAGAGCCTCCAGCCACGCCGCGGCCACGGCGCCACACACCCAACGGGAGCAAGCAAACATGAGGGCCGCGCTCACAATGGCTTGGGAGCTGCTGCGATGTCGGTTAATGGAGAGTGGTCGGGATGCATTGCTGGAGCGCGTCACCGAGCTCTTGGACGCCGCGGCCTCGGGAGCACCACCCTTCTGCTCTCTGCTCACACCTCAAGCCGCGGCCGGGTCACATGGCGGGCCCCGACGCGCCCGCGTGTCCATGGGCGTGCCACCAGGCTTCATCGACACCGGCGCAACCAACGGAGCTGGACGCCCGCTCGCACCCGCGCCACCTTCGGTGGGCGCGGGCACGAGCGCTGCTACCTACGACCCCGGCGGGATGCAACCCTACCACCCTCAAGGCGGCACGTTGGGCGGGGCAACATGGAGCGTGGGGCACTATGGTGAGGTCTTTGAGGCGAAAGCCTCGGAGGCCTACATGCCCCGCATGGTGGACCAGGAGTACATGCTGCAAGACGACCCTGGCTCATTCCTCGAGCCGGGCTAGGAGGAGGAGGCGCTAGAAGTCGGCATCTTTCAAGAGCCCCCCGTAAGCCTCACCAACTGCGCCGGTGATAACAGCTACAGGGTACCACTAATTCTTCAGGAGCAGGCTTACGCTAACCATGGGACGTAGGAGGATCAGGTCGCAACAGTGGATGGCGGCCCCAGCTCGTCGGCCTCCCTGCCGCCAGGGGGCACGCTGGGGGCTGCATGAGAGGGGCCGGGAGCAAGGCCCCTCCCCACGCCGCACAGAGCAAGGCATCCCCCGGAGGTAGGCCCTCTGCCGGGGAGGTGCTCCAGAGCCTTCCCCCGGCAGAGGACCCGTGGTCGCCGAGAACGCCGCTGGTGTCCCCTTTGCCCCTTGGTGTCGTCCTGGTTTCTGGTCGCCCCCAACGGTGGTCGAGGGAGGCGCAAGGCGGGGCCCTCGTCTGGCGATATGAAGTAAGGCTCACGCCTGTGAAGGTCTCCACTCATGACACTCTCACATAATAATGAATGGGGTTGTACACGCCTCGGAATCTCAGGAGTGCCGCCCTCGGGCCTTGGGGCTCCCTTCGACGTCCTAGTGGCAGCACTTAGCTCCGCGCTGGTGAGAAGACATGAAGACTAGACTAGGCGCCGGACGCGGCCATTTGCTTTGGATCTCTTTTCTATAACCCTGTCTGGATTTGGATTTAAGTTGAAGTTGAATTTTCATTGATGAGCGCGGGGGTGTCTTTTCTTGTTCGAGCGATTTCTTGCTATCTGGTTCTTGCCTTAATTCAGAGTTCGCGCCTGTTGCTTTCCCCTCGCGGGCCCCTCGCGAGCGGGGCTAGGCATGGCGCACACGCGCCACGCGCATGCCGCACCACGGTTAGCACTTGCTTATCATGTGGCCCCCTCGGCCGTGTCGACGGGTTCCTCAGGAGCTTCCCAGAAACTCGCAACCTCATGAGTCGGTTCGGGACTCGTCCAGGCTAAGGTAAAACCGCAACAACAAATTTGCCCCAGGATACGTGAGTTCATGAAGACACATATTCAACTCGGCCTAAAAAGATAGAGGCAGTAGTATATTTACATGAGGGGCTTCCCCTCCAAAAATGCTCTTATAACCTCTAGGGCCGCGCCCGAGCTTATGCGTGCAGGACAAACAGCTGGGAAGCACGGGATCAGTCGGACATGTCGCTCGCCGCGTCCCCCGGATCGCCCTCAGACGCGTCGCTGGCATCGTTGCCACCATCGCTAGCATCACCATCACCTCCACCAGCGCCGCCATCACCATCGTCAACCACATCTCCTTCGTCCGCCGCGACCACCACCGCATCATCATCAGAAGTGAAGGCCATGACCAGCGCGTCCACATTGTCTTCCACCCATCGCGCCAGGTCACCCCGGATGGCCTCGGGTATGGGAGCGATGGCGGTGTCAAAATCAAAGTTGGGATCGGTGTTTTGGAGATGGCTGAATACGCGGGAGAGTGCACGCCCAAGCAGGCCGCGGCTCCTCTCTTCAACAAGTTGGCGAGCTCTCTCGGAACGATTCTCCAGGCGCGTTACCACGTCAGTAAAGAAGCGGAGGTGGCTGGCGTAGTCGTTCGCGTGGGGATGAGGAACATTCTCATCACAGATGTGGCCTAGGGCGATATTGGCCCTGTTCCTGAGGTCCTGGAGCATGGGGGCGTGCACGCGCTCTAGTGTCTGCCGCCGAAGCACTTCCTCCCTATTCCGCCACGCGACGGACTCGGCGTTAGCGACCCGCTGCTAAAGAGGGAGCAGCTCGGCGCGGGTGGAGGCCAATTTGGCCTGCGCCGAGACCAGGCCGGCTGCGGTGGCCTCCTCGCGCCGCTCCACCTCGATCAACCTGGACATGAGGGCAGCAGTCCTACCAGCAGCCTCATGTTGGAAATATGCCCTAGAGGCAATAATAAAAGCATTATTATTTTATTTCCTTGTTCATGATAATTTTCTTTATTCATGCTATAATTGTGTTATCCGGAAATCGTAATACATGTGTGAATAACAGACACCAACATGTCCCTAGTATGCCTCTAGTTGACTAGCTCGTTGATCAACAGATAGTCATGGTTTCCTGACTATGGACATTGGATGTCATTGATAATGAGATCACATCATTAGGAGAATGATGTGATGGACAAGACCCAATCCTAAACATAGCACAAGATCGTATAGTTCGTTTGCTAGAGTTTTCCAATGTCAAAGTATCTTTTCCTTAGACCATGAGGATCGTGTAACTCCCGGATACCGTAGGAGTGCTTTGGGTATACCAAACGTCACAACGTAACTGGGTGACTATAAAGGTAGACTACGGGTATCTCCGAAAGTGTCTGTTGGGTTGACATGGATCAAGACTGGGATTTGTCACTCCGTATGACGGAGAGGTATCACTGGGCCCACTCGGTAATGCATCATCATAATGAGCTCAAAGTGACCAAGTGTCTGGTCACGGGATCATGCATTACGGTACGAGTAAAGTGACTTGCCGGTAACGAGATTGAACGAGGTATTGGGATACCGACGATCGAATCTCGGGCAAGTAACGTACCGATTGACAAAGGGAATTGTATACGGGGTTGCTTGAATCCTCGACATCGTGGTTCATCCGATGAGATCATCGAGGAGCATGTGGGAGCCAACATGGGTATCCAGATCCCGCTGTTGGTTATTGACCGGAGAGCCATCTCGGTCATGTCTACATGTCTCCCGAACCCGTAGGGTCTACACACTTAAGGTTCGGTGACGCTAGGGTTGTAGAGATATAATATGCAGTAACCCGAAAGTTGTTCGGAGTCCCGGATGAGATCCTGGACGTCACTAGGAGTTCCGGAATGGTCCGGAGCTGAAGAATTATATATAGGAAGTGCAGTTTCGGCCATCGGGAGAGTTTCGGGGGTCACCGGTATTGTATCGGGACCACCGGAAGGGTCCCGGGGGTCCACCGGGTGGGGCCACCCATCCCGGAGGGCCCCATGGGCCAAAGTGGGGAGGGGAACCAGCCCATAGTGGGCTGGTGCGCCCCCCTTGGCCCACCCCATGCGCCTAGGGTTGGGAACCCTAGGGTGGGGGGCGCCCCACTTGCCTTGGGGGCTACTCCACCCTTGGTCGCCGCCCCCCTAGGAGATCCCATCTCCTAGGGCCGGCGCCCCCCTAGGGGAGCCTATATAAAGGGGGGGAGGGAGGGGCAGCCGCACCCTTGAGTCTTGGCGCCTCCCTCTCCCCTGCTACACCTCTCCCTCTCGTAGTAGAATGGCGAAGCCCTGCTGCGGTGACCCCTGCATCCACCACCACGCCGTCGTGCTGCTGGATCTTCATCAACCTCTCCTCCCCCCATGCTGGATCAAGAAGGAGGAGACATCACGCTGACCGTACGTGTGTTGAACACGGAGGTGCCGTCCGTTCGGCGCTAGGATCTCCGGTGATTTGGATCACGTCGAGTACGACTTCCTCATCCCCGTTCTTTGAACGCTTCTGCGCATGATCTACAAAGGTATGTAGATGCAATCCGATCACTCGTTGCTAGATGAACTCATAGATGGATCTTGGTGAAACCGTAGGAAATTTTTTGTTTTCTGCTTCGTTCCCCAACAGTGGCATCATGAGCTAGGTCTATGCGTAGTTCTCTTTGCACGAGTAGAACACAATTTGTTGTGGGCGTAGATGTTGTCAACTTTCTTGCCGCTACTAGTCTTATTTTGCTTCAGCAGTATTGTGGGATGAAGCGGCCCGGACCAACCTTACACGTATGCTTACGCGAGACCGGTTCCACCGACTGACATGCACTAGTTGCATAAGGTGGCTGGCGGGTGTCTGTCTCTCCCACTTTAGTTGGAGCGGATTCGGTGAAAAGGGTCCTTATGAAGGGTAAATAGAAGTTGACAAATCATGTTGTGGCTTTCACGTAGGTAAGAAAACATTCTTGCTAGAACCCTATTGCAGCCACGTAAAACTTGCAACAACAATTAGAGGACGTCTAACTTGTTTTTGCAGCAAGTGTTTTGTGATGTGATATGGCCAAAGTTGTGATGAATGATGAATGATATATATGTGATGTATGAGATGTTCATGCTATTGTAATAGGAATCACGACTTGCATGTCGATGAGTATGACAACCGGCAGGAGCCATAGGAGTTGTCTTTATTTTTTCATGACCTGCGTGTCATTGAGAAATGCCATGTAAATTACTTTACTTTATTGCTAAACGTGTTAGCCATAGTAGTAGAAGTAATAGTTGGCGAGCAACTTCATGGAGACACAATGATGAAGATCATGATGATGGAGATCATGGTGTCATGCCGGTGACAAGATGATCATGGAGCCCCAAGATGGAGATCAAAGGAGCTATGTGATATTGGCCATATCATGTCACTATTATTAATTGATTGCATGTGATGTTTATCATGTTTTTGCATCTTGTTTACTTAGAACGACAGTAGTAAATAAGAAGATCCCTCATAATAATTTCAAGAAAGTGTTCCCCCTAACTGTGCACCTTGCGACAGTTTGTTGTTTCGAAGCACCACGTGATGATCGGGTGTGACAGATTCTAACGTTCACATGCAACGGGTGTAAGACAGATTTACACATGCAAACACTTAGTTGACTTGACGAGCCTAGCATGTACAGACATGGCCTCAGAACACAGAAGATCGAAAGGTCGAGCATGAGTCGTATAGAAGATACGATCAACATGAAAATGTTCACCGATGTTGGCTAGTCCGTCTCACGTGATGATCGGACACGGCCTAGTTAACTCGGATCATGTTATACTTAGATGACTGGAGGGATGTCTATCTGAGTGGGAGTTCATTGAATAATTTGATTTAGATGAACTTAATTATCATGAACTTAGTCTAAAATCTTTACAACATGTATTGTAGATCAAATGGCCAACGTTGTCCTCAACTTCAACGTGTTCCTAGAGAAAACCAAGCTGAAAGACGATGGCAGCAACTATACGGACTGGGTCCGGAACTTGAGGATCATCCTCATAGCTGCCAAGAAAGATTATGTCCTATAAGCACCGCTAGGTGACGCACCTGTTCTCCCAGCAGAACAAGACGTTATGAACGCTTGGCAGACACATACTGATGATTACTCCCTCGTTCAGTGCGGCATGCTTTACAGCTTAGAACCGGGGCTCCAAAAGCGTTTTGAGAGACACGGAGCATATGAGATGTTCGAAGAGCTGAAAATGGTTTTTCAAGCTCATGCCCGGGTCGAGAGATATGAAGTCTCCGACAAGTTCTTCAGCTGTAAGATGGAGGAAAACAGTTCTGTCAGTGAGCACATACTCACTATGTCTGGGTTACATAACCGCTTGACTCAGTTGGGAGTTAATCTCCCGGATGACGCGGTCATTGACAGAATCCTTCAGTCGCTTCCACCGAGCTACAAGAGCTTTGTGATGAACTTCAATATGCAGGGGATGGAAAAGACCATTCCTGAAGTATTTCCAATGCTGAAATCAGCAGAGGTAGAAGTCAAAAAGGAACATCAAGTGTTGATGGTGAATAAAACCACTAAGTTCAAGAAAGGCAAGGGTAAGAAAAACTTCAAGAAGGACGGCAAGGGAGTTGCCGCGCCCGGCAAGCAAGCTGCCGGGAAGAAGCCAAAGAATGGACCCAAGCCCGAGACTGAGTGCTTTTATTGCAAGGAAAGTGGTCACTGGAAGCGGAACTGCCCCAAATACTTAGCGGACAAGAAGGCCGGCAAAACGAAAGGTATATGTGATATACATGTAATTGATGTGTACCTTACCAGTACTCATAGTGGCTCCTGGGTATTTGATACTAGTGCAGTTGCTCACATTTGTAACTCAAAGCAGGAGCTGCGGAATATGCGGAGACTGGCGAAGGACGAGGTGACGATGCGCGTCGGGAATGGTTCCAAGGTCGATGTGATCGCCGTCGGCACGCTACCTCTACATTTACCTACAGGATTAGTTTTGAACCTCAATAATTTTTATTTGGTGCCAAGTTTGAGCATGAACATTGTTTCAGGATCTCGTTTAATACAAGATGGCTACTCATTTAAATCCAAGAATAATGGTTGTTCTATTTATATGAGAGATATGTTTTATGGTCATGCTCCGATGGTGAATGGTTTATTCTTAATGAATCTCGAGCGTAATGCTACACATATTCATAGTGTGAGTACCAAAAGATGTAAGGTTGATAATGATAGTCCCACATACTTGTGGCACTGCCGCCTTGGTCACATAGGTATCAAACGCATGAAGAAGCTCCATGCAGATGGACTTTTAGAGTCTCTTGATTACGAATCATTTGACACATGCGAACCATGCCTCATGGGTAAAATGACCAAAACTCCATTCTCAGGAACAATGGAGCGAGCAACCAACTTATTAGAAATCATACATACTGATGTGTGCGGTCCAATGAGTGCTGAGGCTCGCGGTGGTTATCGTTATGTTCTCACCCTCACTGATGACTTGAGTAGATATGTGTATGTCTACTTAATGAAACACAAGTCTGAGACCTTTGAAAGGTTCAACGAATTTCAGAGTCAGGTTGAGAATCAACGTGACAGGAAAATCAAGTTCCTGCGATCAGATCGTGGAGGAGAATACTTGAGTCACGAATTTGGCACACACTTAAGAAAATGTGGAATAGTTTCACAACTCACGCCGCCTGGAACACCTCAGCGTAATGGTGTGTCCGAACGTCGTAATCGCACTCTATTAGATATGGTGCGATCTATGATGTCTCTTACCGATTTACCGCTATCTTTTTGGGGCTATGCTTTAGAGACTGCCGCATTCACTTTAAATAGGGCTCCATCAAAATCCGTTGAGATGACACCGTTTGAGTTATGGTTTGGGAAGAAACCTAAGCTGTCGTTTCTAAAAGTTTGGGGATGCGATGCTTATGTCAAGAAACTTCAACCTGAAAAGCTCGAACCCAAGTCGGAAAAATGCGTCTTCATAGGATACCCTAAAGAAACTATTGGGTATACCTTCTACCTCAGATCCGAAGGCAAGATCTTTGTTGCCAAGAATGGATCCTTTCTAGAGAAGGAGTTTCTCTCGAAAGAAGTAAGTGGGAGGAAAGTAGAACTTGATGAAGTATTACCTCTTGAACCGGAAAATGGCGCAACTCAAGAAAATGTTCCTGAGGTGCCTGCACCGACTAGAGAGGAAGTTAATGATGATGATCATGAAACTTCAGATCAAGTTGCTACTGAACATCGTAGGTCCATAAGGACACGTTCCGCACCAGAGTGGTACGGCAACCCTGTCTTGGAAATCATGTTGTTAGACAACGGTGAACCTTCGAACTATGAAGAAGCGATGGCGGGCCCGGATTCCGACAAATGGCAGGAAGCCATGAAATCCGAGATATGATCCATGTATGAAAACGAAGTATGGACTTTAACTGACTTGCCCGTTGAGCGGCGAGCCATAGAAAATAAATGGATCTTTAAGAAGAAGACAGACGCGGATGGTAATGTGACCATCTATAAAGCTCGGCTTGTCGCTAAGGGTTATCGACAAGTTCAAGGGGTTGACTACGATGAGACTTTCTCACCGGTAGCGAAGCTGAAGTCCGTCCGAATCATGTTAGCAATTGCCGCATTCTATGATTATGAGATATGGCAAATGGACGTCAAAACAACATTCCTTAATGGTTTCCTTAAGGAAGAATTGTATATGATGCAGCCGGAAGGTTTTGTCGATCCTAAGAATGCTGACAAGGTGTGCAAGCTCCAACGCTAGATTTATGGGCTGGTGCAAGCATCTCGAAGTTGGAACATTCGCTTTGATGAGATGATCAAAGCGTTTGGGGTTTATGCAGACTTATGGAGAAGCTTGCGTTTACAAGAAAGTGAGTGGGAGCTCTGTAGCATTTCTCATATTATATGTAGATGACATACTTTTGATGGGAAATGATATAGAGCTTTTGGACAGCATTAAGGCCTACTTGAATAAGAGTTTTTCAATGAAGGACCTTAGAGAAGCTGCTTATATATTAGGCATCAAGATCTATAGAGATAGATCAAGATGCCTCATAGGTCTTTCACAAAGCACATACCTTGATAAGATATTGAAGAAGTTCAATATGGATCAGTCTAAGAAGGGGTTCTTACCTGTGTTGCAAGGTGTGAAATTGAGCTCAGCTCAATGTCCGACCACGGCAGAAGATATAGAAGAGATGAGTGTCATCCCCTATGCCTCAGCCATAGGTTCTATTATGTATGCCATGCTGTGTACCAGACCTGATGTAAACCTTGCCGTAAGTTTGGTAGGTAGGTACCAAAGTAATCCCGGCAAGGAACACTGGACAACGGTCAAGAATGTCCCGAAGTACCTGAAAAGGACTAAGGAAATGTTTCTCGTTTATGGAGGTGACGAAGAGCTCGTCGTAAAGGGTTACGTCGACGCTAGCTTCGACACAGATCTGGATGACTCTAAGTCACAAACCGGATACGTGTATATTTTGAATGGTGGGGCAGTAAGCTGGTGCAGTTGCAAGCAGAGCGTCGTGGCGGGATCTACATGTGAAGCGGAGTACATGGCAGCCTCGGAGGTAGCACATGAAGCAATATGGGTGAAGGAGTTCATCACCGACCTAGGAGTCATACCCAATGCGTCGGGGCCAATCAAGCTCTTCTGTGACAACACTGGAGCTATTGCACTTGCCAAGGAGCCCAGGTTTCACAAGAAGACAAGGCACATCAAGCGTCGCTTCAACTCCATTCGTGAAAATGTTCAAAATGGAGACATAGAGATTTGTAAAGTACATACGGACCTGAATGTAGCAGATCCGTTGACTAAACCTCTCGCTAGGGCAAAACATGATCAACACCAGAATTCCATGGGTGTTCGATTCATCACAATGTAACTAGATAATTGACTCTAGTGCAAGTGGGAGACTGTTGGAAATATGCCCTAGAGGCAATAATAAAAGCATTATTATTATATTTCCTTGTTCATGATAATTGTCTTTATTCATGCTATAATTGTGTTATCCGGAAATCGTAATACATGTGTGAATAACAGACACCAACATGTCCCTAGTATGCCTCTAGTTGACTAGCTCGTTGATCAACAGATAGTCATGGTTTCCTGACTATGGACATTGGATGTCATTGATAACGAGATCACATCATTAGGAGAATGATGTGATGGACAAGACCCAATCCTAAACATAGCACAAGATCGTATAGTTCGTTTGCTAGAGTTTTCCAATGTCAAAGTATCTTTTCCTTAGACCATGAGATCGTGTAACTCCCGGATACCGTAGGAGTGCTTTGGGTATACCAAACGTCACAACGTAACTGGGTGACTATAAAGGTAGACTACGGGTATCTCCGAAAGTGTCTGTTGGGTTGACATGGATCAAGACTGGGATTTGTCACTCCGTATGACGGAGAGGTATCACTGGGCCCACTCGGTACGGTAATGCATCATCATAATGAGCTCAAAGTGACGAAGTGTCTGGTCACGGGATCATGAATTACGATACGAGTAAAGTGACTTGCAGGTAACGAGATTGAACGAGGTATTTGGATACCGACGATCGGATCTCGGGCAAGTAACATACCGATTGACGAAGGGAATTGTATACGGGGTTGCTTGAATCCTCAACATCGTGGTTCATCCGATGAGATCATCGAGGAGCATGTGGGAGCCAACATGGGTATCCAGATCCCGTTGTTGGTTATTGACCGGAGAGCATCTCGGTCATGTCTACATGTCTCCCGAACCCGTAGGGTCTACACACTTAAGGTTCGGTGACGCTAGGGTTGTAGATATAATATGCAGTAACCCGAAAGTTGTTCGGAGTCCCGGATGAGATCCCGGACGTCACGAGGAGTTCCGGAATGGTCCGGAGGTGAAGAATTATATATAGGAAGTGCAGTTTCGGCCATCGGGAGAGTTTCGGGGTCACCGGTATTGTACCGGGACCACCGGAAGGGTCCCGGGGGTCCACCGGGTGGGGCCACCCATCCCGGAGGGCCCCATGGGCCAAAGTGGGGAGGGGAACCAGCCCATAGTGGGCTGGTGCGCCCCCCTTGGCCCACCCCATGCGCCTAGGGTTGGGAACCCTAGGGTGGGGGCGCCCCACTTGCCTTGGGGGCACTCCACCCTTGGCCGCCCCCCCTAGGAGATCCCATCTCCTAGGGCCGGCGCCCCCCCTAGGGGAGCCTATATAAAGGGGGGAGGGAGGGGCAGCCGCACCCTTGAGTCTTGGCGCCTCCCTCTCCCCTGCTACACCTCTCCCTCTCGCAAGTAGAACGGCGAAGCCCTGCTGCGGTGACCCCTGCATCCACCACCACGCCGTCGTGCTGCTGGATCTTCATAATCCCTCCTCCCCCTTGCTGGATCAAGAAGGAGGAGACGTCACGTTGACCGTACGTGTGTTGAACACGGAGGTGTCGTCCGTTCAGCGCTAGGATCTCCGGTGATTTGGATCACGTCGAGTACGACTTCCTCATCCCCGTTCTTTGAACGCTTCCGCGCGTGATCTACAGAGGTATGTAGATGCAATCCGATCACTCGTTGCTAGATGAACTCATAGATGGATCTTTGTGAAACCGTAGGAAAATTTTTGTTTTCTACTTCGTTCCCCAACACCACCCAACACCAAGCACAAGAACACCTCACCTCAGGAGGTTGTTCTTTTCCTTATATTATTCATCCTCAGCACAAGAGGCAATCCACCACACCACACTGGAGTAGGGTATTACACCACAACGGTGGCCCGAACCAGTATAAATCTTGTGTTTCTTGTGTTGCGAGTTCGTCGAGCTTGCCTTTGAGATCGTGGCGAGGTTAAGGGCGTGAGTTGGTAGAGAAAGATCTTTGTGCGCACCCAAGTGTTCGAACCTTGAGGGTTTTGCCAGAACCCGAGATTCGACATGCCCGCCATTGGTAGCCATTTCTGCAGTAGTGATGGCGTGTTCGGTTGACATACTAAACTTGCCACACTTTCCCACCACAAGTTAGACAAGTTTAACTGAGCTAGCCCGTTGGACCCCACATGTCATTGACTTAGGAAAGTGTGGCTCTGATGTTTTATTTTTATTTTACAAAAAAACTTAGATCTACTACAAAAGTTCATCAGAAGTATAAAGCACCCCATAGTAGAAGAACACATCAAAGTTCCTTAGCCAATATTGTAGCAGACTTTACTCTTTGGACGAATATTCAGGTGGGAACGCGTCCGAAAGTGCAAGTAAACTATACGAAGTGCCATTGCTTTGTCCGTATGAACCATGCATACATTTTCAGTTTCCACAAGTAGGTAGGGAAGTTTAGAGCAGAGAGCGCGTCCGAACCGTGGGAGCGCGTAGAGCATGCATGACGCGGCCTCCACCCTCACACGAGCCTGACTTTTTTCACGACGCTGGTTAGTGGATTAATTAACGCGGACGGCCGCCTGATCATGATCCTGGTCCTGGTCCTCCCTTTGATGTCAATGCATAGCTGCGAACAAGTACGGGTGGACACCCCGAAATGCTCCAGAGCTTACACGTAATATAGTAAAATAACGCCAGAAAGGGCTAATCCTGGTCATCCTTTCAACAGCTCAAGCTAAGTTTTTTTTAAAATACGCCAATGGCAACCGTATTTTTATAGAAGGCAAAAGTTTATATACAAAAGTCCGAACGAGATGCGAACAAGTCGTCGGGGAACACACACCACTCCTAAACCCTAGAGTTCGTAGACTACTCTCTCGTAAAAGGATCTAAAGCTCTGACACCCCCGAGACCGGCCTTCTTCCAATCCTCAAATCTCATCTTGAATTTCATCTCTAAGCTGCAGGGGTGATCTATGTCTCGACCTATTGTTGAAGACTCGTGCATTGCGTTGCTTCCAAAGTGCCCACGTGATTGAGTCCACGCTTCTCTTGGTCCTCCATGTGAATCGTCTCTTTTGGTCAAGCCACCATTGCAAGAACGTAACGTTTGCGTCTGGCGTGTGTATGGTGATGCTCCATGAACTGAAACAGGAGGGCCACACCTCACGAGCATAGACACACTGTGCGAGGATGTGGTCCGCATTGTCCTCCTCCTGAAGGAAAGTGTAGCAAGGGGATGGGGCATCTTGAAGGCCATGCCGAGCGCGACGGTCGGAAGTCCACAACCGGTACTGACAGGCCAACCACATGAAGAGCTTGCATTTGAGCGGTGCCCAGCTTCGCCAAATGCAGCCGGCCGTCGGGGAATGGGTGTATCTGATGCAAGGTCTCTTGTAAGTGGAGTTGGCTGTGTATTTGCGTGATGCATCGCAGGGCCATGAACGAGAGCTCACCATGGACATCGTTCGCCCAGGCGTTGTCGAGGAGCGCTTCACACACCGTTCTCCTGTTTTTATCTCTTGTGCTGACTAGTTGAAGGAGCATCGGGGCAATGTCCTTCACCGCAACTCCGTGGATCCAACGATCTTTCCAAAAGAGGACTTTCGATCCCTCTCCAACGGTGATCTTGACCAGGCTATCAAAGACTGCGCGCGCTTGCTCATCAACCATCAGATGAAGGCCTTGCCATGGCATGTTCGGGTCCGTTCTCCTAAGCCATTCCCAATGCACACGGAGTGCTAGTGCTTGCACTGCCAAATTCTTCACTCCCAGACCACCAAAGCTCATCGGCCTACATACCGTCTCCCAAGCGACGAGGCATTGCCTTCCATGACTCTTATCCTTACCAGCCCAAAAGAAGGATCACATCCATTTGTTAATGTCCTCCAAAACCCAAGCGGGGAGTCAAGCACCAGGAGCTGATGAACCGGTCTGGCTGCGATCACCGTCTTGACGAGAATAAGCCTGCCCGACCTTTGAATGAAGCCATGCTGCCAGACTGGGATAAAATGCTCTATTATTATGGGACAGAGGGAGTAGTAATTAGCTTGAATCAATTAGAGTATCAACAGTTGGGAGAGACATTCTGCACAAAGCGTTTGTAAGGATATCTCTAATATCATGATTGATAAATATATTGAAAATTTCTCTCGAAAAAAGGTATCTCTAATATCCATCAAAACATACAACCTAAATGTCTAAAGACACATCTAGATATATCCACGAACAACAGATGAGGGTGGCCATCCAACACTATACAGTAAATTTTTGTCTTTTTATCCTGTATTCGAAACACTTAAAATAAGTAAGATAACCTTCGTCATATTAATACTGAGCAAATATTCCAATGCAACAATAATTCAAACTTGGAATTTTGCAATAAAATAGTTAAAATTTGAACTCGACTTGTTCGAACATATTTTTTAGTCCCTTCCTCGAATCGTCCACAAATGCTCAATCAGATCATTCTGAAGTTACTCGTGAGTTGCTTGATTATGAATCTTGATGCATTTAGATAAATTTCTCGAACGTCGCTGAATTCTACTCGGGAAGTTTGATAGGATCACCCATTTGCTCAAATTTCAAACCATGGCATACTCCTCATCCTCATTCTCCACAATCATGCTGTGCATGATCACACAAGTTGTCATCACCTCCCATAATGTCTCTGAATCCCATGTGTTTGTAAGTCCCCGGACAACTGCAAAACAGATTTGGAGCACTCTAAGTGCCCTCTCGACATCCTTTCTCGCTCCTTCTTGTCCATTGCTTGCTAGTGCATGGAATTTGGGGGTTCGGCCATACCTGGCCACCTTCTTGCTTCCGATAGTACCATGAGTCATGCGGTGTCTTGGTTCTTACAAGTACTCTGCTCCAAACACCTTGACCACCGCAGTAGCAAACCACCATGGCTTCGGGACATGCGGTTTCAGACATCCAGAGGTATTCATCCCACGAATCGACGATCGTGCCTTAGGCAAGCATCCTCAAGGCAGCCGTTACCTTCTAGTAACCAAAAAAAAATACAATTTTTCCAATGACATGCTTCTTCAGGATAAAAAAAAGTCATCATATGCCGAACACCATTGTAGAGGCGATTGAACACAGTCCGGCTCATCCAGAACCAACAACAGAAAAAGGACTCGAATTGCGCATCGGGGACAAAGTAGTCAACCATCAACATCATATGCTCATGCGCCAACTTTCGATTCAACACTCAATGCCCCTTGATTGATCCCTTGAAATTGAGAACACGCTCCTCCACACGTTGGGCATCATAGGTAACTGTGTGCTTCATCGTCGTTT